>NW_027203482.1:1650000-2145369 GCF_024711535.1 Dipodomys merriami
TTTCTATTGATTTGCCCTTCCTAATTATTTCATATGATGATTAGAATACTTAATATGTAGACTTCAATTTTACTTCTTTGTAGATTGTAGAAGTCATGTCAAAAGAATGTTTTAAAAGATTCTTATAGAGACAGCATTGTGAACTTTATACATAAAAACGAAAAAAAAATTTAGTTGGTCTTTGTTCCTATAAAGAAATTTTAAAACTAGGATTTCAATTATATGGTGATATATTTTTAAATGCCATATGAAAAAAAATATGATAATCAGCAAAATTTTCCCTAGGTAACTGTCCCATTTATTCCCCCACCCCACTTTTCCCTGTTAGGGAGCCTAGAAAGGAAAAGGAAAATTTGTGTTCATTCTTAAACATTGTGAAATTCTCAAACTAGCTTTTTAGAAGCTCTAGAGTGTTGGGATGTACAACTGTGTTAGTGACCAAGCCTAGCATATGCAAGGCTCTGCGCTGGAACTTCAGCACGAAGAAAAAGAAGAAGAAGAAGAAGAAGAAGAAGAAGAAGAAGAAGAAGAAGAAGAAGAAGAAGAAGAAGAAGAAGAAGAAGAAGAAGAAGAAGAAGAAGAAGAAGAAGAAGAAGAAGAAGAAGAAGAAGAAGAAAGAGAAAGAGGAGGAGGAGGAAGAGGAGGAGGAGGAAGAGGAGGAGGAGGAGGAGGAGGAGGAGGAGGAGGAGGAGGAGGAGGAGGAGGAGGAGGAGGAGGAGGAGGAGGAGGAGGAGGAGGAAAAGGTACAGAATTATATTTATGCACATTTTATTTAATGAATAATTATGGCAAAATAAGAGTTTCAAGTTTAATTTTGATCTTTACAGTATTTCCTGTTTAGCCTCTTTATATACATTTCATGTTCATACCTAAAATCAATGAAGTACTTTGTAGAGTTAAGCCTCAGTATCTAGAATTTCCACATCTAGGTGTTCAATCAACCAGAAATTTAAAATATACAGGAAAAAATTTGTTCCCCAAACATTCAGTAGAGCAACTATTTACATACTGTTACATGTATGTTGGTAATATATATAACCTTGATGTGATTTAAAGTGTAACTTACTTTGTATGATATACTATGCTATTTTCTATATGGGACTAGAGCCTATGCTGATTTTAGTATACTCAATCAGTTCTGGGAGCAACACTGTAAATACCAAGATGACCATTTTATGCTTTTACCCAGACAAATATAGCTACAATAAAGCTTCACTTATAAATGGGGTACAGTAAGACAATAATAACAGTAAATAATAAAAGTAGAAAAATTGTAACAATATACTGTAAAAAAAATCTAGTAATGTGAAATGGATGTGGAAGTTCATACCTGTAATTCCAGGAAACAGAAGCCTAGGCAGGAAAGCAATCAAAGAGATATACAGTGAAATTTTACCTCCAAAAGAACCCCCCAAAAAACAAAAAAAAAAGGTATTATGTGAAAGTGGTTTCTTTCAAAATATGAGATGTTTTTCAATGTAATCTTTTCAGAGCACAGTTCAGCACATGTAACTAACTACAGAAGGGGAAATTACAGTGAAAGGGACTACTGTATAGTTCTTTTGTGAAGAGAAAAATGTATCTTATTTAAAGGTTTTTTTCTGAGAAGAAAAACCATGCACAATTCTTTTGGCTTTTCTGAAACTCTAAGACATTTCTCCCCTCCCAACTAACTATCTTCCCACCTGGGTGCTGGAAAGGACAAGCACTCCCAAATTAGCTCAGCTGTGCCATCAAGTCTTTCCATGGCAACAATGCTTAATAAGAAATGTATTAATTACCTTGCTAAGGTAATTGTAACCTCTCTGTACGGTATTTTCACAATTAAAAAGAAAAAGCAGAAGTACAAACATGATTTGTTCCTGAACAATCAAGCTTCCTGTAGCCTGTTTCATTCTTCCTATTTTGCTGCCAGATGCCCAGAAGACACTGGTTTAAATACACAGTCTGTATTGTCAGGTGTGTGAGATAAATGACGAAGAAAATGTGAATATGAAGATTGAAATTGAGAAGGGATATCAAACACCTCCATCTTTTTTACTAAGGACCAGAAAACAATGATAATGTGCTTACATGCTGAGAGTAAGCACCTTTTGCCACCTGTGGTAATGAATTTAATTTTGACGCTGTTGTGAAATGTGTCTGACATGTGTCCTAAACCCTAATTCCTTATTTTCTGAGAGCACAACCTCTTCAGAAATTCTGATTTGTACTGTGAATATTTACTTCCTGTAAAATGTAGTTGCTTGGATATTTTGATTTTGTGAAAGCTTGTTAGTTTGATATTGTACTCTCAGTTAAATTATAAGCAAGTAAAAATGAATTGAACTTGATTAAGTGAAGTTCTTTCTGCCCATTTACTCTGGTACAGATTTCTCTGATTTAGGAAATCTACATTTTAAGTCATTCTGGAAGCCTAACTAGGTGTGTGTATGTGGATGAGTCAATAAGAATTGCAGACTTTGCCACATTGATTTTGGAGCAAAAACTTATAGCTGGTAACTGGGCAATGATTCAAAAGACAGCTGAGGCTGAAGTCATGAGCACTCCTGCCTGTGTTCAGCTCCCATGCAGTGGTTTCTTTTTCAATCAAAAAGGTTTCTGGAGCTTCATCTTATGCTGGCCTCCTAGTATGCCAACATGAGGGAAGTCAAAGCAAGCAAGGCAGATGTGGCAGAGGGCTTTTTTTGGTCGGTTGTGGGGCCTGAACTCTGGGCCTGGACACTGTTCCTCAGCTCTTCAGCTCAAGTCTAAAACCGCTGATCTCAACAACAGCATATATCAACTAGATTTAACAGACACCTATTGAATATTTCACCCAGCAGCATCAGAATACACGTTTTTCTCTGCAAAACATAGAACATTTTCCAAAATAGACCACATTTTAGGTCACAAAGCAATCTTGTCCAAATTCAGAAACATTGAAATTATACCTTACATTGGCTCACATCACAAGGGAATAAAATTAGACCTCAACACCAAAAACAACCAAAGAAAGTCCTGTAACATATGGAGGCTGAACAACACACTGTTGAATCACCAGTGAGTCAGGGAAGAGATTAGAAAGGAAACTAAAATGTTCACGATATTCAACAAAAATGAGCACACAAATTACCAGTTCTTCTGGAACAGAGCAAAGGCAGTAGGCAGAGGCGAGTTTATAGCTTTGAGTACCTACATCAACTAATTGGAGAGATCTAAAACCAACAATTTAATGAGACATCTGAACCTCCTTGAAAAAGAGCAGCAAGATAAACCCTAATCCAGGAGATGGAAAGAAATAATTAAAATTAAATCAGAATTAAGTTAATTAGGATCTAAGAGAAACATAGAGAGCATCAACAAAACAAAGAATTAGTTCTTAGAAAAAAAATTAACAAAATTGACAGACTCTTAGCAAATCTTATCAGAAAAAGAAGAAAACTCACCCAAATAAATAAACTCAGAGATGAGAATGGAAACATCACCAGAGCAATAACCAAGATTAAGAAAAGTAAAAGGGAATACTTAACAAAACTATGCTAATATGTTTGAGTACTTGCCAGAAATGGACCTTTTCCTAGCAAATATCGACATGCCGAAACTAAAACAAGATGAGTTAAAACATTTTAACAGGACCATATCAAAAATTGAGATAGAAACAGCAATAAGAGAAGTCCCAACTAAGAAAAGCCCAGTACCAGAAAGGTTTACAGCAGAATTCTACAAGGCCTTCCAAGCACAACTCTCACCAATAGCCCTTCAATGAAATTGAAAGAGAAAGTGTACTACCGAACTCATTCTAGGAAGACATCCTAACCCTTATCCCAAAACCAGGCAGGGACTCATCAAAGAAAGAGAGCTATAGACCCATTTTTTTGATGAACATTGATTCAAAATTCTTAACAAAATTTTGGCCAATCGACTTCAACAATTCATCCAAAAAATCATACACCACGATCGAACAGGATTCATTTCAGGGATGCAATGCTGGGTCAATATATGCAAATTAATTAATATAATTCATCACATCAACAAGAGCAAGGATAACAACACACATGGTTGTCTCAAGAGATGCAGAAAAAGCATTTGACAACATTCAACACCCATTGATAATAAAAACTCTGGAAAAATTAGGAATCCAGGGAACATTTCCTCAATAGAATAAAGGCTGTATATGACAACCCTACAGCCAGCACTGTACTTAATGGTGAAAAACTGAAGCCATTTCCTCTTAAATCAGGAATGAGACAAGGACATCCATTCTCGCCACTTCTCTTCAATCTAGTATTAGAATGCCTAGATACAGCAATAAGACAAGATGCAAACATAAAATGGATCCAAATAGGGCAAGATGATGAAAAACTCTCCCTCTTTGCATATGGCATGATATTGTATTTAAAGAATCCCACTGTCTACACTCCCAAATTATTCAAGCTTATTCGAAACTTGGGCAAAGTAGCAGGGCATAAATTTAGCCCTGAAAATCAATGGCTTTTCTGTATGCCAACAATAAGAAAAGTGTGGCTGAAATCAGGAAAGCAACTCCATTCATAATAGCTCCACACACAAAAAAAATAAAATATATAGGAATTAACTTAACTAAAGAAGAGGAGGACCTCTATGATGAACACTTTAAAAATCTGAAAAAGGAAATCAAAACAGAACTTCGAAAATGGCAAAAACTCCCATGCTCCTGGATTGGAAGGATCAACAACATGAAAATGGCAATACTTCCCAAGGCTATCTACAAATTCAATGCAATAACTAACAATATCCCAAATTCATTCTTCAAGGAATAGAAGAGACAATCCAAAATTTCATAGGGAACAACAAAAGACACTGAATAGCATAAAAATCATTAAGAGAAAGAAAAGTGGAGGAATATCAATACAAAACTTCAAACTCTGCTAGTAATCAAAACAACTTGGTAATGGCACAAGAACAGACCTCAGGACCAATGGAAGAGAATTGAACCTACAGATATATAGCCATCTAATCTTCTATGAGGAAGCTAAATAATTAGAATGGAAGAAAGACAGTCTCTTCAGTAAATGGTGCTGGCAAAATTGGTTAATCAATTGTAGAAAACTAAAGCTAGATCCTTATATATCACACTGCACCAGAAACCAATCCAAATTGATCAAAGACCTCGGAGTCAAAGCAGACACAGTGAAAACATTACAGGATGGAATAGGAGAAAACCTAGAACTCCTTGGCACAGGCCAAAATTTTCTTAATAGAGACCCAGAAACACAACATATCAAAGAAAGGTTGGACAAATGGGATTGCATGAAATTGCAGAGCTTCTGCAAGGCAAAGAACATAGCTAGCAAGATTGATAGAAAGCCCATGGATTGGGAGAAGATCTTAACTAGCTTTACAACGGACATGGGTCTCATATCTAAAATATACCTGGAACTCAAAAAATTAGATGTCCCAACAACAAATCCTCAGAGAAACAACTGACCAATAAATAAGTGGGCTAAAACTTATAGGGAAACTTCTCTGAAGAGGAAAGAAGGATGGCCAATAGACATATGAAGAAATGCTCAACCTCTCTAGCTATAAAAGAAATTCAAGTCAACCCAACATTGAGGTACAATCTCAGCCCAGTTAGAATGTCTATAATCAAGAACTCTAATAACAACAGATACTGGAAGACATGGGGAGAGAAGGGAATTTTACTGCATTGATGGTGGGCGTGTAAATTTGTTCAACCACTTTGGAAAGTATTATGGAGTTTCCTCAAAAGACTCCACATAGAGCTCCCCTATTTCCCAGCAATCCAACTTTTGGGCATTTTCCCAAATGATCACAAACAAGACCATACTAAAGTTACCAGCACAACTATGTTTATTGCAACATTATTTATCATAGGTACGATATGGAACCAACTCAGATGCCCCTCATTAGATGAATGGATATAAAAAATGTGGTAGATACACACAATGGAATTCTATGCCTCTATCAGAAAGAATGATATTACCCCATTTGTTAGGAAGTAGAAAGACTTGGAAAAAATTAAGTGAATTAAGCCAGGTCCAAAAATATAGGTCCCATGGTTTCCTTTATTTGCAATAACTAGTATAATTTTGAGCCAACAGAAAAGGTAACTTAAGCTCATGTTAGGTGAAATGAACCCCAAGATAAGTATTGAAATGTTTTTTTTCTTTCTTCCAATTGTTTCTAACATATTTATAAGATTATTTCTTTGTTGCTTTATATGTCCCTCCCCCATGGTATAACCCCTGATTCTATTTTATTTGATGTTGGTATAATTTGTGGAGGGTATGGGCAAAAACAAACCTTTAAATAGGGATACATTGGACCCATTGCAACAATGAGCTATATAAATCATTTTGTCCAATAAGAAACTTAACTTTTGCCAGGGGCAGGGTGTTGCAGGGATGGAGAGGGGAGATGGGAAGGGATGAGAAGGGGAAACAGGAGGAGGCAACAATGCTTGATAAGAAATGTACTCATTACATTGCCCATGTAATTGTAATCACTCTGTATGGTATTTTGCAAAAAAAATTTTTTTAAATGTTTGTCAGAATAATGTCAAAAAGTTTTTGACAGAATAATCATTAGTGTATTACCTAGAATCTGGATATGGTTAATAACTCTAGAGGATTTTCTCATACTTTCCGAATTTTCATAAACATATATAATAAGTCAAATGAGGTGGTTTATACCTATAATCCTAGCTACTCTGAAAATGGAAATGTCGATAGTTGCAGTTCCGTTCAAGGTCAAGCTGGAAAACATACAAGAGACCTCCATCTCAATCAATAAAAGCTGGGTATGCCAATGTGTGGCTGTCATCCTACCTATTTTGAACAAAAAACTAGGAAGTTAACTATCCATGTAGCCTAGGAATAAAGAAATACAAGATTCTTTCTCAAAAACAATCAAAGCAAAAATTGCTGGATGTGGCATGGTTCAAGTGGTCAGATGCCGGCCTGGCAAATGCAAGGCTCTGAATTTGAATCCAAGTACTTACCTCAAAAATTAAAAGTAAACCATATGAATTAATTCTCTAAATTACTTCGCAGTGCAATTATCTTTTGTTTTCTTCAAATAATCTGGTAGTGAAGGCAGAGAATTGATTAAACAAGATCAATATAATAGGTGAAATGAACCCCAAGATAAGTATTTAAATGCTTCTTTTCTGTCTTGCAATTGTTTCCAACATATTTATAAGATTATTTCTTTGTACTGGGAACACCTAGCTTCTCCATGGCTCACAGGCTGGTGTGCTCATGTGGACTCATTCACCTATTTGGCCTGCTAGGCCCTGAGTTCAGATCCCAGACCCGCCAAATGATTCATCTTCATGTCAGAAGCAAATCATTGCCCCTGTTTTCCTTTCCTGTGCAAATCTTGGGTCTCAGCTAGGATGGAGAATGCATGGGCCACCCTGTGGTCATGGGAATAAGTTGTTACACATGTCAGACGAGTTATACCTGTCATCATATACTCAAGAAAATACACAAAATATCCATGAATAGCATACAAACTAAAGACAATAACTTCACTTAATGTACGATGCAGTACACACACTGATGCGAATTTACATCCCATGTTTCAATGATGCGTTGAGGACTATTTTGGCCTCCCTGGGGCTCGATCTCAGTTCCCGGGAACAGCCCAGCTGCTTCCTGGCTCACTGTCTGGTGTGATCACATGGACCCATTGGGCAGTTGGTCCTCCTAGGCCTTGATTTCGAATCCCAACACTGCCAAAAATTCACCCTGATGTGAAAAGCCAGTCATTGCACCTGTTTTCATGTGCTGTGCAAATTCTGGGTCTCAGCTAGGATAGAGAAGCTGTAGGCAACTCTATACTTATGGGAATAGGTTGTCATCCAGTTCACTACAGTTATATCTGTCAACCTATACTCCAGAAAATACACAATACCTCAATAAATAAGACACAAAATAAAGAGGGTATGACTACACCAAACGCAAGATGTTGCCCACCCCTGTTTGGAAATATAGATCCTTTGTTTAATTATGAATTTATGACAATATTGGCCCCCACCAGGACTCCATCTCAGGTCCCAGGAACGGCCTACCTCCTTAGTTGCTCACAGGCTGGTGTGCTCACCATGACCCATTCACCAATTGGGCCTGCTAGGTCTTGATTTCAAATTCCAGCACTGCCAAAAGATTCATTCTTATGTGAAAAGCCTAGGGTTGGACATGTTTTCCTGTTCCGTGAATGTCCTGGGTCTCATTGAGGATGGAAAATGCTATATAAGCAATTCTATAGCCATGGGAATAGGTTGTCATCCATATCAGCACAGTTATATCTGTCACCATACACAATAAAATACACAATACATCCATGAATAAGACAAATAATAAAAAGAATAACTACACTGAATGCAAGATGCATACCACACCTGTAGGTAAAGAGAGGTCCTATGTTTAAAAAAGGTGGGCTTGCTATTTTGTCGAGTGCTGGGGTTTCAAATCAGGCCCTGGACCAGGCCTGATATTCTAGTCTTCAACGATGGTGAGCTTCCCCTTCTGCCCCAGTGCAAAGAGCTATCTAAACCTGAGTTCAAATCCTAGCACTAACAAAAGATTCATCCTGATGTCAGAAGACAGTTGTTGCACACAGTTTCCTCTCCTGTGAAAGTCCGGAGTATCAACTAGGAAGGGGAATTCATAGGCAACCCTATAACCATGGGAACAGGTTGTCATCAATGTCATCCTGTCAACATACTTAGTAAAATACACAATACCTCCATGAAGTACATACAAAATAAGGAGAAGAAGTTCACCGAACACAAGATGCTATACACACATATATGTCAATATAGATCATATGGTTAAATTATGAACTTATGATGATAGTGGACCACCCTAGCGATGAATGTCAGATCCTGGGAATGACCTAGCTCATTAGTTGCTCACAGGATAGTGTGATCACCTTGATTTATTGGCCAATTGGTCCTACTAATCCCTGAGTTAAGATCCCAGCACTACCAACAAACTTGTTTTCCGTTTCTCTGAATATCCTCACTGACCCTTAGAATCCTGGTATGATGGAGAACATTTCTATAAATCTAGATGCTCTGTGATAAGATGTCATCAATGTAATAAATGATAGGGGTTTTATCACAGTACAATCAATGATAAATAAATGAATAAAACAAAAAATACAAGAACAACCACACAAAACATGTATGGACTGAACATCTATAGCTAAGTATAAATCCTATCTTTACAATGTATCTAAATAGTATGTTTCCAGGGCTGGGGCTTGAATTCAGGACTAGTGAACAGGCATGAGTTTCTTATCTTCAAGTACGGTGATCTTCCCCTTCATCCACATTGCTCCAGATTTACCCAGATCCTGAGTTCAAATCCAAAGCCTCGAAGAATAAACAGCGTGAATTGCAAGCCAGGGAGCTAAATGTTTATATTTTCTTTTTCTCAATATGGCGCTTGAAGTCTGGTCGTGGCAACTCTGCCTCAGCTTTGATCACCCTACCCTGGGGTGCAGCCACTAGACCTACAGCTCCTCCTGGGTCCCTAGACCCCCAGGCCTTGCAGGGAAAGCAATGCACAGAAAAAATATGGCCTTTTTCTGTTTTCTACCTTTGCATGGTGACCCTCATGGGTCTGAATGACACTGTTGCAAAGGGTAATTCACCTTTCATTGCTACGTGGCAACATAGGCCCTGATTTCGAATCCCCGTCCTGACACCAACCCATGGCAGGAGATACTAAGAAAATGGTTCCCATCCATAGCATTAACAATGGAATGTTGTCAATTTCATGGTTGAATGAATTGATGATAAAGGATGCTCCTATAAAATTAGACAGCTTCATTTCAGGAGGCTGACTGATTTTATTTAATATTTATTAAGCATTGAAAGAATATTATTACTTAAAGGAACACAATAATATCAGAGCCCTGATTTCATTAATAATTTAAGGATGAATACAATTAATTAATTACATTACATTAATTACATGGACGGAGTATTAATACCCAGGAATTGGTAAGAATGTAGTCTATATAACTGAATAATGTATAGGCATCTCTGACACTCTATAAAGATATATATTTATTAGCGTACTTCCATCTGCATGTCAATCTTTTCTTATTTTGGTAACCCTTGGTGATTGATCTGAGGTCTGGGAACAGCCTGTCAGCTCAATTTGCCCAGGATGGCATGCTAACACTCACCCATTCATGAATTGGGCCTTGTAGGCTTGTATGCCTTGAGTTCAGACGCCAGCACTCCCAAAAATGAATCGTGGAGTAAGAAGATGATGGTGACACATGTGTTCCTTTTCTGTGAAAGTCCTGGGTGTCAGGTATGAAGTGGAATACATATGCAGACATACATCCTGTGTAATCAATGTAATCAATGTTTTATGTTCCATAATAGTCAATAAAATAACAGGTTAATACATGAATAAAACAAAAAAAATAAAATAACTACACTGAATGCAATATGGAGTCAACATATATATATATATATATGTATATATATATATATATATATATATATATATAAATCATATATGTAAATTGTACATGAATAGGATGTTTTCTAATGGTGGGGATCTAATTCAGGCCCAAGGAGCAGACCTGAATTTCTTGACTTCAAGGAGGCCAGCTTCCCATTCCCACACAGTGAAACAGAGTTACCAAGACATGAGTTCCAATCCCAGTCCTGGCAGAAAAATGGCACCTTTGCAGTATCTGAGGCCCAATTCTTAGATATTTCATTATGCCTCCATTTTATGAATGTGACTTTTAAATGCTTAATAAAGAATTAACTAAAATCAATCAGTGTCCTATAATATAATTGTGTATAATTTTATCCTAGAATCATTCAAGAACTGCCCATTCAATCAAAATATACATGACATTCCATTGGTATTCATATGGATAGGAATGAGTTCCTTAGGATCTCCTGCCATTTGGAGGTGGCAGGACCAGGATTCCAACTGTGGGCTCCAGCTCCTGCCACTTCAACCTTGGGATAAGGTACTTACCAGTCTGTCCAAGAATATCAGCAAGACAAATGATTAGGCAGGCAGCAGTGGCTCTCAGGAGTCCTCCTTGATACTTACAAGGCTGTGATGGGAGGATCATGGTCAAACTCATCCTAGGCAGGAATGTCCTTGAGTCGCCTGTCCAACTTCAGTGTCAACAAAGCCAGAAGCCCTGGGTTCCAGTGTGGAGGGCGAGCCTTGAGCAAAAGCAGCTCACAGACTGTGCCCAGATCCTGAGTTCAAGGTCCAGGTCTGCCAACAAACAGACAGACACAACAATCTGTGCAACCATCCAGCTAAATGAGATCACCCTCTTGTCTCAAACTGAATTGGACATTGGTCCCTAGGAAAAGGGCTGGGGGGGGCTGCTGTCTTTGTGACTCCGCCCATGCTGTTTTCATCACAGGATTCTGGCCACACCCCCATTATTTCATGGTTCTTTCTGACCAATGGGATACAAGAATGGTGGCCACGCCCACATTTCATGCTGCCCAGTAGCACCCGGATTCCCTCTATTAGTTTACAACACTACCTGCAGTTGAGGAAGGGAGAGGTGGCTGAGTGGTGAGGAAGAGACTCAAGCGACTTTGGAGTACAGTAGGAAATTGAGATGCCTGCCTACACCCCGGCTTCCTCCCCCCTTCTGAAGGTGTGGGATTTCAAACCTCAGCCAATGGTGCACTGCCAGCCCACCTAAAGCCCTGACCTGGTCCCTGGCCCTGGTCCTCTACTCTTGGCCCATGTGTTTGCAATGCCGATGCCATTGCTGCTTGCCCCAACTGGAGCAGCCTTCAGCAGCTTCTCCCAGCAGCAAAGGTGAGTGGCTGCCCCCAAATCCCCACTACCCGGGGTCAGACACCCCTCTGGGGGCACCATGCCCACCTGCTTGTTTCCTCTCCCTGGCTCTGAGGAGCCACCTTTCTGTCTTGGGCATTTCTGAAACAGAGACTCAATATATGCTCTGGCTGGACTGGATCGAGGTCCTCCTATCTGGGACAGGTATGCTCCACCAGGCCTGGTCCTCTGTAGATGGGATGGTAGACATGTAGCGCCACGCTCAGTTATCGATTTAGATGGATTATCCCAAACTTTTAGTCCACAGCAGCCGATTCTTGACCAGAGGTGAAGCTCTGCGTAGGGCCGAAACCATCAGACCTCATTCTCCTCATAGGATAGTTTTGAGGAAACAAGAGATTTATACAGAGGGATCCCTGGAGCATGGTTTGGCACAGAGGGAGTGGCCTTCAGAGAAGGTTCTCAGCAATTCTGTGAGCAAATGATAGGAAGATACCCGGAAAGGGTTCAGGTGGGGCCAGTTATTAATTGTGCAACAGGTGGGGATTATGAAACAAAACATTTCTCTCTTTCATCATTACCCTATCACCATGAGAAGGGGATGCTTCACTGTGTTGAGTTTGCAGCTGGGGAAGCCGAGGCACAGAGAAGCCAGGGGAACTACTTATGACTTCAACTTCACTACCATGCTCCCTAGGACAATGGGTACTATTCAGTCCACTTCTTGTGGTAGGTAGTCCACTTCTTGTCAGTTGTGTGGCTTGAAGCCTAGGCATGGGCGCTGTTCCTGAGCTCCTCAGGAAAAGGCTAGTGCTCTACCACTTGAGCCCACAGCACCACTTCTGGTTTTATGATGGTTCTTTGGAAATAAGAGTCTCATACAGGTTCCTGCCAGGGCTGGCTATGAACCATGATCCTCATATCTCAGCCTCTGTGTAGTTACGATTAGAGTTTTGAGCCACCGGCACCCGACTTAATTGTAATTCTGACTTTTCTCTCTCTCTTTCAGAAGAACTGGTTGAATGGGTGCTGGAGAAGGGGGCCTAGCATCACCATGTGGCTGGAATCCAAGGTGACCCTCTCATTCTGGAGGTGGGCTGTGGGTCAGGAGCTATTTGCTAAAACTTTTGAAACAGCTCCCTGAGGTAAGCCCCACTGTGCCCTGGTTAAACCGTGAAATTCATTGTCCATCCAGCCTACTGGGCTTATTGTATTGTATTGCTTTCTACATCATTTTCCAGCACCTGGCTAATATTATGATACATAGTTATGGAATGAAAATGTAATGCCTTCTTAAGAAAGTCATTTAGGGCTCTGGGAATGTGGCTTCATGGTACAGTGATTGCCTAGCATGCATGAAACCCTGGGTTCAATTTCTCAGTAGCTCATTAAAAGAAAAACACTGGAAGGAATGCTGTGCCTCAAGTGGTAGAGTGCTAGCCTTGAGAAAAAAAAAAGTAGCTCAGGAATAATTACTTACCCTTGAGTTCAAGCCCCTGGACTGGCAAAACAATTATTAAATGGAAAATAAAGAATGCATACTTGAAATTTATAATTGCTCCTTCCATACTGACACCTGAAAATAGTCCCTAATTCATGTACTATACTTATTTTACGATACTGTGTTAAAAAAAGTTTTGTTCATTAAGTCATAGCAATTAATGGCAGGAATGTGCTTAGATGTCAACTGAAGATTAATTCTGGAAATTCAAGGATTCCAGGATTTTGTGTCATCACTGCTAATCACAAAGTGAAAAGTAGTCTAACTGTGATTTTGAAATCTTTTTGTTCAGTTTTCCCCCCAAAAAAGGCAGAGGCTAATTAATAGTTGTGAAAGAAAATAAGGAATAACTCCAGATGGAAGGAATAAACGATAGTAACTAATGCATACCGGAAACTGTTCTAGAGAACCATTTTTGGTTATTGAAGAACTAGTTGTCAACTAGGCTTTTCTGTCGCTACCACCTCGACCAGCAAGGAGACGCGACACCGGACTCTTCTCTCTGCCTTTTATTCAGGACCTTTTTTTAATCTTGTGACCCCAACCCCGGGGAGAATTCCCCACAGCCTTAAGTACCCGCTGGGTAGCCAACCATGATACGCCACGTGGGAACCGCCAATAGGTTCAGGTGCGCGGAAGCAAGCCAGATTCTTTGCCTTAGCCATATCAGGAGTTGTTTACCACGAGAGCACTCGCCATCGGGAAGGCGGAGGGCGGAAGCCGGCACCATCTTCCAGGTGCGGCCTCTCGCAGCTCTCTACAGTTCCCCCTTTTTTGTTTAAAGAACACAGATGAGAACAGAGGTCTGATCCCTGTTGTGCAATTGCAAGGACTGCATACAAGCCTTCTCCCAGAGGGCGCCTTCTCTAGGGATGACTCAGCCTGTCCATTGATTCGTTTTTCACAAGGACGGGAAAAGGCGAATCGAAACCGTGTGCAATCAAACATGCTCTCCTCGAGGGCAAAACTCATGCCTCTCGACTGCAGTACTTTGGCTTTGCAATCTGTGTTCATTGTTTTAGGGTGGCAAGCCACACTTAGGGGGACTGACCTGCTCCAATGACTGTAAAGGCTTGGATAATGATGGCTGCACTGCGACGCTGAGAACCTCTAATTTGGCAAATGCACCACAGACATACCAAGGAGGCTAACACCAGGAGGCCTATCAGGGCTCCCAAACCCGCCCCCTCCTTGAGATGAATCATAGCAGCGGAGATCCATGAAGATAACCCCTCCACCAATCCGGCATCCACTCAGGTTGAGTTCACCATGACGATGGCAACCCTGAGCTGTTCCATCAGGCTGTCGAACTCCCCAGTTCAATTACCTAAAAGATAACTAGACAACTGTTTAGACAAATTTGCAGCATTTTTTGAATAGGTTTTTTCCTGGGCCTGAACTCTGGGCCTGGGCGCTGTCCCTCAGCTCTTCAGCTCAAGGCTAGCGCTCTACCACTTGAGTCACAGCGTCCCTTCCGGCTTTTTTCATTTCTTTTTGCTTATGTGGTGCTGAGGAATTGAACCCAGGGCCTCATGAATGCAGAGGAAGTGCTCTACCACTGAACCACCTTCCCAGACCCCATTCTTCTGGGTTAATTGCACCACAGCAGCAGCTAATCCAGCATTAGTTAGTGGTCCACCCAGCTCTCTGCAAACTTTCATCCATGCTTCTAATCCCCTGTTCTTATATGGGGTTATGGCGGCTCTGCATTCCTTAGTTCACTGCTCGTAAACAAGCTGTTTAATTAATGGCATGGGTGCATCTGGGTCACCAAAAATTCTGCCAGTGACCTCGACCATACGGGCAACAAAGTCCGAAAACGGCTCCATAGAGCCCTGCAGGATTTTGGTGAGATTGCCACTCACCTCGCCTTTATTTGGTAAGGCCTTCCATGCCTTTATGCCAATTTTATTGATTTGTTCATAAACTTGAACCGGGTAGCCTATCTGCTGATTGGCGAATCTCCCCTGTCCAAGCAGCATATCTCTGTCCCAAGCTGGGTTTCCCCCAGCCTGATTGGCCGCAGCCTCTTCACTAGCAAATTCAATCAAAAAGGCCTTCCAATCTAAATACTGACCTGGGCTCAAACAAGCTCGTGCGAGCCCACTCCAATCACCGGGTGTCATGCAGTGTCTGTTTAGGGCCTCCACCTGGGCTACAGTAAAGGAGGCCGTGATTCCGTATGTCCGCACAGACTCAGCTAAAGATTTTATCACCTTAAAATCTAAGGGTTCATGATACCGCTGTCCCTGTGGATCCTGAAATATTGGACAGGCTAGATGTAACTCGGTTCTGACCGCTTTCCACACGCCTGGGCTGAAAGAACAGCCGGGGCTGCCACTTCCGGGGTCCTCCGCATAGAGTGGAGGGGCCGAAGGTGTGGCGCGGTGCACGGAGGGTGTGCATTCGTCTTTATCTGGGTCCTCTCTCTCCTTCCCTTTCCTCCTCTTTCTTATCTTTGTTTTTTCTATTTGTTCTATGAGTGATTGTAGTTCCTCTGAGTCTGTAGACTCAGAGGTCTCTAGTTCGGCAAAATCAGGGCATGGCCCCCCCCCCCTGCTCTCCTCCTTTTCTCTGTCTGCCCTTTCTGATCTTTCTTCCTGCAGCATTTCTAAGGCGGCCTGACCATTCTCTACCGCCTCACTGCAACGCTGGTCCTCGAGACAGCCTCTTATCAGTTTCCATATTGGTCTCACTCCGCTCTTAAGCGTTCCTTGTTCAGAGGCAAAATCTAGGTCCCTCCCTAGTTTCTCCCAAGAGGCCACCGTGAGGCTTCCAGAGACAGCGAACCATGGGGCAACGGTGTCACATTCATTCAAAAATCTCTCTAAAGTACTCTTTTTTATTTTTAACTTTTTTGAGTGCAGTAGCTCATTGAGAGCCAAAAAAATTGGGTGCGAAAAAGAAGCGCCCATGTTTTAAACATTTAAAGCTGGTAAACAAACTTTTACTTTCACTTTTGGCTACTCTATTGACTAGCCCCGGGTTCTCACTCTCTCTTTATCTACCGAGAAGAGCAAAAATACCCCCGCTCTTGTGGCGGATTCCCCTTTTACCTGGGAACTTACTCCCCGCTCTTGTGGCGGATTCCCCTTTTACCTGGGAACTTACTCCCCACTCTTGTGGCGGATTCCCCTTTTACCTGGGGACTTACCCCCGCTTTTGTCGCGGATTCCCCTTTTACCTGGGGACTTACCCGTGCACCACCCTGACCGCAGAGAGTTCTGAGTCCTCGTTGGGGTTATGGCTGAGTCCCCGTATGGGCCGCCACGTGTCGCTACCGCCTCGACCAGCAAGGAGACGCGACACCGGACTCTTCTCTCTGCCGTTTCTTCAGGACCTTTTTTTAATCTTGTGACCCCAACCCCGGGGAGAATTCCCCACAGCCTTAAGTACCCGCTGGGTAGCCAACCCTGATATGCCACGTGGGAACCGCCAATAGGTTCAGGTGCGCGGAAGCAAGCCAGATTCTTTGCCTTAGCCATATCAGGAGTTGTTTACCACGAGAGCACTCGCCATCTGGAAGGCGGAGGGCAGAAGCCGGCACCATCTTCCAGGTGCGGCCTCTCGCAGCTCTCTACACGTTTCCTCATTGCCTTTAGCATTCTAAATCTCTTAGGCTAGTTCTTAATCTCTGCGTGATAAATGTATCTCCATCTATGCTGTTCTTACACACCTTATCTCCTTTGTTTTCTAAAAATCTCAGTCTTTCTATTTTTCTCTATGAACATTTCCTGATAATATATAAACATATACAGATGTCACAGGGTGCTAATGTAAGTATCCCAGAGCTCATGACTCATTAATGTAACAAAATGGAAAAGGAGGACATATTTACTGCTACCTCAATTTTTCTGAAAAGCTGCAATGTCATCATTTGGTTAATATTTTCATTCTTTGTCTACACAGTGTCACTCAATGCACATAAATGCAAATATGAAATGGGTCCTGGTGGTTTACACCTGTAATCATAGTTACTCAGGAGGTTGAGACCAGAGGATTGTGGTTCAAACCCAGCCTTGTCAGGAAAATCCATGAGACCCTAATCTTAAATTAACCACCAGAAAATCGTAAGTGGTGCTGTAGCTAAAGTGGTAGTGTGCTCAACTTTATGTGAAGACCTGAGGGACAGTGCCCAGGTTCAGATTTCAAGCCCCACAACCAACAAAAACGTGAAATATGACTTTAAGTTTCCCCAAAAGGAACTACAAGATGAATAATCTTCCCAAGAAGACAAAATTAATTCCAAAATGATTCAATGCACCTACTTTTGCAGAGTTATGTTATGGATTCTTTGCTGGACATATTCTCTAAAAACAAATCGTTTAACTAGGGTTACAGGTGGACCTATTGCAACAATGAGTTGTGCAAATCGTTATGTCGAAAAACGAACTTTACAACTTTGGTGTGGAAGGACAATGGGGTGGGGGAAAAGGGGAGTATGGGGAGAGATGGGAAAGGGAAACAAAGAAGAGGCAACAATGCTTAATAAGAAATGTACTCGTTATCTTGCCGGAGTAATTGTATCTCCTCCCGTACGGTATTCTCACAATAAAATAAAAAGAAAAAAAGTCAAATATTAGCTTTTTAGCTTTACAATAAACTTCATCTAATATTTCTTGTTTGAAAAGAGACATCTATACAATTGATGTCACTTGGCTTTCTTACTATCTTAGTTCAAAGCCAACCCTGTTAGGAGAGTCTTTCAAACTCTTATCTGTAATTACACAGCAAAAAAGCCACAAATGGAGTTTTGGTTCAAGCAGTAGGGTACTAGCTTTGGGGGCAGGTGAGCAGGAAAGAAAAATGTTCAGGGACAGGATCCAGCCTATGAGTTCAAGCCCCATAACCAACACAAACTAAAAAAAAAAAACAAAAACAAAAAAAACAAGCAAAAAACCCCCAGATATTTCATTGTGACCCTCTTTAAAGGAGTACTGGTCTGAGAAGAGGCTCCTTTTGCTGATCATACTCACTGGATGCTTTTTTGGAATCCTTATTGCTCTGGAGAATTTAGGACCAAACTATAGGAATTGATAATTGACTCCTGCAACAAGAGAATCATCTCAGGGGTGAAATATCCATCATAAGACACTTTAAAACCTCCATGTCTTTGTTTATTTGCAGTAGAATGTTTTTTTATGCGGGGGGGGGGCAGTCGTGGTCCTGAACTCTAGGCCTGGGCGCTGTCCCTCAGCTCTTCAACTCTACAACTTGAGCCACAGCACCATTTCTGGCTTACTTTTTGCTTATGTGGTGCTGAGGAGTCGAACCTGGGCCTCATGCATGCAAGGCAAGCGCTCTACCACTAAGCCACCTTCCCAGTCCCTGCAGCAGAACATGTTTAAATCAACGTTATTTCCTTTTGTTCTATGCTAGCCTTCAAATGGCAGTTTATTTCTCTTTGTAATACTCTCAACTAGACGTTTACAGAAAAGTTATACATGAGTAAAAACACACACGAAAAAGTCAGGGACAGAGTTCCCTTCAAGCCTTGGGATTCTTTTTGTACAGTAAAAAGGAAAGCACAAGTTAACTTAAACTTTGTCAATCCTCTATGTTCCATTCCTCTCCTGGGATCAGTTTCCACATCCAGTAACAATTACTTACAAAAACAATCTATGGTGCTGCCTGAGGTCTAATGAATGTTTCTTGCTTCACCGAAATAACACAAGGACACCATCACCTGAGGTAACAGGTGTTTCAGAGACAACTTAGTAAAGAGAAAATATGAAATTATATTGCTTATAAATACATTATCCATGAGTATATTGAGTTCAAACTTTGGAAGTTCTCTATAAATTAAGGCGAATTTTAAATCCGAAGAAGTTTCTCAGATCATTTTTTTGTGAGTGTATGTGCTGCATATTATTTTCCAAGTGTACATGAGTTAACAGTAAGGAAACAATAGCAATAATAGGAGAAAGAGAAGTTTTGTGTTTAAGTGTAAGGGTTCAATACACTATAGAAGATTCTACAAATAAGACAACATTGAAACAATAAAGCCAAGTCCAGTATATAGATTTATGAGAGTTTTATAGAGAAAGCATTACTCCTACATGGAACACGAAGTATGAGGCCACTCCCCTTCTAAATCACGCTTTCTAATCACGCAACTTTGTAGAGAGTAGAATGGAAGAATAATTAAGTTTCCAATGCAAATCAGATATAAGAGCATGAAATTAATTAGAAAAAAATCCATCCTGAGAGAGCAGGGATTATACTAATCATGAACTGTTAGATAAGATCACATTTTTTTCTTTCCTTTACATATATATATATATATATATATATATATATATATATTTTTTTTTTTTTTTTTTTTTTTTTTTTTGGTGGTGGTCTTGGCACTTGAACTCTGGACCTGGGAGCTGTCCCTCTGCTATTCAGCTCAAGGCTAATGCTCTATCACTTGAGCCACATTGCCACTTTCAGTTTTCTTGTTGTTAATTGGAAAAAGAGTCTCTGGGACTTTCCTGCCAAACTGGTTTGAACCCTATCCGAAGATCTCACCACCACCCAGCTTAAGATCACATTTCTAACAATGTACACTCAGCATATGTAATGTGCATGTTCATCTATCTTTATATGAATTCTTGAGTTAAAAATTTATGCTACAGCTTAGCCTTTACACTCACAAAATGTTTTGTAAGTTGATACTACTGGAGAAATAAAACTTAAGAATGTAAAGGAGTCTGGGAAGTACAGTTTTCATCCAGCCTGGGCAGAACAGTCTTTGAGAAACTATCTATAATTAACCAGCCAAAAGCTGGATTGGAAGAATAGCTCCAGTATTGGAATACCAGTCATGAGCAAGATTACTGAATAAGAGCTTGAGGCCTTTGCATGCATACATACAGACATACACATACATAGAAGCACTTATATTTGCACACACAAATACACAAATGAAGCAAATCTCAGAATATGTAGAAAAGTTAGAAAACAATAGAAAATGTGTCCTGAGTAAAACTACAATCAAGTGATCATTTTTAATGTTAGAAAGTCCTCAAGTGAATTTCTTCAAAAAAGTTTAAGAATATTACATAGATAGGGACCAGAGATAGTAAGGGAGTCAAGTAATCATTATTACAGGGATCGGATCCATGGAGGAATGAATCAGAGAACACTGCAGGTGCATCTGAAAATGTTCATATCCTGTGTCAAATGTTTGACCATCTTTGAAAAGAGTACATGAACACTCTGAGCTGTCTAGTGGTTAATATTACTGGAGATGTTCAGAATTGCTATTCTGTATCTAGATTAAATAAAACAAGAAATTATGGAGGAGCTATGTGATACAAGGCTAGAATTCTAACACTCAGACTAAGACAGGAGATTAGATAGTTTAATTACACAGTTATACCTTCCCTGGACCAGATAGTATAATTTTGTATTAAGAAAACAAACCAAACAAGAAAGGAATACAAAGTTGGAAATTTGGGCTAATTTTGTCATTATGTTTTGAGAAGTCAAGTTTGCTATTGAAATGTAACTCATGTATAATCTTCAGTTGTATTTTAAATGTTCTCATTACAGAACATTCTTAGATGCAAAATGGCTCATGATTCCCATCCAAAATTTGAAAAAGTAAGTAATCATCATTGTTGTAGATTCCAAGGAAAGGATGAAGGATTACAAAAGCTTAAGCCTGGAGAAAAAGCAAAGTTATTCTAATGTAGGACTTTGTAGATCTTGCTAAATTAGAGTTTAGATTTAAAATAAATATTTTGGTTTTGTTTGTAATTTCGTATTCTAAAGGATACTACAAAATTATTTTTAAGTAGAGAGTTTAATGGACAAATTTACAAATGTTTCTTGCATTCTATTTGCCTAGAATATTCTTTCATGAGAGTTATAATTAGAACTCAGTTAATAGATAATCCAACAGTTCATGTATAAAATGATAATGTGAATAATGTAGACAGAGTTGCCAACAAATGGATGAAATTAATTTATAAATTTAGAAAAAGGGAAATATTTTGTGGCTTTGGTATAACATGGTATGAAGAGAATAATTGTGTGACATCTTCTTTCTTCCACCTGTATGTAACACAGGAAGCAATTTCCTTAATTACGTGCCTCTGTATACAATGAGAAAAATGCTAGATTTGGGATTTGTTTTATTTTTGTTTTTGTTTTATTGGTTTGTCCTAGGGCTTGAACTCTGGGACTGGACACTGTCTCTGAGCCTGTTTATTCTCAAGGCTCGTGCCCTACCACTTCAACCACAGCTCACTTTTGTCTGGCTTTTGCTGAGAAATTTATTGGAGAAAAGAATCTAGGGAACCTTCCTGCCTGGGTGGTGTAGTAGGAAGACCCCTACTCAGGCAGACAAGCCCACCTTGTCATCCGGAGTGACAGAGCCCACCGCAACAAAGTTGTTATTAAAGAAGCAACTTTATTGAGAAGGTTCCTACACTGACCAGCAAGGGCCACACCACAGGCTGGGGATCTGATACTGCGACCCCCAGCGGCCCACGTGCTTTGGATTTTAAAGGTAAAAATCACAAGGTGAAGCCTGGTCACATAGGCTTCCAATGAGATTTTCACGCACCCAAAAGATTGCAGTCATACCAGACCACACGTAGGTCGACAATGAGATTACACTTTGTCATATAATGGCTGCTTAAACCAGCCTATCACTTTTGGTTTTAGTGACTCACAAATTCAATGGTAAAGTGGAGCTTAAGGTAAACATACACAAAGGAGTTTAGTGGAGTTTAACGTAAGCATGTGAAAAAAGGCAGAGTTTATAGTAAACTTGGGATGTTGCCACCATGCTAGCATGAGCTGGATTACTGGCTATCTGTTTAATCAGTCAGTCCTTAACCGAAAAAAGGTGGGTGAAGTTGTTAAGGGGAGGGGGACCTAGAGGCATTCTTTTCATTCCAAGAACTGGGCTGGTTGGAGCCAAGGATTTTGTTTTTTTTCTATAATCCCTAAAACAAAAACAAAAACTGTAAAGAAGCTGTCCCAGCTGGAGTCTCCTCTCAGGGCCTAGTTCAGTGGGCTTTGAAATGTAATCTTCCAACCTTAGTATCCTGATTAAGTATAATTGTTAAAAAAGTATAAATATAAATAATATTTGCAAGAATACCAGTGGAGGAAAAATGATGCAACCCAGTTTATTGTGGTGTTCTTTCCAGAACACGGAGGGCATCACATTAGCAGAGTTGCAGTGTATTTTCACAATGGAGATTAGCTATTGTTAATGTGAATTAAGGGAATTTTGAGGTGCACCATATAAGTTGGAAACTGTTGGTGTAGGATGACTTTATGGCATAAATCTTGTGATTGATGGTCATAGAAATAATAGCTTAATCTGAGAAACAACTGCTACTCTTGAAGAATTAATTATAACATACTTCATAGTTTTATCCTATACTAGAATGTGGCTCTTTTTTTGTTCACTTCTCAGTCTGTAACACCCCATTGGAAAATGCATCTATTGCCGAATTACATAACATGCAAACAGGTACATTTTGAATCTCTCAGGTATGGAATGTTCAGAATTTGAAAATGAGTAGTTATTAATCATAGGAATTTTGAAGAACACATACATTCTATCCTCTTAACAACTTATTTACTTTTAAAAGTTATGGGTTTCCATAGAATTAAACTGTTTTCTGTTTTAGTATAAGAAAGTACTAAATATATTCTATTTTCAAAATATTGGCAAGTATATTGTGAAAAAATTGTCTAGTTGGATATCATTCAAGTTGATTACCCTCTGATAAAGAAGAGGTAAATAATTCAAATTAGATGCCAAATAATACTGATTTAAAAAAAGTTACTACATAAAAAATAATATTTACAATACCAAAACAGTACAATTTTATTTCATCAGCTTATTTTTTAAATTTAATTTTAATGTGAAAATGATGTGAAGTGGGGTTACAGCTATTGTAAGGTAGTAAATACATAACTTTTCAAACTTGTTTTCCCCTCTCTAATTTTTCTCACAATTTTTCCTTCACCCCAATATCTCTCAAAAGTTGTAATGTACATTTCCAACTTATTGTCTTGTGAGTATTGCTATTGCATTGGTTTGCCCTTTGTCATTTGTCTCGCCATTTTGTTGCTCCTGCTCCTTTCCCTAATTAATGTAAATGTATACACAATACACAGGGTACCAAAATCAAACACAGCAGGGGATAAACCATAGGGGAAAATCTCAAAGAAAATAGAAATCACATAGTACATCAAAAACAACCACAAATAAATATGTCTCCATATCTTGGAGTTCATTTTGCTCAGCATCAGCTTATATGGTCATATATATGCATAACAAAGCCACTGGAAAATAATAGTTTCATGGACACTATATGATGAAAACACATGTTAACTGTTTTTGATGGTAAAGGTGGAATTAGGATTAGTGAAATCACGATACTGATAAAGGAATTTCAAAAGAGTTTTAAATTTTATGACAGGTAAATTTTTTTTAATATTATTTTATTTTATTTGAGAACATACTGTACAGAGGGGCTACAATTACATGGGCAGGATAATGCATACATTTCTTACCAAGCATTGCAGCCTCCTCCTTTGTTTACCCTTCACCTCCCTTCCCAGCCTCCCCCCTCCCCCCCCCACCGACATTGTAAAGCTGGTTTTGACATGACATTTTGTACTTCTCATTGTTGCAACAGGTCCACCTGAATCCTTAAACGACTTGTTTGCCCCCATCTCCTCCACATGTTATACTGACATCAAATATAGTGAAAGCGGGGGTTACACTGTGGGGGAGGGACATACAAAGCAACAAAGAAATAATCTTATAAATGCGTAAGAAATATATGCATGAAAGAAATTAAAACATTAAAATACATATTTAAGGGTTCATTTTCCTAACATCACATTATCTGACCTTTTCTGCTTGACTCATACCTATACTAGATATTGCAAATAAGGGAAACCATGAGACCTATGCTTCTTTGGGCCTGGCTTTACTTCACTTAATATAATTTTTTCCAAGCCTTTCCATTTCCTAACAAATGGGGAAATGTCATTCTTTCTGATGGAGGCATAGAATTCCATTGTGTATATATACCACATTTTCTTGATCCATTCATCTACTGAGGGGCATCTGGGTTGGTTCCATATCTTAGCTATGGTAAATAATGCTGCAATAAACATAGTTGTGCTGGTAGCTTTAGTGTGGTCTTGTTTGTAAACATTTGGGTAAATGCCCAAAAGTGGGATTGCTGGATCATAGGGGAGATCTATGTGAAGTCTTTTGAGGAACCTCCATACTGCTTTCCAAAGTGGTTGAACAAGTTTACATTCCCACCAACAATGAAGTAAGGTTCCTTTCTGTCCACATCCCCTCCAGCATCTGTTGTTGTTAGAGTTCTTGATTTTTGCTGTTCTAACTGGAGTGAGGTGATATCTCAATGTTGTTTTGATTTGCATTTCTTTTATGGCTAGGGATGTTGAACATTTCTTCATGTGTCTATTGGCCATCCTTCTTTCTTCTTCAGAGAAGCTTCTCTTTAAGTCTTTCGCCCACTTATTTATTGGGCAGTTGTTTCTTTGAGGATTTGTTGTTGGGTGGTTTAATTTTTTGAGTTCCAAGTATATTTTAGATATGAGACCCTTGTCCGTTGTATGGCTAGTAAAGATCTTCTCCCAATCGGTGGGCTTTCTATTGATCATGTTAGCTATGTCATTTGCCCTGCAGAAGCTCTGCAACCGTATGCAATCCCATTTGTCCAACCTTTCTTTGATTTGTTGTGCTTCCGGGTCTCTATTCAGAAAATTTCGGCCTGAGCCAAGGAGACCTAAGGTTTCTCCTATTCCATCCTGTAATGTTTTCAGAGTGTCTGCTTTGAGTTCAAGGTCTTTGATCCATTTGGAGTTGATTCTGGTGCAGGGTGATATATAAGGATCTAGCTTTAGTTTTCTACATGTAGTTAACCAATTTTGCCAGCACCATTTACTGAAGAGGCTGTCTTTCTTCCATTCTATGGTTTTAGCTTCCTTATCGAAGATTAGATGGATATAGGTCTGTAGGTTCATTTCTGGGTTTTCAATTCTATTCCATTGGTCCTGAGGTCTGTTCTTATGCCAATACCAAGCTGTTTTGATTACTATGGCTTTATAGTAGAGTTTGAAATTTGGTATTGATATTCCTCCAGCAGTGTTCTTTCCGTTGAGGGGCGTTTTTGCTATTCGGGGTCTTTTATTGTTCCATATGAATTTTTGGATTGCCTCCTCTATTTCCTTGAAGAATGAGGGTGGAATTTTGATAGGTATCGCGTTGAATTTGTAGATAGCCTTGGGAAGTATTGCCATTTTCATGATGTTAATCTTGCCAATCCAGGAGCATGGGAGGTTTTGCCATTTTTTAAGTTCTGTGTTGATTTCCTTTTTCAAGCTTTTAAAGTTTTCTTCATAGAGGTCCTTCACTTCTTTGGTTAAGTTAATTCCTAGGTATTTTATTTTTTGTGGGGCTATTACAAATGGAGTTGCTTTCCTAATTTCAGCCACACTTTTCTCATTGTTGGCATATAGAAAAGCCATTGATTTTGGGGGGTTAATTTTATAACCTGCTACTTTGCCAAAGTTTTGAATCAGCTTGAGTAATTTGGGAGTGGAGTCCATGGGATTCTTTAAATACAAGATCATGTCATCTGCAAAGAGGGAGAGTTTTATTTCTTCTTTCCCTATTTGGATCCCCTTTATGTCTGCATCTTGTCTTATTGCTGTAGCTAGGCATTCTAATATTGGATTGAAGAGAAGTGGAGAGAGTGGGCATCCTTGTCTCGTTCCTGAATTTTAGTTTGAAGTCTATTTTATCTGATATTAGGATTGCAACTCCTGCCTGTTTATGAGGGCTGTTTGCTTGGTAGATTTTTGTTCCAGCCTTTAACATTGAAGATGTGTTTGTTTTTACGGGCAAGATGTGACTCCTGCAGGCAGCAGATAGAAGGGTCTTGTTTTTTAATCCAACTAGACAGTCTATGTCGCTTAATTGGAGAGTTCAGTCCGTTAACGTTAAGAGATAGTACTGAGAGGTATTTGGGAGTTCCTGCCATGTTATCCACCTACTTGGGGGCTGCGAAAACTGAGTTCTTCCTAAGGTTCTTGGATTCTCAGTTTGGGTGCAGTTTTTTGGCCTTTGTTACTGTCTTGTTGGTTTTCTATGTGTAGGACATCTTTAAGAATCTTTTGTAGGGCTGGTTTTGTGGAGATGTATTGTTTCAATTTTTCTTTGCTATGGAAGGTTTTTATTTGGCCTTCAGTTATGAAGGAGAGTTTAGCTGGGTACAGTATTCTTGGTTGATAATTTTTTGTTTTTAGGGCATGGCATACGTCATTCCAATCTCTTCTTTCTTTGATTGTCTCTGCTGAGAAATCTGAGGTAATTCTAATTGGTTACCCTTTGTAGGTGATTACCCTTTTCTCCCTGACAGCTTTAAGGATCTTTTCCTTGGTCTGGGTTGATCCTGTGTGGATTATAATGTGATGGTGGGATGTCCTATTCTGGTCTGGTCTATTTGGGGTTCTAAAAGCTTCTTGTATCTGAATAGGCCTATCTTTTTGTATGTTTGGGAAGTTCTCTGCTAGGATCCTGTTAAACAAATTTCCTAGACCATTAACTTCTGTTTCTAGGTGCTCCTCTACACCCATTATCCTTAGATTGGGCCTTCTGATGGTGTGTTCCAGGTGTTGGATAGACCTATCATATTTCTTGGACTTGTCTTGGATGGTTGTATGTTCTTTCTCTATAATATCTAGGCTGTCTTCAATCCCTGAGATTCGATCTTCTGCATGGTCTAACCTACTGTCAAGACTCTGTACTTTGTTTTTTATCTCTTTTCCTTCTAATTGGTCAGCTTTGATGGCTTCAAGTTCTTTGTTGAAGCTCTGTTTTAGGTCTTGTATGAATTTCTTTACTTTCTTAATTTGGTGTTCAGTGTTTGTTCTCAAATCACTTAGTTGATTGGTTATGGTTTCTTTGGACTCCCATTCCTTCTGTTGGGTTCCATTCAGCATTCCCTTTGTGGTCTCCCTGACTTCCTTCAGCTCCTCTTTGTTAATGGATTCCATGAATGCCTTTAGTGATCTTTGTTTATTCTCTACCTGGTCTCTCAATTCCTGAATTACTCTTTGATTAGCTTCTTCCTGTCTGTGGGATTCCTGCAGTTCTCTTTCTTCCCGTTTGTGGGAATCCTGCAGTTCTCTTTGAGTGTTCTCTGCCTGCTCACGCCATTCCTCCCTTTCTCTTTGAGCATTCTCAAGTTGTTCACGCAAATCCTGTATCAGTTTTTGAGTAGCTTCCTCACGCTTATGATATTCCTGTATAAACTTCTGGGATGCCTCCTCTCTCTCCCTATCACGCTCATACAGAGTCCTTTGTACATTGTCAAACTTCTCATTTATCATGTTTGCTATTAGTGTTTATAGAGCTATTTGGGAACTCTCCTCTGGATTATTCTTTATCTGTTCTAATCCCTGATTATCAAGATTGGGAATTGAGATACCCGAATTTGCCATTTTTCTTGTGTTTTTCCGGCTTACTCGGCCCATTTGAAATGAAGATTGTACCAGTTTTATGCTAGAACACTATCTTAATGCAACCATCAACCAAAGTTTGCATTTGTACAATCAATAGTCTACAGATACAATCTAGTTCAACAGATACATCTATTCAACATCAAACAACTATATGTTAAAGTACTTCGAACCGCAAAAAAGAATTTGGAAAACCAGAAATTATTAGGATTAGGGAGAGATATGGGTAAAAAATAGGAATAGTTTGGTGTGGGGAGGCACAGGGAGAGTTAACTATGTCCTAATCACAATGCAGGAAATGGGTTGGGTAGGATGTAAGTAGAGAGAGAGAGAGACCAGAAAAAAAAATAGAAACATAAAAATTAATGTTATTATAGAAGTTAAAAGACTGTCTATTTAGAGAGGAATGTGAATATGTTCCAAGAAGGGGAGGGAGATAGAGGAGATGTGAAAAACTTTAAGGGTGGGAAAGGGAGAAGAAAAGATCAGAAGTTCAGTAGAGCTAGACAAAAAACAAAAAGATAATTAAGAAAGAAAGAAAAAGAGAAAGAAGACAAGAAAAGAAAGGAAAACGCTCATTCACATATTCCTAAAGTAAAAATTATAAGATGAGAAAAAAAAAAGTTACTGGAAAACAATTATTTTTTCAGAAGAGGCAAAAATTAAAGATTAATAAAAGTTTTAGAAGGGAAAAAAAATATATATATAAGGTAGCAAAAAACAAAAAACAAGCAAAAAAAGAAAAGAAGAAGAAGAAGAAAAAAGAAAAAAGAAAAAAAAGTCTTTTGATTTTTTTTTTTTGGGGGGGGAGGATTGGGAAGAATCCTGTATCTCCCTTTTGTCTGTAACCAGTCTCTTGTTGGAGTCTCTGGTCAGCTTGAGGTCCTGTGGCTTGATTGGTTTCTTAAGTCAGTTGGTTGGAAGAGGCAGAAAAATGCTCTGCTTTGCCCAAGATTTTGAGATTCCCCTCCCAGGTTAGTTTTCTGGGAGGGTGATCTGCTTTGAGAGTCACAAAAGAGGGGGGTGTGGTGATGGGGCTAGGTTCTGGGTACAGTTGAGGCCTTTCAACAAACAGTAGCTTTTCCCTGGGGCTATTTTGTGATAAAGCTCACAGCGCCCAGCCTGGAGCCATTCCCAGGGTTTCTGTTTTTCAATTGATTGTGGTGGCTGCTAGAGGGAGGGGCAGCCTCTGGCTCTGGTTACCCAGTGAGGCAAGGCACTCCAATGGCTGGCGCCTGACCTGGGTGACTTTTCCCTGGATGGTGCTGAGTCTGGCAGGTCACTTCGCCGTTAAGTTCTTGTGACCTGCTAAATGACTCGTTTTATTCCAAGGCCTGAGCTGGAGCTAGCAGCTCCTCCGAGCTTTGTCGGTATCCAAGATGGAGATCACCGGTGCTGGGGGGGGAGGGGTGGCCTTCCCTCCTCTGCTCCCTGAGAAGGAGTGAGGATGTCGGGCTTGTACTCACGCCCAGTCTTGGATCCTGGGTCGTCTCTGGTCTGCAAACAGCAGGATGAAGATGTCCGCTCCTTGTCGGTTCTTGTTGGTGTTGAGTAGAATCCGCTCGTCCACTGCGTCTGGCTCCTTCGTCCCAGACTCTCTGTGTGTCAGGTATGACCCCGCAGCGGTAGTCGCCGCTGCGACCCTGCCACCGTAGCGGCAGCTGCTGTGTTTCCTTGGCTTCCCCTCTCTTGTCTAACTCTCTGTCCTGTGATGGCACACTTGGTGTGATTCTCTGGCTTAGGACTGTTCACTAGAACTCTAAAATTGCTTTCTATGCGAGAGCTTGTTCAGATTCCAGCTTCTCCTCTGTCATCTTCCCGGAACTCTGACAGGTAAATTTTAATTGTTCAAACTTTTTAACAACTTAGCCTATCAAGAAAATTTAAAATTGCCTGAGAAAATGGGCTTTCATGCAAAGAAATCCATGGAGACCTAGCTGAGAGGGAGCAATGTGGGTGAATATGGCTCATTTTCACACTAAACAAACAAACATCACAAACCTTGAAGTAAATCATTTACGTTCCCTTGAGAATTTTCCTTACCCAGGAAATGTACTCTCACTGTGTGAAACAAGGTTGCAGTGGAATTTAAATTCAAAGTTCTTTAAAAAAAAGACATCAAAATTTGTGAATTGACATTTAATTACCAAACAATAATTCTCTGAAAAAAAAGGAAAGATATAATTCAAAATCACTTGACTTTATTAAAAAATAGTAGTTAAGAGAGATGAGAGAAACCATAGAGGACTGTTTTCTCTCCAGTGGTGTAATGGGTTCTTGATCTTGTTTCTTCCATTCTATCTTCACAAGCTTTCAAGTGTGGCTGAGGAGTGGAGTAACCAGTTCAGACAAAGAATACTCACAGAAGAAAATATTTGCAGTACATGTAGATGATTTATAACCTTTGACAGTCTATTTATATCTGTTCAAAATTCTCCCCTACCCCAAACTGCATTCTTTGAACAGCTTTGTTTGCTTTTCCAAAGACTGCCCTTCATTAACTACTTAAAATTTTGTGAGGTCATACATATCCACTATAGATATTGCTGTTTGGTTGTGATTTTTGTGTGTTTTTGTTTGTAGTTGTGTTTTTAACTGAATTTCAAAAGGTTGTGCAAGTGTGTTACAATTAAATATGTCCATCTAATTGTCAAATGCTCCTGGATCAGAGTCTCTCCTTCTATCAATCTGAACCAACCCTTTCTCCAAAATTTATTTCAGATTTACCACTTCCTTTATTACATGTGTACATTGAGTATTCTAGCTGTACTTGCCCCTTTTCCATTTTTCGTTCATTTTATGTCTTTATTATTATTCTTTTCTGCTTTCGACTTCCTGATAGTCATTCTGTTAAACTGTCTGTTAATAATTTGAAAGGTTTATATAGATTCCATGGAATTTCAATCCTGCATATACTTGAAATGCAATAACAATTTGCAAGACTGGAGACGTGAAGCACCTAGACATGGTTTTATTCTCATCTTTTTAGAAGATTAATCTTCAACAAGAAAGTTTAAAAATCGCTTAGAATTTATAGCTAACTACCAGTTTTTATAAATGGGTTTGTACAATGGTGTGTGATTATTTTATTTTACATGGGATGATATTTTCTACTACCTATAAGTTTTGGAAAAAGAAGAAAACTAATATTTACTACTGTAGAGGAATATGATAGAAATAGAAGACAGATTTTATGTTTGTCACCTCTCTAATGAGTACCCATATGCAAGACTTAAAGTCATATTCTTTACTATGTTAGACAGATAGGGAAAACTTATGATAAGGCAACACATGATAAGGCAACTATTAGTGACTTTAAAATGTACCTTCCTATGTGATGAAATTTAATTTATTAGCTAATATTTGGATTTGAATCATGGAAGGCTGGTCGATTTAACACATTTCTGGAAGGCACCTACTGAACAACGCAAATGGTGGGAGATACTATTTCTACATTTTAATCAATGGTTGAACTTCCTTGGTATTTATGCTGGGTAAATAAATCATCTCTATTGTAACTTGATTCCTACACTTGAAAAAATTTAAAGTCACTATTATCTGCTTGTCAAGTGTTATTTTGGTGAATAAGATTTTTAAAAGTTTGTTTGAAAAGGAATATACTTTCAGAAGATTAAATGTAGGTTATCATTGGTTTGAGAATGACAACATTTTTATACTACAGAACTAAGTTTTACTGAAGTACCAGTGTTTTGAAGCACTAAGGATCTTCTCAATTAATGGTTTTCTAATTTATTTTTGACTTCTAAGTCAAGTTTTCCTAGCCTTGGTAGAACAATTATGGATCTATCATTCCAAGAATAATTTTTGGCCTACTTATGTTGGACTGAAATCTTTCATTTATCATTAGGAGAGGGGTGTAAAAATAATTTGTGACATTTGTGATTTTGTTTACTCATATAGGCTGGTCATCTGGTCATCTGTAAATTGAAAGTTTGAACTATAGTACTTTCTCTCATATTTTGTGATCTCATCTTTCATTTTAATTTGCCTTACATTTCACAATTGCTTACTAGTAATTCCTACAAGGAATTAGGGCCCTGAAATATTGTAGGAAATTAGAAATTGAGATGGGTCTTTTCAATTACTTTCCGTTAGCATGTTGCATGGGCCAAGGTCAGAAGTCTTGCCCTTGTTATCTGATGATGCAGATAACTGGGACCTGGTATCCTCAGACCCGTGGGTACTACAGAAGAATAATAGCTTTTACACATCATATCAGCAAAATTTGGGTATAATCAGTAAGAATGCTTCAGAAATATGGAGAAAAACACTTTGGGTCCAGCGAGTTAACACAATAAACACAGCAGCAGTGTAAAATATCTTATAGATTAGAGAAAACAATACTGTTTTTTTTTTTACTATGTGAATTCAGAAGACCTAGAATACGTAAAGGTATCACAAGTTTATAACTAAGACATTGCTTTGATACTTTATTTTATATTCTAATATATATTCTAAACCTAATTATTTATATTCCAATTTATTTATGGGAATAAATTTCACTTTATTTGTCAAATTATCAATTAATTCTCGTAATTCTAGAAATTTAAGATCAGCAGGTAGAAATATAAAATATATAAGTATTTATAATATAGGAAATTGTTATGCATTGTTCTATTGTGGTTAGGGTATCAAATGCAACTCTGTTTTAAAGTAATATTACATTATCTCTACCTCAGTTTTTGGTAGAGTTAGACCTAAAACTTTACCATTTGTAAACCTGGAGGCAAGAGGAAACACTGTGATTAAAACATTATTAATTTAAGGACTAATATCGAGGAGAAACCTATGGACTTCTCCAGGAGCTATGGAAATATTTGGTGATAGAAAGTCAGTACTGTAAGTTCCTGCCTGTTTGGATGGTAGACAGACCAGGATATTAGGTAATCATGCATATGAATAATTTTTTCATCTTCCTGACTTTAGCTACTTTGAAATGATAGGTATAATAAACAATTATATTTCGATAAAAATACCTTCTATTCTGAACATTTCAGTCTGAACTGTTAATCTCTCTATGAACCCTTGTAACTAAGATTAGTTTTGTCCAGTCAGACAATCTATGCTGTCAGGGTAAGATATTCTCGTTGGTCTGTTCCTACATGGAAGAAGGGTAAAGGGTCAGGAAGACATTTGTATCAGTGAGACTTCTTTGCGAAATTTTAAGCTGCAGAAGTTTAGAAGTAGCTCTTAAGCAAGGCTTACTTTGAATCCATTAGCTCCACAAAGGTAACTCAGTTGATAAGTAAGTACTTGAAATGCCATCACCTTTGGACTTAGCTATAAAGGCTTCAAAATATGATCAAATTAAAAATGAAAACGACAAAATAGTCATTGACAAAAATTGCAAATGTGAGCAATCAACCAAACAATATAAGTTTTTGCCACTATACATAGAAATTTAGAGAAATAAGATCAATAACATTTTAGGAACAATAAGGATTCCTTTTTACAAATAGGCAACCAAGGATATATGCCTGTATAAAGGTTGCATCATTAACTACTTAAATTTAAAGGATACTACATGCTTCAGCAGCAGGTCTACCCAAGTGACAACAATACAGAGATTAACATGGCACTTGCAGAAGGATGATACAAAAATTCGTGAAATATTCCATATTTTTCATTCTTCAAATGCAAGAAATGAAAAAGTTATGAAAAAGTTTATTACAAAAATACAAGTGTAACAATACATGTAATTCATAGAATTAAAGGTTAGTTTGACATCAGTGTATTAAATCTTCACTTTAGAAAGGCCCTTACATAGCATAACCTTTACAAAACTTGAAATTAGATAACATTGTCATCTTATTCCAAAGAAATAAAATCCTGTAAGGACCTAGGAAAAAAGGAATCTTAACTTTTTCTATTTGGAATGTAATCTGAAAGGACACATTTATTAATGAACCTATATATTATAAAAAAATGTAGACTTCAAAGTATTATATCTAGAAAATAATGAAATAGATTATGGACTTTATACAAACCTAGATATACTTTTTTTCAGACCAGCACCAATTATAACTTTAGTTTCTATACTATTCATTTCAACAGATAAGTTAAAATCAAAAAAAAAAACACAAACTCTTCAGAAATCATTATAGATGCATACAAACAACTCTTGAATACATTTTGACATCAAAGTGAGGCAATTCACGTGGAAGAATACCATGGAATCCATGAATTTTTAAATTAAGATATTGCTGTTGCTTTTTATTATGAAAATATTTGTAGGGACACAAAGGATGGAATGGCACTTTTGAAATTTAAGAAACTTAACCAAACCATTACTACGTAGGAGAATAATTTGTACAGCCTTCCACAACTTCAAAGAGGTAGTGATACATACTTATCCTTTTAGCAATATCAAATGAAGTTTCTTCCAAGTTATTCTTCAGACCCGGTTTGAAAAAATGGTTCAACAGAAGAAGAGACAGCATATCTTTGCTATTTCTCTTCCCAGCAGCAAGATGCAAGGGGATCAAGAGGCCTTTAGTTTGGGGATTGTTATCTGCGTCATGATGAAGTAAGAAAGAATCCATTCTGGTATTAATCCACATAAAAGTACTATGCAGGGGTGCCAAGCCATTCACAGTTATTGCATGAATATCTGCCTTGAGCTGCCAACTCATGGACAATGTCTACATGTCCACTCTAGGCTTCCCGATGAAGAGGAGTATACTTATCCTCATCCCTGGTATTCATATGAGAGGCCTTTTTGAAAAGGAATCTCCGCACTGCAGTAAGCCCAAAGAAGAAATTTGCTTGCATTCTTCTCCATTATTTTCTTGCAATTGATACCATTCCTCACGTTTTCATCTAGTTGATTGTCTTCATCAGAATTGCCTAACCAGAGACTTTGAGTACCAGTGGGAATGAGGTGTCCATGTATTTCCCCAATAGTTCACATTGGTTGAACTGGTCAGAAAAATCTGGTGAATTTCCTGCATGTTTTTTCACCATGATTTATTTTCTCTTTTTTGATTTTTACTATTTTAAATTATTCTAACTGGAGAGTAGGTAATTGATAGAGAGCAGAGGAAAGACTTTCCTTTGTATTCAAATGCACAGACTGAAAATTAGGACCAGTGATTTCTTCATGTGCAGATTATTCTAGGAATGAGAAAATAGGAAACTACGTAATATGATTTGAGAAATACAATGATATAGTGTAAGAGAAGTCACTATTCAATATATGAGCTTTAAGAGATTTCTAATACATCCATTATTTATTGGTACTCAACATTAGAAAAAAATGTATAATGCAGTAGTAAAATAGAAGTCCTTTGCATGACTACTTAAATACCTTGTTTTTTTGTTTGTTTTTTGTTTTTTGTTTTTTTTTATTGTGAAAATACTCTACAGAGGGGTTAAAATTACATGGGCAAGATAGTGAGTACATTTCTTATCAAGCATTTTAGCCTCCTCCTTTGTTTACCTTTCCCATCCCTTCCCAGCCTCACCTAGACCCCCACCGAATCCTCCCCCCTCCGCAACAAAGTTGTAAAGTTCATTTTCGACGTGACAACATGTACTTATCATTTTGGCAACGGGTCCACTTGTATCCTTATTTAAATGACTTGTTTTTCCCCTCCCCCTCCACAAATTATACCAACATCTAAAACAGTGAAAGCAGGGGTTATCCTATGAGGGAGGGACATACAAAGCAACAAAGAAATAATCTTATAAATACGTAGGAAACAAATGCATGAAAGAAAAAAAAATTAAATACGTATCTTAGGGTTCATTTACCTAACTTCACCTGATCTGACCTTTTCTGTTGACTCATACATATACTAGATATTGCAAATAAGACAAACCATGGAACCTATGGGAAACTATGTTTCTTTGGGCTTGGATTACTTCACTTAATATAAGCTTTTCCAAGCCTTTCCATTTCCTAACAAATGGGGCAATGTCATTCTTTCTGACGGAGGCATAGAATTCCATTGTGTATATATATCACATTTTCTTGATCCATTCATCTACTGAGGGGCATCTGGGTTGGTTCCATATCTTAGCTATGGTAAATAATGCTGCAATAAACATAGTTGTGCTGGTAGCTTTAGTTTGGTCTTGTTTGTAAACATTTGGGTAAATGCCCAAAAGTGGGATTGCTGGGTCATAAGGGAGCTCTATGTGGAGTCTTTTGAGGAACCTCCATACTACTTTCGAAAGTGGTTGAACAAGTTTACACTCCCACAAACAATTAAGTATGGTTCCCTTCTGTCCACACCCCCTACAGCATCTGTTGTTATTAGAGTTCTTGATTTTTGCCATTCTAACTGGGGTGAGGTGGTATCACAATGTCGTTTTGATTTGCATGTCTTTTATTGCTAGGGAGGTTGAGCATTTCTTCATGTGTCTATTGGCTATCCATCTTTCTTCTTCAGAGAAGTTTCTCTTTAAGTCTTTATCCCACTTATGTATGGGGCAGTTGTTTCTTTGAGGATTTGCTGTTGGGGGATTTAATTTTTTGAGTTCCAAGTATATTTTAGATAGGAGACCCTTGTCCGTTGTACAGATAGTAAAGATCTTCTCCCAATCCCTAGGCTTTCTATTGATCTTGCTAGCTATGTCCTTTGCCATGCAGAAGCTCTGCAACTTCATGTAATCCCATTTGTTCAATCTTTCTTTAATTTCTTGTGTTTCTGGGTCTCTATTAAGAAAATGTTGGCCTGCACCAAAGAGACCTAGGGTTTCTCATATTCCATCCTGTAATGTTTTCAGAATAGACGTCTGCTTTGAATCCGAGGTCTTTGATCCATTTGGAGTTGATTCTGGTGCAGGGTGATAGATAAGGATCTAGCATTAGTTTTCTACAAGTAGTTAACCAATTTTGCAAGCTCCATTAAGTGAAGAGGCTGTCTTTCCTATATTCTAATTTTTTAGCTCCCTTTTGAAAGATTAGATGGCTATAGGTGGGTAGGTTCTTTTCTGGGATTTCAATCCTATTCCATCCGTCCTGAGGTCTGTTCTTGTGCCAGAACCAAGGTGTTTTGATTACTATAGCTTTATAGTAGAGTTTGAAATTTGGTATTGATATTTCTCCAGTAATGTTCTTTCTGTTGAGGAGCGTTTTTGCTATTCGGGGTCTTTTGTTGTTCCATATGAATTTTTGGATTGCCTCTTCTATTTCCTTGAAGAATGAGGTTGGAATTTTGATAGGTATCGCATTGAATTTGTAGATAGCCTTGGGAATTATTGCCATTTCCACGATGTTAATTTTTCCAATCCAGGAGCATGGAAGTTTTGACCATTTTCAAAGTTCTGGTTTGATTTCCTTTTTCAAGCTTTTAAAGTTTTCTTCATAGAGGTCCTTCACTTCTTTGGTTAAGTTAATTGCTAGGTGTTTTATTTTTTCTGGGGCTATTACAAATGGAGTTACTTTCCTAATTTCAGCCACACTTTTCTCATTGTTGGCATACAGAAAAGCCATTGATTTTGGGGGTTGAATTTTATTTCCTGCTACTTTGCCAAAGTTTTGAATCAACTTGAGTAAATTGAGAATGGAGTCTGTGGGATTCTTTAAATACAAGATCATATCATCTGCAAAGTGGGAGAGGTTTATTTCTTCTTTCCCTATTTGGATCACCTTTATGTCTGTATCTTTCCTTATTGCTGTAGCTAGGCATTCTAATAATATGTTGAAAAGAAGTAGAGAGAGTGGACATCCTTGTATCCTTGTCTTGTTCCTGAGTTAAGAGGAAATGGCTTTAGTTTTTAAATATTAATTATAATGCTGGCTGCAGGTTTGTCATATACAGCCTTTATTGTATTGAGGAATGTTCCATGGATTCCCAATTTTTCCAAAACCTTCATCTTAAAGGGATGTTTCATCTTGATGAATGCTTTTTCTGCATCTATTGAGATAACCATGTGGTTCTTATCTTTGCTGCTGTTGATGTGATGAATAATATCAATTGATTTGAATATTTTGAACCAGCTTTGCATTCCTGAAATGAATCCTGTCTGAACATGGTGTATGGTTTTTTGCATGAATTGTTGAAGTCGATTGGCCAAAATTTTGTTGAGAAGTTTTGCATCAATGTTCATCAAAGATATGGGTCTATAGTACTCTTTCTTTGATGAGTCCTTGCCTGGTTTGGGGTTGAGGGTTATGATGGCTTCATAGAATGTGTTTGGTAGTGAACTTTATCTTTCAATTTTATTGAAGAGTTGGAGGAGTATTTTTGTGAGGTCTGTTTTGAAGGCCTTGTAGAATTCCACTGTAAACCCATCTGGTCCTGGACTTTTATTACCTGGGAGGTCTTTCATTGCTGTTTCTATTTCAATGCTTGAGAGGAGCCTGTTAAGATGGTTTAACTAATCTTGGTTTAGTTTTGGCATGTCAATATTTGCTAGGAAAAGTTCCATTAATGCCAAGTTCCCAAACTTATTATCATAAAGATTTGCGAAGTATTCCCTTATAATTTTCTGAATCTTGGTTGTTTTTGTGGTGATGTTTCCATTCAAATCTCTGAGTTTATTTATTTGGGTTTCTTGTCTTCTTTTACTGATAAGATTTGATAAAAGTCTGTCAATTTTGTTAAGTTTTTCGAACAACCAACTCTTAGTTTTGTTGATTCTTTCTATAGTTTTTTTGGATTCTAATTCATTTAATTCTGATTTAATTTTAATTATTTCTTTCTGTTTACTGGATTGGGGTTTATCTTGCTGCTCTTTTTCAAGGAGGTTCTGATGTCTCATTAAATTGTTGGTTTCAGAACTCTCCAATTTGTTGAGGCTATAAACTTTCCTCTGAGTACTGCCTTATCTGTGTCCCAGTGGACCTGGTAATATGTGTGCTCATTTTTGTTGAATAGCATGAACATTTGAATTTCTTTTCTAGTATCTTCCTTTACACACTCTTGATGAAGCAGTGTGTTGTTCAGCCTCCATGTGTGACCATACTTTCTTTGTTGGATTTTAGTGTTGAGTTCTAATTTTATTCCCTTGTGGTCAGAGAGAATGCAAGGTATAAATACAATGTTTCTGAATTTGGACAAGTTTGCTTTGTGGCCTAAAATGTGGTCTATTTTAGAAATTGTTCCATGTTCTGCTGAGAAAAACGTGTATTCTTATGATGCTGAGTGAAATATTTGGCAGATGTCTGTTAAATCTAGTTGATCTATGTAGTTATTTAGATCTGTGGTTTCTTTCTTGAGTTTTTTTCCGAGTTGATCTATCTATTGGGGAGAGTGGTGTTTTAAAATACCCAACAATTAATGTATTTGGATCTTTGTGGGATTTGAAGGAAAGTAGTGTATCTTGGATAAATTTGGGTGCTCCGTTGTTTGGCGAATAGCTATTTAGAATTGTAGTATCCTCCTGAAGGAAAAAAAAATCCCTTAATTAGTATGTAGATATTCTTTATCTCTTCTCACAAATTTTAATTTGAAGTCTATTTTATCTGATATTAGGATTGCAACTCCTGCCTATTTAAGGGGGCCGTTTGCTTGGTAGATTTTGTTCCTGCATTTAATATTGAAAATGTGTTTGTTTTTAAGGGAAAGACGTGACTCCTGAAGGCAGGACATAGAAGGATCTTGTTTTTTAATCCAACAAGACAGTCTATGTCCCTTAATTGGAGAGTTAAGTCCGTTAATGTTGAGAGATAGGACTGAGAGTTATTTGGGAGTTCTTGCCATGTTTTCAACCTTCTTGCAGGATGCGAAAACTGGGTTCTTCCTATGGTTCTTGGATTCTCAGTTTGGGTGCTGTTTATTGGCCTTTATTGTGTTCTTTTTGGTTTTCTATGTGTAGGACATCTTTAAGAATCTTTTGTAGGACTGGCTTGGTGGAGATGTATTGTTTCAATTATTCTTTGCTATGGGAGATTTTTATTTGGCCTTAGCTGGGTACAGTATTCTTGGTTGAAAGTTGTTTGTTTTTAGGGCATGGTATACATCATTCCAGGCTCTTCTTGCTTTGATTGTCTCTGCTGAGAAATCTGAGTCGATTCTACTTGGTTTCCCTTTATAGGTGATTAATCTTTTCTCCTTGACATCGTTAAGGACCATTTCCTTTGTTTGAATTGATCCTGTGTGGATTATAATGAGACGGTGGGATGTTCTATTCTGATCTGGTCTATTTAGAGTTCTAAAAGCTTCTTGTATCTGAATAAGCCTATCTTTTTGTATGTTTGGGAAGTTTTCTGCTAGGATCCTGTTACACAAATTTCCCAACCATTAACTTCCGTTTCTAGGTGCTCCTCTACACCCATTTTCCTTACATTAGGCCTTCTGATGGTGTCTTCCATGTGTTGGATAGATCTATCATACTTCTTGGAATTGTCTTGGATGGTTGTATTTTCTTTCTCTATAATATCTAGGCTGTCTTCACTCCCCGAGATTCAACCTTCTGCATGGTTTAACCTGCTATCAAGACTTCCTTCTTTGTTTTTTTTATTTCTTTTCCTTCTAATTGGTCAGCTTTTTGGCTTCAAATCTTTTTTGAAACTTTGTTTTAGATCTTGTATGAACTTCTTTACTTCCTTAATTTGGTGTTCAGTGTTTATACTCAAATCCCTTAGTTGGTTCATTATCGTTTCCGTGGACTTCCATTCCTCAGTTGGGTTCGGTTCAGCATTCCCTTTGTGGTCTCCCTGACTTCCTTCAGTTCTTTGTTAATGGATCCCATGAATGCCTTTAGTGATCTTTGTGTATACTCATCCTGCTCTCTCAATTCCTGTATTACTCTTTGCTTAGCTTCCTCCCATTCATGCCATTCCCGTAGTTTTCTGTGAGTGTTCTCAGCCTGATAAGGCCATTCCTGCCTTTCTCTTTGAGTATTCTCAAGCTGCTCATGCAAATCCTGTATCAGTTTTTGAGTAACTTCCTCACCCTCATGATTTTCCTGTATAAACCTTTGGATTGCCTCTTCTCTCTCCCTATCACGCTCAAACAGTGTCCTTTGTGGGTTGTCAATCTTTTCTTGCATTGACCTTTTGTTTGCTTCCATTGACATTTGTTTGCCTCCTGTCCCTCCCTATCAAACTCATACAGAGTCCATTGTATGTTTTCAATCTTTTCATTTATCATGTTTGCCAGCAGTGTTTGTAGAGATATTTGGGAACTCTCTTCTGGATTATTCATTACCTCTTCTGTCCCTGATTATCATGAGTTGAGTTGAGATACCGAACTTGCCATTTTTCTTGTGTTTTTCCGGCTTACTCTGCCTATTTGGGATGAAAATAACACCAGTTTCCTGCTAGAACACTATCTTAAGGCAAGCATCAATCAACGTCTGTATTTGCACAGTCAATAGTCTGCAGATACAATCTAGTTCAATAAATACATCTATTCAACATCAAACAACTATATATTAATACACTAAGAACCGCAAGGAATTTGGTAAAGCAGAAATTATTAGGTTTAGGAAGAGATGTGGGTAAAAAATAGGAATAGAGTGATGTTGGAAAGCACAGGGAGAGTTAACTAAGTCCTAATCTCAAAGCAGGAAATAGTTTGGATAGGATGAAAGCAGAGAGAGAGAAAAAAAGAAGACAGAGAAAGGGAACAAAAAGAGACCAGAAAAAATAGAAAAGTAAGAATTAAAATATTATGCAGTTCGAAGACAAACTATTCAGGGAAGAATGTGAATATAGTGAGAGAAGGGGAGGGATATAAAGGAGATGTGAAAAACTTAAAAATAATAATACTTAAAATATTATATAGCTATAAAGTGGTAATAATGCTATTAAGGAATGTAAGTCTAAGAGGTTTGGAATTGAGTAGTAAATTTGTGGATTAAGTGTGTACACAATGGAGGATAAGGTCTAATAATCGACTACGGGTTTATCTGAAGATGAACAGAACAACAATTAAGTCACATAAAGAATGAAAGAGAAGAAATGTTGAAAAGGATAAGAAAGAAAGAAAAAAATCAGAAGTTCAGTAGAGATAAACAAAAAACAGAAAAAAAATCAAGAAAAATGCACACACATATTTACTCCTAAAATAAAATTCTCAGAGGAAAAAAAAGGTACTAGAAAACAATTGTTTTTTCAAAAAAGGTAAAAATTAAAGATTAAAAAAAATTTTAGAAAAAAATTTTGTTTATAAAAGGTACAAAAAAAAGTTCTTTGATTTTTTGGGGATGGGTGGGAAAAATCCTGTATCTCCCTTGTGACCTTAACCAGCCTCTTGTTGGAGTCTCTGGTCTGCTTGTGTTCCTGTGGCTTGGTTGGTTTCTTAAGTCAGTTTGTTTGAACAGGCAGAAAAATGCTCTGCTTTACCCAGGGTTTTGCGATCCTTTTCCCAGGATAGTTCAATGAGAGGCAGATCTGCTTTGAGTATCACAAAAGAGGGATATGGCTTTTTCCTCAAGTTTGGAGATGCTGTGATGAGGCTAGGTTCTGGGTAGAGTTGAGGCCTTTCAGCAAACTGTAGCTTTTCCCGGGGGCTGGTTCGTGAGAAACTCACAGTGCTCAGCCTGGAGCCATTCTCAGAGTTTCTGGTTACTGAATTTCAATCGATTATCAAGGCTGCTAAAAGGAGGGGCAAACTGTGGCTCTGATTATCCAGTGAAGAAAGCCACTCCTGGGGCTGGTGCCGAGCTGGGTGCTTTTCCCTGTGTGGAGCTGTCTGACAGGTCAGTTAGTTTCTTGTGACCTGCTAAATGACTCTAGATTTCTTCCAAGGCCTGAGTTGGAGAGTGAGGATGTTAGGCTTCTACTCACGCTGAGTCTTGGTTCCTGGGTCATCTCTGGTCTGCAAACTGCAGGATGAAGATGTTTGCTCCTTGTCGATTCTTGCTGGTGTTGAGTAGAATCCGCTCGCCCGCCGCGTCTGGCTCCTTCATCCCAGACTCTCTGTGATTCAGGTATGGCAACTGAGGCCGCCGCCGCCACTGCTGCTTCCACGGAGGTGGCTGCTGGCAGTGGTCAGAGCTTTCTCCTTGCCTGCATTTTCCCTCTCTGGCCTAACTCTCTGTCCTGTGAAGGCATTCTTGGTGAATTCTCTGGCTTAGGACTGTTCACTGGAACTATAAAACTGCTTTCTATTCGAAAAGTTGTTTAATGTCTATCTTCTCCTCCGCCATCTTCCAATTCCTTGTTTTTTTAAAGACACGTTATCATCTAAAAAAGTAAGCCTGTCTATTGTCTTCTGTTGATTTTGATGATTGAAGATGCTTAATGACAAGTCAAAATGTGTTAGTAGTCCTTTGATATTAATTGTTTCATTTTTTCCTCTTGGAGAATATAATGATCACAGCAATAGTTCAGAATCACCAATCAACAGTTTAGCATCATGCTGCCAGTGCTAGTGGATCACCAGTAAGTAATCCTCGATACCATTTTCCACAAATTTTTGTCACAGATACAATCAGCCTGCCTTCTCTAGCTGCTTTCCTAGCCTGGACCTATTTATTCCTTCATTGTGCAGGAAAGTTGTGATTCAACTGATTTCAGTCAGATCTGTTCCTAGATTTATCAAGGATTTAGATTCTATTTTTAAAATTTGTTGTGGGGCCTGAACTCTGGGCTCGGGCACCGTCCGTGAGCTCTTCAAATCAAGGCAAGTGCTCTACCACTTGAGGCACAGCAGCACTTCTGGATGGTTCTGTTTATGTGGTTCTGGTTTGGGAAATGCCAGAGAAGAAAGTGAAATGATGCAACCAAACAAATGAAAGCGAAATAGATTAGGATAATTATGGAGCAACCATATTGTCTATGAGAATCATGAAAGAGAGAGAGGACAAGAGATACAGATGTGCAATGACTTAGCTAGCCACAAAATCCATGTTTCTGATCAATTTACAAACAATACAATTTTATTTTTTTATTTGATAAAAGAGATGGGAATAGAGTTTATATATTTACTTGAAATTGGTAAATATATTTTTAGTAGCCTACAAGAATCTTAATCCTTGGCCTGGGAAGGTGGCTCAGTGGTAGAGAGCTTTTCTTGCAGCTTACTACAGTGCAGAGACCACTTTCTGAAAAGGCCACTCATATGAATACTAGGGATGAGGATGAGTATACCCCTCTTCATCGGGAAGCCTATACTGGACACTTAGACATTGTCCATGAGTTAGTAGCTCAAGGAAGATATGCACGCAATTACTGTGAATGGCTGGACACCCCAGCACAGTGCTTATATGTGAAACATATTGCAACAGCACACACACACACACACACACACACACACACACACACACACACACACACACACACATACACACACAGTTCATCAGATTTCTTCTTAAGTATTTTTTGTGTATGGTCTTAAGAAGAAATTTACATTACTAACGAATTTCTGGCAGGACAATATAATCACTGTACATCTTGCTTCTATACTCTCAGTTTTAAATTACTATCTAAGTATGTACATTAGATAAGAATAAGAAAAAGTAGGAGCCACAACGGTGGCTCAGGTCTTTAAACCTAGCTAATCAGAAAGATGAAATCTTATGACTATGGTTTGAAAGCAGACCATGAAAAAAAAAGTCCATTAGATTCTGGTTTGAAAGTAACCAGCAAAAGCTAGAAATGGAGCTGTGGTACAAGGAGTAAGATGCTAGCCTTGAGATAACTAAAACAAAACAAAAAAAATTCTGGTACAGAGTCAGGCCCTGAATTCAAGCTCTAGTATTTGTACTAATCTAATGAAAGAATGAATTAGTTAATTAATTACCTAAAATAAATTAAGTGATCACATGTGGAGTGGCAGGTAAAATGTAACAACCATGGTGACTGGATTATGTATTATTTTGTAATAAGGCAAATTATCATTTGTCGTAATCACTAATATTTTAATTGAACTTTTTTGTACAATAAACCCTGAATTTCGCATGTGTGTATATGTGTGTGTACATGTGCACACATGTGTGTTTATATGTGTGTGTGTGTGTGTTGTTGCAATGTTGGTTGCCAATATGAACAGGGAGAGGCCGAAAAGAGCTGTGTTGCAATGTTTTTTTTATTTATCAGTGTTCTGTCCTGTCATTTCAGTGGAACCACCCTTCTGTACATTTTATTTGTTAAATAACATCATCATTATTAAAACATTTACAAAATTAAGTTAGATATAAGAGATCATTTTCAGCTCTTAGTATATGTTAGGTAAAAAGATACACATATAATTAGGTAGTAAGTTATTGCTATAACATGAGTGTCAGTACAAAATATGTATTTGACCTCCTAAATTGGTTATACTTTTAAGATATACTCATGGAGTGATTTTGACCGACTTGACCAAACAGTTATTACTCTCTGGTTATTCCTGTGAAACTCAAGGTGGATATACTCTTCCGGATTTCTGTTGAAAATAACTTTCTTTGTAAGATCGTATCTATTCACACTAAGATAATAAACCCCATATTTCTTAGGTTTGAATATCCCATCAAATTGACTTTAAATCAGTATTGTGGCTATGCTTGTTAGATATATATTTCAAAACAAACAAACAAACAAAAGCATGAGTCACCTCCAGATTGTGGATTAATTTGTAGTTGTTTTGTACATACAAAGGTTTCTTCATTAATAGTTTTTTTTGTGGGAGTAACTATGACAACTTTAACAAATAAATCTTTTTGAATATCTTTTCCAATTTAACATCCCAGAGCGAGTCTTGCAATTTCTGAAAACCCTTTAAATACTAGTATTATTACTAGTATTTATTATTATTATCATTAAATACTAGTATTTTAGTTCATTGACTATACAGCTAAAGACACTTCTGAAACAAATATTGTTAAGATCTGAAAATGTAAGTGGGCATATAGGCTTTTTTTGCATCATTTTATGAAAAGTCAGTTTTTTTTCGAAACTAAAAGAAATAGAATAAAAAATGTAAGTGAATTGGGTAACATACTTATTAGTATAATTTTGTTTTCTATTAGCACAGTCCTTTGAAGGTATATGATGCAGTTAAATTAATTTTTGTGTCACTGTGCTTGTTATTTTTTGACTCTTTGAAGTTATGAGAGTGAATTTTTATTATAAATAAAGGTCTTTTATAATGATCAGGATTAATCTTGTGTTTTGTGTTCTACTCCCAAGAAAATGAGTTATTTTCAAGTGTTAATAGTTTATAATTGAATCTTGAGTATCATAAGAAATTTTGAAAAAATGTGGTAGTATTGATGTCTTTTGTTTGGGGAGAGGGGGTCTGGTAGTGGGGTTTGAACTTTTCCCTCAGCTCTTCAGCTCAAGGCTAGCGCTCGACCAATTAAGCCACAGCATCACTTTCGGCTTGTTTCTTTTTGCTTGTTTGGTGCTGAGGAATCGAACCAAGGGCCTCATGCATGCAAAGCAAGCGCTCTACCACTAAGCCACCTTCCCAGCCCTTCACGTCTTTTTAAACCAATTGTATTCAGAAGTTGGAAAGTCTTTAATTCATTCTTAGGTCTTGGTGTCTATGATTTTTTATCCTCTCGTTCCTAACATTAATGATAATTCAGAGTGCATTGTTGGGTATAGGAAAGGTAAAATATTTATCTAGGGTCAAAGGTGATTTTTATATCAGTCTTGCTTTAATGGCATTTTAAAGTAGTAACTTTCTCTTAAAATATTGGGTATAAAAAGCAATCAAAATACTTCGAATGATAAACAATTTAGTTTAGCTACAATGTGGAAATGATTGGTCCATAAGACATGCAGTCTGTTTCCATCAGGAATTGGGGAGGTCATTCTTTCAGTAAGACTGTGTTAAAGAGAAATAGGATCCAGGCAGTGCAGTGTTGAGTGAAGGGGTAAAATATGATTTCTATTACTTTGAGCTAGAAATCAAGAATCTTATACTTTAGCAGTTCCTTTCACCAGGGAGGTATGCATTGATTATGAACTTTGAGTTTTCATATTACAGTTCCCTATTTTCTAACAATGTTAAAGAGAAATATTATGAGTGTACACAATAATTCTGGAAATTTTTCCTATTATTTGTAGACTAAGTGCTGGTATTTTAGTCATAAAATAGAATGTGGCTTATTTGATACAGTAGGAGATGAACCTCAGGGTAACACTTACAATGTGTGCAATGTTGTAGTAGTAATTACAACTCTGTAGACTTCAATGTCATCATCTGATAATTAAAAATGTAAGTAGTTCCACTTTATGCAATTATTGTGAGGATTAAATTAGATACAATTGGTAAAGTACTTGGAAAAACAATTAGCATTTGGTACATTCTACCTATTATTTTACGATGTGATGAATTCTAACATTTTTACGTTGATTCTATATGTGCAATGTCATGTATTAATATTCATTGCATTGATCACTTTTCTGTCACTATGATGAACATAAGTGCGAAGAAAATTTCTGAGGAGGAAACTATTATATTGACTCATGGTTTCAGATCAAATGTCTCCATTGTTTTTAATCATATTTTTCTTATCTTAACTAGTTGTACATGGGAATTTCCATTCAATAAATGACTTTTTTAAGTATAATGGATCTTTATATAACTTTTCCCTGCCCTTCCAAACCTCACCACACTTTAATTTTTTCTAGTTTCATATTATTTGCATTAAATATAATGTCTTCACTCTTACTCCATAACTGTCTTTATTCCTTCCCTTTGACTTCCCCTCACATCTTCCAAGTGATAGTTGCCCAGTATTCATTTTGTTGGATTAAAAGTTCAATTTTATAAGAAAATACACCATTTAAGTGCTCCTGTGCAAATAGCATGATTTGGTTACTATTGTTGTGTAAACTTGTATAAAGTTCTAGCTTCCAAATATGAGATAGAACATGGGTCCTTTGTGTGTCTGGCTCTGACTTCGTTTGCTTAACATATTTTTAGATCTATCCATTTCTTTGCAAATAATGTAACAGTCCTCATAATGGATAGGGGCAATCCAATTCTGTATATATCACACACATTCTCCAACCATCACTCTGCCAAAGGGCATCTTGGCTGTTTTCATAACTTGGTTATGGTGAATAGTGCAGTAATGAACATGGTTGTGAAAGTGATTTTGCTGTAACATTTTAGAAGAATTCATCAATATCATTCTGGGAGCAATCGTCTAGCCAGTTTTAAAGAATAAGCACATCCCTCCCTTCATCTTCATTACAACGTATTGCAAGTCCTCAAAAACACACTACCTCATACAGGCCTCAATAAGCTAAAACCACACTGTGCCCATATTCTGTCAATACATTTTTAATAATTGTACATATAATTTAGTGAGAACCTTCTATGTAATTTCCTAATGTGGGAATGAGAGATATAACAACAGAGTAAAATAAGAAATCTGCATTTTAATTAGCTATAATCATATTTAAAATCTTTTTCAACTCTAACTCACAACCTCGCTTATTTTTATTTTAATCTTTATTTAATTACTTCATCTATCGCTTAAATTATAACAGGTGAGTTAAATACAAAGGCAAAAAGTGTGGTTTGATTTTGACAATCATGTGTGAGGATGCACAATATGAGCAAATAGATGGATCGGAATTAATAGCAATTATCCAGTTTGTTAAAGTAGAGATGGTTTGCCCAAACTGATTCAAATTTCTTTCAATAAAAAGAAACGTGTAACAATTTCCTTTGTTTGCTCCTATTAACTTTTGTTGCCATTTTATTTTATAATGAAGGATGATTCCATATATCTACTGTAGACACAATAATATGTTAAAATATTTCTATCCGTATATATTGATATATACACACACATATATACCGAAGGGTACAATGATAATTTATAACTTCTGTAACTATACAATTTACTAAATTGTTAAAAACATCGACAGCTCATGCCCCGAATCCTGGTTACTCAGCAGGCTCAGATCTGATGAACATGGTTTAAAGCCATCCTGAGCAGGAATGTCCATGAGCTTCTTCTCTCCATACAACCAACAGAAAATCAGAATTGGAACTGTAGCTCCAAGTAATAGAGTGGTAGCCTTGAGAAAAAAAGCTCACGGACATCAGCCACGCTCTTAGTTCAAGAACTACAATCTACCCAAAACAATCTATTTAATTTACACCTGTGAAAGGAGAGTATTTCCATCACCCAAATGCACATCCATGCTCATTTGCAAGGTAACTGTGTTTTGTCTGAAGTACCAATAAACATTATCACTAAAGTAGAAAGCATTGGAACGTGGGTTAATTCTCTCTCATGGATTTTTCCCCACTCAAATACTCAAGTCTTACAATTATTCAAATTATTTATAATAATAACTTTTATATTCAATACACCTAATATTACAGTTTGAATTCAGTGTCTTGTGCCCACTAACTGGGTGTTCTTACCACTTTACCCTGTGCCCAGCCCTAAATTATCCCGATTATTTTTTCAGATAGAAACTGGCTTCCTACTTGTGTATTATCTTGGTCTTATTCCACTTTATGTTATTATTCCTGGAATTAAGAATAACAAGTGCATGGTATTATGTACAGATCTTTCTGTCTAGTATGGGCTTTAGCCACTGTTCTCACAACAGTGCACTCCCATGTAGTCAGGATTTTCATAAGCTTGTCATAGCTGATTTTTTTTTTAAATCTTTCATTTCCTGCAAGTTCTTGAGTACTGAATTAATTTGTGTTTTCTTGGGTTGTTTTGTTTCATTTGAATGTATGTGTTGAGTTGTTCTTCACTTTTCCTTTTGTTTCTTTCCTTCAATTTCTTACCTAAAGTGCTGAGAAACCGATTCTTCTTTCTCAAGATAGTCAGGGTGAACATTATTTATTCCAAAGCAATTTCAGTAACATTTAAAAACCTTCATATCTATGAATGGTGTACAAATGCTAAGCACTGAAAAGGGTGATTTTACTTTCACGGCAGTCTTTGGCATCACAGACAGATCATGAAATATATGAAGATAATATAACTACAGATGCATGCCAGGAGGAGAAAAACCTATTATTAATTGTTTGACAGAGGCTTCCCTTTTAGTGAAAAAAATATATTGCTTGATGCAGGATTTAAGAAAATCATATTGCTAGGAGGAACCTAAACAATCATCTAATACTATAGATTCAGAGTGATGAATTGAATTCCTGATTAATTTACTTTTGGGTCAAATAAAAGCAGGCTTCCAAAAAGAGAGTAGATTTTAGAGAAACATGATGAATTTTATGTAAATAGGTCCTTAGCTGATTTTGTTAATTTGTAAACTAATACAGGAAAATAAAGTACAGCTTCTTTTCTCTCTTCATTCCTTTTCCCTTTAGAGTTTAACTCTTCTTTCTCTTATTCTTTGGGAATTAATTATCATATTCCTATTACAAATTCTTAAAATTGAAACAGGTATATACAATGCTTCATTTTCTATTTTATTTTTTCCCATTTTCACTGACTTTTGGTCCAAACTATTATATGGATTAAAAAGAAACTTGACTCAGGAGTCTTTTGAGGAACCTCCATACTACTTTTCAAAATGGTTGAACAAGTTTACACTCCCACCAAGAATGCAGCAAAGTTCCCTTCTCTCCACATCCCCTGAAGCATCTGTTCTTATTAGAGTTCTTGATATAGCCATTCTAACTGGGTGAGGTGGTATCTCAATGTTGTTTTTGTTTGCATTTCTTTTATGGCTAGGGAAGTTGAGTATTTCTTCATGTGTCTATTTGCCATCCTTCTTTCCTCTTCAGAGAAGTTTCTCTTTAAGACTTTAGCTAGACAGTTTTTGTCCTTCCACTCCACAAATTATACCAACATCAAATACAGTGAAAGCAAGGGTTATACTGTGGGGGAGAGACATTAGTTGTTATGTCAGAAAAGGAACTTTACAACTTTGGCGGGAGGGAGTTGGGGCGGGGTAAAGATCAGATTGGGGGAGGTAGGAGGACTATGGGAATGAATGGGAAGGGGAAACAAACAGGAGACAACAATGCTTGATAAGAAAGGTACTGTTATCTTGCCCATGTAGTTGTAAATCCTCACAACAAAAAGTAAGAAAGAATATAATAACCAAAAAAAAAAAAAAAAAGAAATGTACTCATTACCTTGTCCATGTAACTGTAACCCTCTTTACAGTATTTTCACAAAAAAAAACAATTATAAAAAAAGAAGAAAAAAAGACTTTAGCTCACTTATTTATTGGGCAGTTGTTTCTTTGAAGATTTGTTGTTGGGGAATTCAATTTTTTGAGTTCCAAGTATATTTTAGATATGAGATCCTTGTCCGTTGTATGGCCAGTGAAGATCTTCTCCCAATCTGGGCTTTCTCTTGATCGTGCCAAGTAGGTTATTTTCCATGCAGAAGCTATGCAATTTCATGCAATCCCATTTGTCCAACATTTATTTAAATTGTTGTGTTTCTCGGTAACTATTAAGAGAATTTCAGCCTGTGCCAAGGAGACCTATGGTAGCTCCTATTCTGTCCTGTAATGTTTTGAGAGTTTCTGCGTTGACCCCGAGGTCTTTGAAGTATTTGTAGTTGATTCTGCTGCAGGGTGATATATAAGGATCTAGCTTTAGCTTTTTACAAGTAGTTAACCAATTTTGCCAGCACCATTTACTGAAGAGGCTGTCTTTCTTCCATTCTAGTTTTTTAGCTCCATTACAGGATTAAGTGGCTATAAGTCTGTGAGTTCATTTCTGATTTTTCAAATCTATTCCATTGGTCCTGAGGTCTGTTCTTGTGTCAGTACCAAGCTGTTTTGATAACTACGGCTTTGTAGTAGTGTATGAAATTTGGTACTGATATTCCTCCTGCAGTGTTCTTTCTGTTGAGGATCGTTTTATTTATTTGGTGTCTTTTATTGTTCCATATGAATTTTTGGATTTCTTTTTCTATTTCGTGGAAAAATAAGGATGGGATTTTGATAGGTATCGCATTGAATTTGTATATAGCCTTGGGAGGTATTGCCATTTTCAAGATGTTGATCCTTCCAATCCAGGAGCATGGGAGGTTTTTCCACTTCCTAAGTTGTGTTTTGATTTCCTTTTTCAGGTTTTTAAAGTTTTCGTCATAAAGATTCTTCACTTCTTTGATTAAGTAAATTTCTACGTATTTTATATTTTGTTATTTTGTGTGGCTATTTTGAATGGAGTTGCCTTCCTGATTTCACCCATGCTTTACTCAGTGTTGTCATACAGATAAGCCATTGATTATTGAGGGTTAATTTTATACCCTGCTTCTTTGCCAAAGTTTTGAATCAGCTTCAGTAATTTGGAAGTGGAGGCCATGGGATTCTTTAAATAGAAAATCATGTCATCTGCAAAGAGTTTTACTTCATCTTTCCCCATTTGGAACCCCTTTGTGTTTCCATCTTCTCTTATTGCGGTAGCTAGGCATTCTTATACTAAGTTGAAGAGAAGTGGAGAGAATGGACATCCTTGTCTCATTCCTGAGTTAAGAGGAAATGGCTTTATTTTTCCACCATTAAGTATAATGCTGGCTGTAGGTTTGTCATATACAGCTTTTATTGTATTGAGTAATATTTCCTGGATTCCTAATTTTTTCAGTCCCATCATCATAAAGGGTTTGATGCATCTTGTCAAATGCTTTTTCTGCATCTGTTGAGATAACCATGTGGTTCTTATCCTTGCTCTTTGTTGATGTGATGAGTTATATTAATTGATTGTGTATATTGAACTAGCTTTGCATCCCTGAAATGAAACCTGTTAGAATGTGATGTATGATTTTTTGGATGACTTTTTGAAGTTCATTGACCAAAATTTTGTGGAGAAATATTGCATCAATATTCATCAGAGAAATGGGTCTATAGTTCTCTTTATTTAATGAGTCCCTGCCTGTATTTGGAATAAGGGTTATTATGGATTCATAGAATGAGTTCTGTAGTGAATTTTCCCTTTCAATTTCATTGAAGAGTTGGAGGATTATTGGTTTGTGCTCTGCTTTGAAGGACTTGTAGAATTCCGCTGTAAATCCATCTGGTTCTGGGCTTTTCTTCGATAGGAGGTCTCTTAAGGCTGTTTCTATTTCAATCCTTGATATGGGCCTGTTAAGATGGTTTATCTCATTTTAGTTTATTTTTGGCATGTCCATATTTGCTAGGAAAAGGTCCATTTATGCCAAGTTCTCAAACTTATTAATATAACGGTTTGAGAAGCATTCCCTTATAATTTTCTGAATCTTGTTGTTTCTTTGGTGATGTTTCCATTCTCATCTCTGAATTTATTTATTTGGGTGTGTTCTCTTCTTGTTCTGATAAGATTTGCTAATGGTCTTTCAGTTTACTTAATTTTTTCCAAGAACCAACTCTTTGTTTTGTGTATTCTTTCTATGGACTTTTTAAAAAGGCTAATTCGTTTAATTCCTATTTAATTTTAAGTATTTGTTTCCATCTATTTGATTGGGGTTCATCTTGTTGCTCTTTTTCAAGGAGGTTCAAATATCTTATAAAAATGTTGGTTTCAGATCTCTCCAATTTGTTGATGTAGGAACTCAGAGCTATAAAATTGCCTCTGAGTACTGTCTTTGCTCTTTCCCAGAAGTGCTGGTAATTTGTGTTTTCATTTTTGTTGATTATCATGAATATTTGAATTTACTTTCTAATCTCTTCCATGACACACTGTTGATTCAACAGTATGTTGTTCAGCCTCTATATGTTACAGGACTTTTTTTGGTGGCCTTTGGTGTTGAGTTCTAAGTTTATTCCCTTGTGGTCTGAGAGAATGCATGGTAAAACTTCAATGTTTCTGAATTTGGACAAGTTTGCTTCAAGACCTAAAATGGGGTCTATTGTGGAAACTGTTCCATGTGAGGCTGAGAAAAAAGTGTATTCTGATGGTGCTGGGGGAAATATTCTGTAGATATCTGTTAAATCTAGTTGATCCATGCAGTTGTTTAGATCTGCAGTTTCTCTGTTAAGTTTTGCTGACTTCATCTGTCTTGTGGGTTTAGTGGTGACTTAAATTCTTCAACAATTTATGTCTTTGGATATATGTGAGCTCTGAGGGAAAGTAGTGTTTCTTGGATGAATCTGGGTGATCCATTGTTTGCCAAATAGAGATTTAGAATTGTAATATCCTCCTGAAGGGGAGATCCCTTAATTAGTATGTAGCAACCTTCTTTATGTCTTCTCACTAATTATAATTTGAAGTCTAGTTTATATGATATTAGGATTGCCACTCAAGCCTCTTTATGCGGTCATTTGCTTGGTAGAATTTATTCCAGGTTTCACTTACAAAATGTGTTTGCTTGTATGAGCAGGTTGTGACTCCTGAAGGCAGCAGATAGAAGGATCTTGCTTTTTAATCCAACTATACAGTCTATCACTTAATTGGAGAGTTAAGTCCCTTAATGTTGAGTGTTAGGACTGAGAGGTGTTTGGGAGTTCCTGCAATGTTATCCACCTTGGGTGCTGGAGCAACTAGATTCTTCCTATAATTCTTGGATTCTCAGTTTGGGTGCAGTTTCTTGGTCTTTATTGTGGTCTTGTTGGTTTTCTATGTGTAGGACATCGTTTAGTATCTTTCATTGGGCTGGTTTGTTGGAGATATATTGTTTCAGTTTTTCTTTGCTATGGAAGGTTTTTATTTGACCTTCGGTTATGAAGGAGAGCTTAGCTCGGTACTGTATGATTGAATGATAGTTGTTCGTCTTTAGGACATGGCCTACATCATTCCAGGCTCTTCTTACTTTAATTGTCTCTGATGACAAATCTGAGGTGATGCTAATTGGTTTCCCTTTGTAAGTAGTTGACAGCTTTAAGGATTTTTTTTCCTTGGAATTGATCCTGTGTGGATTATAATGTACTGGTGAGATATCCTGCCCTAGTTTGGTCTATTTGGGGTTCTAAAAGTTTCTTGTATCTGAATAGACCTATCTTTTTGCATGTTTGGAAAGTTCTTTGCTATGGTCATGTTAACCAAATTTCCTAGACCATTAAATTCTGTCTCTGCGGGCTGGGAAGGTGGCTCAGTGGTAGAGCTCTGGCCTTGCATGCATGAGGCCCTGAGCTTGATTCCTCAGCTCCATATAAGAAAAAAGAAAAAAAAATCTGGAAGTGGTGCTGTGGCTCAAGTGGTAGAGCGCTAGCCTTGAGCTGAAGAGCTGAGGGACATCGCCCAGGCCCACAGTTCAGGCACACAACCGGACCCAAAAAAGAAATTCTGTCTCTAGGTGCTCCTCTACACACATTATCCTCAGATTAGGCCTTCTGAGAGTGTCTTCCAAGTGTTGAATAGATCTATCATGTTTCTTGGATTTCCCTTGGATAGTTTATATTCTTTCTCTGTAATAACCTGGCTGTCCTCAATCCCTCAGATTTGCTCCTCTGCATGGTCTAACCTAATGTCGAGACTTTCTACTTTGTTTTTTATTTCTTTTCCTTCTAACTGGTTAGCTTTGATTGCTTCAAAGCCTTTGTTGGAGCTTTGTCTTAGATCTTGTATGAACTTCTTTACCTCCTTAATTTGGGGTTCAGTGTTTATTCTCAAATCACTTAGTTGACTGGTTATGGTTTTCCTGGACACACATTCTTTCTGTTGGGCTCCATTCAGTATTCCCTTTGTGGTCTCCCTGAATTCTTTCAGCATTCTGTTTATGGATTCCATGAATGCCTCTGTTGATCTTTTTCTATTGTCATCCCGCTCTCCCAAGTCCTGTATTACTCTTTGATTAGCTTCCTCATGTTCATGCAATTCCTGTAGTTCTCTTTGACTGTTCTCAGTCTGCTCACGCAATTCCTTTATTTCTTTTTGACTGTTCTCAACCTGCTCACGCAATTCCTGTATCATTCTTATGAGTAGCTTCCTCACTCTCATGAGATTCCAGTATTAATCTTTGGTTTCCCACTCTCTTCCTATCATGCTCACATTGAATCCTTTGCAGGTTTTCAATCTTTTCATTCATCATGTTTACCAGTAGTGTTTGTGGAGATTTTTGGGAACTCTCTTCTGGTTTATTCATTAAGTATGCTGTCAACTGATTTTCATGAGTGGGAATTCAGATACCTGGACTTGCCATTTTCCTTGTGCTTTTCCTGCTTGTTCTGCCTATTTGGTATGAAAATAACACCAATTTTTTGCTAGAACAAAATTTTAAGGCAATCATCATCAAAGTTCTGTAGTTGCACAGACAAAAGTCAGCAGATACAATCTAGTTCAACAGATACAATCTATTCAACATCAAAAAACTATGGCTTAATGAGCTAAGAACAGCAAAGAAGAATTTGGCAAATCACAAATTATTTATTTTAGTAAGAAATGTGGGCAAAAATAGGATTAGAGGGATTTTGAGCGGTAAAAGGATAGTGAATTTAACCAAGTTCTAATCTTAAAGAGGTTCATGGATTAGACAGAATGATAGAAGCGTTATTAAGAAAAAAAAAGAAAAAATGGAAATACAAAAATTTAAATTTAAAAACTGAAACACTTAAAAATTATGTGTTTAACGACGATATTGACAGAATTAAAGGATAGGATGAGAGGAAAGGAGGGATAGAAAGGAGACATAAAAACTAAAAAATGAAAATTCTTAAAAGTAGTTACTTGAAAATTATATAGGTATAAAGAGACATAATACTGCTCTTAAAGAATTTTAACCAAAGAGGTTGTGAACTGAGTAATAAATTTCTGGATTAAGTATGTACACAACGGGACATAAGGTCTAATATTCGACGATGGGTAAATATCTGGGGATGATCAGAATAGCAATTAAGTCTCACAAAAAAAGAAAGGGAAAAAAATGAAAAGAATAAAAAAATAAGGACCAATAGGACAGAAGAGATTTTTTTTAAAAGCACACACACACACATTTACACCTAAAATAATAATGATGACAAGAAAAAAATTAATAAAAAATATTATTTTTAAAAAATTAAAATTAAAGAAAAGTACAAAAAAGAGTTCTTTGATTTCTTTTTTTTGGGGGGTAGAATGTGAAGATACTCTATTTCCCCTGTGTCCATAACCAGTCACTTGGTGGAGTCTCTGGTCTGCTTGTGGTGTTTGTTTTTCCTGTGGCTTTATTAGTTTGCTTAAGTCAGTTTGTTTGAGCAGGCAGAAAATTGCTCGCCATTACCCAGAATTTTGTGATCCTCCTCCCATGATAGTTCAGTGGGAGGGAGATCTGCTTTGAGTATCATGAAAGAGGGAGATGGCTGTTTCTTCTAATTTTGAGATGCTGTAATAAGGTTAGGTTCTGGGTAGGGTTAAGGCCTTTCTGCAAACAGTAGCTTTTCCCTGAGGTGCTAGCTCTGTAGACACACACAGCCCAGCCTGGAGCCATTCTCAGGGTTTATGTTTACTGAATTTCAATTGATTGTCTCAGCTGCTATAGGGAGGGGCAGCCTCTGGCTCTGTTTACCCAGTGAATAAAGTCACTCCTCCAAGGGCAGGGCTTCTTTGCCTGGGCTGGGTGACTTCTCTTGGGTGGAATTGATCCTGTCAAGTCAGGTTCCTGTTACCTCCTAAATGGGTCTTGCTTTCTTCCAAGTCCGGAGTTGGAGATAGCTGTTCAAATAGGCCTTTGTCAGTATCAAAGTTGGTGATTTCCAGTGGTGGTTTTCCCTCCTCAGCTCCCTGAGAAGAAGTGAGGATGTCAGAGTTCTAGTCATGTCAGAGTCTTGGTTCCTGGGCCATCTCTGGTTTGCGATCTGCAGTATGAAGATATCTGCTCCTTGTCAGTTCTTACTGGTGTTGAGTAGAATCTGCTGTCCCGCTGTGTCTGGCATCTTTGTCCTGGACTCTGTGTTATAGGTATGCCGGCTATGGCAGCTGCCACTGCTGCCACAGCTGCCACAACTGTGGCTACCAGCAAGTGCTCTGATCTGTCTCCTTGCCTGGATTTTCCTTCTCTGGCCAAACTCTCTGTACTGTGATGGGACACTTGGTGTGATTCTGTAGCCTAGGATTGTTCATTGGAACAGTAAAACTGCTTTCTATGCGAGAGCTTGTTTAGCCTCTAGCTTTGCCTCTACTCTGTCCCTCTGAACACATTTTTTTGCCTCTTATTGAAGGATATTTGATATTTTAAAGTAGATTTGTCCAAATATAATATTAATTTAATCAATTATTTCATTAGGACAATGTTGGCCAGATTTATTTCCAGTAAATCTTATCCATTATAATAAATGAGAACATGCTGTGTCAGTCTCCTATTAATATGACAAAATACTTTATAAAATTAACTTCAAAGGAGGAAAGATTAATCTTGGTTTCTGATTTTATACATTTCAATTTACATTTCTTATCCTCATTGCTTTTGGTTGGTGGTGGTACACTACCCCATATCAGGAACATGTGATGGAGTATGTGTATTCATGGAAGTGAGGAAGTAAAGAAAAGGAAAAATAGGAGTAGGATAGGGAGAAAGGGGAGGAGGGGGAGAAGGAGAGGAAGAAGGAAAAGTAGAAGGAGACAGAGAAGTAAACGAAGGAAGAGGAAGAAAGGATTTTGATCTTAAATCTTCTTTGATCACAAGTTCTCACTGACCTAATCTCTATAACTATGCCCACTTGAAAGGTTTTAACTCTTTATGGCAACATAGTGAAATCTAATTATTAATCCCAATACTTTATTATTTTAGATTTAATTTCTGGGTAGATCTTTCTATACAATTGTGATAACTTCTGTTCCTAAATATGAGAGATGCTATTTGGCATAGAGGTGGTTTGCTTATACCATTGCTGGAGAGATGAAGGAAATATTTTGAGCTCAATTACATTTTATTTAATAGATAAGGAAGCTCCTAGAGATTTCATTTTGTGACCTTCAAAAATGACTATTTCATCTAACTCATAATGACTTGAATTTTTCATAATTTTATGGCATTTCCATTCAAGTATTTGTCATCGATAGTGAGGTTCTTTACTTCAAGTTGAAGGAAAAATAAATACTATAATGATCATTTATCAGAATTATTCTTTAAAGAATAGGTATAATATGAATTTCCTACCATTCAAAAATTAGTTATCTTCAAGTCTATAGGAGTAATTGGATAAGTGATTAAATATCTTGATTTAGTTATCTTATACTGAGGTTGATTCAATTTCTAAAAATCACTGTTGACATAAAATACATGAAATTCAGTGTTTCTCTGAAATGACTTGTAATCAAACCTCAGAAATAGATGACTAGTAACAAAGATATTTATATACTCACAAAATGTATGAATCTACAAAACCTAAAAAAGATTAGGTTTAAAAAAGATAAATTCATGTGACCACAGTATATAATATTTAATTTAATGAAAAATTGCTTCATTCAGCCTTACAGAGCCTTTTGTTTTTAGCTTACATGAGAAATTTGATTAACAATCCCTTTTTTGCTTTTGAATATTAGAATATTTCAATTTGTTTAAAGATTCTGGCATTTAAACATTTGAGTGGATATTTTTTCATAAAAATGAAAAATCTTTTTCACAATGCAAGTTCAGGCTTAATAACAATAAATATCTAAATGTTAATTTGTTAAATTGAGCCTCTAGAATTCAAATAATACAATTTATTTTATTCTTGGATATATTAAATCTGTGCTAAATATGGATGTCTCAAGCTTGTAATTCTCGCTACTCAGGAAGATGGGGTTCAGAGTCAGCCTTGCCAAGAAAGTTTGTGAGACACATCTCAATTAATCAAACACACACATCAAAACACACACACATAGATACACACACATACAAAGCCAGAAATAGAATGGTGACTCAAATGATAGAGCAATATCCTTGAGGAAATAAACAACAAAAACTAAGAGATAGTTCTTGAGTTAAAATCACAAGAACAACACACACATACACACACACACACACACACAAACTATTATGTCTAAATGCTTATTTTGTTTGAAGAAATAAATAATATCATGAAAAGGAATATTTGTTACATATCTTGGAACATTTGAGAAGTTGTTTTTAGTATAATTTGTGTTAAGATATAACATAGGTTATTAAAATTAATATTAATCTAGTTATTGTTCATAATTACTCGTAACACCATAGAGTACAACAGTTGGGATTTTTCTATAGCCATAAGAGATATTCTGAGTAAAAGGAAGAGAGGAATATAGGATGAAAGAAGAAAGAAAGAAAGAAAGAAAGAAAGAAAAAAGAAAGAAAGAAAGAAAGAAAGAAAGAAAGAAAGAAAGAAAGAAAGAAAGAAAGAAAGAAAGGAAAGGAAGGAAGGAAGGAAGGAAGGAAGGAAGGAAGGAAGGAAGGAAGGAAGGAAGAAAGAAAGAAAGAAAGAAAGAAAGAAAGTAAGAAAGAAAGAAAGAAAGAAAGAAAGGAAGAAAGGAAGGAAGGAAGGAAGGAAGGAAGGAAGAAAGAAAGAAAGAAAGAAAGAAAGAAAGAAAGAAAGAAAGAAAGAAAGAAAGAAAAAGGAAGGAAGGAAGGAAGGAAGGAAGGAAGGAAGGAGAGAAAGAGAGAGAGAGGTAGGGATGGAGGGACGGAAGGAGGAAGCAAACAAGAAAGGAAGGAAGGAAGGGAGGGAGAAAGGATGGGTCAAAATCTATTTAGCGCAACATAACCTCCATGTAATTAATCCTTTAGTAAAGTCAAGTTTGCAATTTTCAGTTCTTTGCATGTTCTCCAAGCATGAATGAAACCAACAAATGAAGGATCATAAATAACCAGGTGAATCTGTTTGCATCTGCAGTAATATGTATGCAAATCTTTTTCTCATTTTTTATACGTCATCAAATAAGATTTGCAAACAATTAACATTTTGTTATATTCTAAAAATTGATGAAACTAAAGGATTTCAATACATTATATAATGTGAATACAATTATTTTAATGTTATTAATATTAAATTTTTCATGTTATATTAATTATAAAATTTTATTATGCATTTTATCAGACTAATTAGCATCCTCTGATTTTGGTTTCTGTGGGAGTCCTAATATCCGACTATAATAAAAATCAAAGGATATCTGTATTTCTTGGCACAAACGAATATTTCTGAAAGCAATTAACTCATCGGAGATTGTTGAAATAAGTTATCGGGTCCTTTAAATGCAGTATCATTTCATCTGTAAAAAGGGATAGGTTTACTTCTTCTTATTTGGATCCCCTTTATGTTTTTCTTTTTATTTACTTTTTTATATTTTTATTGTGAGAATACCGTACCGAAGAGTTACAATTACATGGGCAAGATAACATGCACATTTCTTATCAAGCATTGTTGCCTCCTCTTTGTTTCCCCTTCCCATACCTTTCCATACTCCCCCCACCCCACCCAAACCTCACCCCATCCCCCACCAAAGTTGTAAAATTCGTTTTTCGACATAACGACTTGTACATCTCATTTTGAAATGGGTCCACCTGTATCCCTAGTTAAACGATTTCTTTTTTCCCTTCGCTTCCACAAATTATACCAACATCAAATACAGTTAAAGCATGGGTTATACCATGGGGGAGGGACATACAAAGCAACAAAGAAATCATCTTATAAATATGTTAGAAACAATTGCAAGAAAGGAAAAAAATCATTTGAATACATATGTTTTTCTCTTGCCTATTGATCTTGCTTTAAAGTCCACTACTATACTGAAGAGTAGTAGAGAAAGTGCACATCCTTTTCTCATTCCTGATTTTAATGTCTTCATGCTTCCACCATTAAGTAAATTCTAATTATCTCTGCCATATACATACTATGTATTATATTGAGGAATGTTCCATGTATTTCTAGCTTCTCAGACCTTTTAATCATAAAGTTGTATTGGAGCTTGTTAAAAGCTATTTCTACATCCCTACAGACAATCATGTGTTTCTTGTCCCTTCTTCTGCTGATGGTTTGTATGATGTTTATTGACAAGAATATTGAATCCAATTGTATCTTAGGATGAATCCTATTTGATTATACAATATAACTTTTCTGTTAGTTGCTGAAATTGGTTGGCGAGAATTTTATTAAGAAGTTCTGCATCATTGCTTGTCAAAGAGTTGCGTTCATAGTTTTCTTTTTTTGGTGAGTCCCTATGTGATTTGGCGAAGAGTCTAATTCTAGCTTCATAGAATTTGTTTGATAATTCCATTTCCCTTTCTATTCCATTAAAGACTTAGATCTGTGTATTGTAAGTTCTTTGCAGGCCTTAATTTCATGGTACATTCATTGAGTCCTTGATTATTCTTGAATGGGATGTGGTGTATTGACATTTCATTTTCATTTCTTCTTATGTGTTTCTCCTTGGTTCAGATCGAGTATAGGAAAGCATCAATTTCTCCAGGATTCCCCAGGAGATTGGCATAAGGTTTTCAAATTTCTGTCTTATATCATTCTCAATTTTGCTTGTATCTGTTGTTTGGTCTCATTTTTGTCTTTAATTTTCTCTATTTGGATGAGTTCTCTTATTGCTTTGGTATTTTTTATTATGAAGGTGAAATAAAGAGGGGTGGGTTACAGTTACATAAGTAATGAGTACATTTTTAACAGTGTTACCCCTTGTTCATTTTTGCCTGCTTCCCCCAAACCTGACATCCCACAAGTTGTAAAGTTCATTTGTAACATAGGGTCTAGTGTATATCATTGTTGCTTTGGTTAATCTTTGTCCCACCATTTCTGTGATTTCCCTTCCCTTCCCCAAATCAGATTAACATGTATAAGACAAAGGGTACATAAATCAAAAACAGTGACTACAGGGAATAAACCAAAGGGTAAATCTAAATAGAAACAACTAAAAACAGTTCACTGTACCATCATCTTGTATCCATTTCTTGGAGATCATTTGTATAAGCATCATCTTATATGGTGATATGCATATTGCTATTGAGCTATTGTGAATATCCTAGACATATTCTAGTTTTTCCAAATGAGTGAAAATATGTAGCCTATGACTTTTTTGTGTTTGGCTTGTTTGACTTGTTATGTTTCCAAATTATTCCATTTCCTTACAAATGGGGCAATGTCATTCATCTGATGGAAGCACAGAGTTTTGTTGTGAATATATACGACATTTTCTTGATCCATCATTGCTGGGTGATAGGAGAACTCTACTGAGGAACCTCTGTACTTCATTACAGAGTATTTGAAGAAGTTTACATTTTCACCAATAGTGCAGTAATGTTCCTTTTTGGCCACATTCCCCAACATACGAGTAATATTCATTTTGGGCCCCATTCCCCACCAGCCCAGCATCTGTTATTATTAATTTTCTTCATAATGGTCCTTCTAACTGGGTTGACGTGGAATCTCAATGTTGCTTTGATTGGCGCTTTTTTTATGGCCAGAAATGTTCCATATTTCTTCATGTGTCCATTGGTCATTCATATTTCTTCTTCAGAGAGGTCTCTCTTTAAATCTTAAGCCCCCTTATATTATGAGGGTTGTAGTTTCTTTAAGGATTTCTGCTTTTGGGAGGGTTAACGTTTGTGCATCTAAGAATATTTGAGATATGAGGCCATTGTGCGTTGCAGTGCAACTGAAGATCTTCTCCCAATCGGTGTGTTTTCTACTTATCTTTCTATCTACAAAAGGTCTCCTTTTAGTCAGCTTTGGTAAGGGTCTGTCAAGTCTGTTAATTTATTGAAAGAACCAGCTCTGTTATGTTGATCTTTGTTTTTTGATTTAAATTTTTATTTGTTTCCGTCTACTTGGCTTTGGCCTTGTTCCTTTTTTCAAGGAGCTTGAGGTACATAATTAAAATACTGATTTGAGATTTCCCCAATTGCTTGATGTAGGCATTCAAAGCTATAAATTTTCCACTAAGTACTGCATTTAATATGTCCCAGAGGAGCTGATATTTTGTGTGTTCATTTTTGTTATATTCCAGAAACTTTCAGATTTCCATTCTAATCTCTTCAGTGCCCCACTGGTCATAAATCAGTTTGTTGTTCACTCATCATGGGTTTGACCTTTTGTTGCTTTAGCTGTTTAATTCTAAGTTTATTCTGTTGTGATCTGAAAAGGTCCTCCTCTATCGGGGATGGTCGTCCTCTTCGACCAAGCTCGCAGCTTCAGGAGGGACGGACATGGAGTGGTGAGGGAGGAAGGGGATACCTGCCTACCCAGCCAGATCAGCCAAATCAAACCTGGCGATCAATGGGGTGACAGATGTCGCGGCCAGATCGCCCTCACATCCTCATGTGGTGACTTGAAAAGGCAGCCTTGCAGCAGCACTAAACAAGTGGCAAAAGAAATAAAAAGGAAAGACATCCAGTAAAACTTTGCATAAATTATAACCTATTACACTTTAAAAACAGTTTTACTTTCCTCTTGCCCTATATTTTGGCATGAGGCCCTCTGAATTAGCCAGAAATCTCCAGAATTTCTTCATACACAGTAATACAAATAAATATAGCTTCTATTCCTTTTTAAATTAAGGGTGATTGCATCTTGTTCTTTCCCAAGTTTGATTCATGAAAAAGAAATCCTGAAGTGTATCTGTAAAATACCAAACTCAGGATTTCTTTTGATCTCCTCACTGGAGAAAAATAATAAAATGACTGAGCAATAGGTATCACCCATATTGTCATTGTGGTATCTCTCTCTCTGATTAGAAAATAATCCTGCAGATCACTTATGCAAAATGTTTTCCAAGAATTCTTGTTGTTATATTGCATTTATCTTCCTCTTCCTGTCTCCTCTCCTGCTCTTTTCCCCAGGGTCCTGTTTCCCTCTTCCTTCTCTCCTCCCCTCTACTTCTCCCTGTACATTTTCTTCTTCATCATGCTATGCCCTTCCTCTTCTCTTGCGCCTTCCTCTTCTTTTCCTTTCCTCTTTCTCCTACACTTTCACTTTCTTCTATTTCTTCCTTTATGGTCCTGGGGGTTGGGCTCCATGCCTTGTGCTCACTGAGCAGATGCTCTCCTGCTCACTACAGGCCTCCAGTCTAGACTTCATTTAAGTGACACTCTATTTCTGATTTGTTTTTAAGTAGCAAACCAAGAAAGACTTTTGATTCAGGATGTAATTCATTGTACATATTCTACACAATAAATTTGTGCTACTTCATACATTGTAGCTAGTAGGTTTTGATTATGCTTTGGGCTTCAGATAAACTCATCAGAAACAATTTGTTTGAAGGCAATCTAATGTGATTCTCTGAAATTAATGAACTGGTTTCTTTATATATTGTACAAGCACTTCCATATTGCTCCCAGTTTAATGAATTGTCACTTTGTGGTAGCAGCCACAGTAACACTAATCAAGGATTTCTGGGGAAAAGAAGAGTAAGTCCAGACAGGAAAATCCATGAGATCTGTATCTCAAATTAACTACTAAAAAGACAGAAGACCTGTGGCTATGTGGTTTAGTGCCATCTTTGCACAGACTAAGCTGACAAAAGGACTCATGCCTGAGTTGAAAACCTGTGGGGGTACACACACCTCCATCCTCCCACACACATACACACACACATTTCCCAGCTAGAGCAAGTAGAATATCTGTTTTTCCAGTAACATGACTGAGTTACTATCCTATGTGTTTGGATGTATCATCAATTTACCTAATTTTAATAAATGACACCCTGTTCATTATTATTTAATCCTGGTTACAAGACACATTTTCATGCAGAAAATTGAGTTTGTTCTCAAAATCATGACTGTCTTGGTTTGTAAGAATGAAATAATTGAGCCTTTAATTCATTAGTTCATCAATTAGAAAAATAACCCTAACCCTAGAACCGATTGCCTTTGGATTCAAAAACCCACACAAATATATTTGATTTTATTCCTCTCAGCTTTGTTTCAACTCATCTTTCTTAAAATAGTTTGTAGTTTTACTCAATATCTTGCCATTTTTCTAACCTGAATCCTAACTGGAACATTTAGGCTAACCCTCACATTAATCATACCCTAATCCTAATATTATTATCAGTTTCCTATTTCATATTCATCCTAATTCTAACTTGACTTGTTATTTGAAGAGTTACTTCCAGTTTGACCCTAAATTTTCCATTTGCCTAATGCTAATACTAAGCCTAGCTGGAACTGAAACCTAACTTTCCACCTAATGAGAGTCCAATATTAATGTTTAAGAAAAATACTCTAGTTTTTATTCATTCTATCGAAAATTCCAATTTGCACTGTGGAAATGAATTTCAATTTGCCCTAATTCCCAAAAATTTCTTGACTCTACCTCTAAAGTTATCTTGTTCCTTAACCTGAACCATTATGTTATTTGTCCTCAAATTCCCTTATCATTAAAAATACTGTATTATCCATTGATCTACCTTTCCTAAACTACTGTATCCTAAAACAGTTTGAGATTTACTTACCACCTAGTCCTTTACTTAAAGCTAACTCTCAACTTAAACCTGGCTGGAAAACTCTCATTAATCATTACAAGAATGATCACCGAGAAATAAATATAATGATAATGTTCTAGTTACTATTCAGCCTGACATTTTTTTTGCTTCTATTTGTAGTGAAAACTCAATTTTATACAAAAAATTCCTATTCATAACACTAATCATAATCAGAACAAAATGCTGATCCTGATCTTAATCCCAATTATATGTCAATACTAACACTCACACAAGTACACTACTTTTCACTCATCCTAACTTGATTCAAATAAGCCTTCCAAACATAGGTCTCAATTTTTTCCAATATCTTAGTCATTTTCTAACCCTAACTTAATCTTAACTGGAACACTGAGAATAAACATAAGCCTAATTGCAAGTAAATTCTAATATTAGTAGCAATACTCTAGTTGGCATTCACTCTAATTCTTACCATGCTTATTCGAAAATTTACCTTCAATTTGAGCCCCATTTTTTTTCTTCACTCTAACCCTAACCATGGCTGGAATCCTAACCATAACCTTGACACTAATGCTATCCCAATTCTAAAATTTATGAAAAATGCTCACTTTGTGTTCTCCTAACTAAAATTCCACTTGTAATTCTTGAAATGAATTGCAGGTTTTCCAAAACCCTACAGATTTTCTCACTCTTATTTCTGAACCTATCTTATTCCATAAAAGGAATCAGTGTACCCATTGATTTCAAATGCTAATATAATGAAATACATTGTACTTCCATTATCCCAGCATTTCCTGAATTCCTAGAAAATAAAATAAGTTCAAATTTACCTAACATTTTCCCCATTTCTTTATTTTTGTTTTGTTGGTCGTGGGGCCTGATCTCTGGGCCTAGATCCTATCCCTGAGTTCTAGGCATGGGCATGATCCCTGAGTTCTTCAGCTCAAGGTGTGCACTTTGCCACTTGAGCCACATAACCACTTTCTGGTTCTCTCATGCTTAATTGGAGATAAAATTCTCACAGACTTTCCTGCTGAGCTGGCTTTGAACTCTAATCTTCAGAAATCAGTCTCCTGAGTAGCTAGGATAGCAGGCATGAGCCACCAGTTTAATCCATTTCTTTACTCTATCCTCAACCCCCTTTAACCAGAAACCTAATGCTAATCACAATCTGAATTAAAACCAAATGATTAATGTAAGGAAAATTGTCTCTATTTAATCAATCACACATTTTTTGCTTCTACTTCTTAGTTGAAAACTAAATTTTATCCTAAAGCTTGTCCTTCCCTAACCCTAACCAGAACTAAAACAGTAACTCACTTTAAACCAAATTGTATCTGAATGTTTAAAGTAACACTGACACTGGTTTTCATTTATTGTAACTTTGATGTTAGTCATTCTTCTTAAAATATGCTGCAGTTTTACACAATATCTTTTTCTCATCTTAAGCCCAACTCTAACTGCAACACCTTGCCTATTCCTAAGTCTACATATAACTGAATTATAATGTTAATAGCAAGCCTCTATTTCACATTTATCCTATCTCTGGCTCAGCGTGTAGGTCTAAAATTTAACTGCATTTTGAAACTAAATTATTATTATTATTTTAATTATGAAAAAACCGTACAGAAGGTTTACAATTACATGGGCAAGGTAATGAGTACATTTTTTTATCAAGCATTTTTGCCTCCTCCTTTGTTTCACCTTCCCATCTCTTCCCATCTCCACCCCCCCCCCGCCAAAGTTGTAAAGTTCACTTTTCGTCATAATGTCTTGTACATCTCATTGTTGCAATGGGTTCACCTGTATCCCTAAAATTATGCAGCAAAATATGTCTAAGAAATATATTTTTCAATAAGATGTTTCAATCCTTAGATAAAGTTCATTTGCTTTAATATAAAGTTTTCTCCAAAAATAAATTCTGCAACTAACCTAATGTATGTTTTCTTGCACAAAATACTGTGACTTCTAGTCTTGTTATGTGATTTTAATTATATTTTTAATTGTGACATAATCCCTGCCTACATTTATTACAAACTTCTGTAATTATACAAATCATGCCTGTACACACTAATTTGCATACTCTAATAATCAAACAAAATTATCTTTTTTCCTGTCTCCCCCAGGGAAGGATGAGGATGGAATGGAATGGAAATGGAATGGAATGGAAATTTGCAATGTGAGGATGGGATCATGAGCAATTTCTACTTGGATGAACAGGAATTCTTGTTTCTACAGTACATTCTTACCATTTAATCACACAGGGAAAGCCACAAAATTTGAAGTTCATATGAAGGAATTACATTCCTAAAAGATGTGGCAACCCGGCTCAAAAGTCAAATCTTATCACCAGTTCTTTGTGCTTGCTGGCTGATTTATTTCTCTATCATATGTTTCATGTTGTTAAGTATATTAGTAATTCAGCTGTCAGTACATGGCAGGAGACTCCTAAAATCACAGCTATTGCTGTGTAATATTCTGAAGATAGGAAAAAGATTATATTGATCTCCAATTCTTCCCTTTGGCCTTTAATATACTAATTAATTGTCAAAACAATCGTGTAAGATGTTAGTTTATTTTCCCTTTTTAATTAGAGATTAAGCAAGTGTTTATCACAGTAAAAAGTGTTAGTGCTATCAGAGCTCTGATATGAACACCTTCTCCCTAACAAGTAATGCTCTATGGACTGTAAATATGGAAGCCACAATAAAATTCTCTCTCTCTCTCTCTCTCTCTCTCTCTCTCTCTCTCTCTCTCTCTCTCTCTCTCTCTCTCTCTCTCTCTCTCTCTCTCTCTCTCTCTCCCTCCCTCTCTCTTCTCTCTCTCTACACACACACACACACACACACACACACACACACACACACACACACACACACACACACACACAAAGCTGCTGCCACCCAGACAAATGAGACATCAGTTCCATTCTTTTGTTATTATAGTTGATTGGTGTTTCCTCCATAGGTTTTTCTTTACTTAAGTATCTTGCCTGGACCTGTATCTTTCCCTGAAATCAAGTACATTCAAGTCACACTCCATGAATTCATACTACTACTCCAAAATACTAAAATGTATTGGATCTAGAGATCAATAAAACACCCACCTTGTTATTTTAGTAGAAATTGACATAATGAAAGTAGAGGAATATTGATCAGGAACTGAGGTAAGAGAACAGGAGTATGTGGGAAAATGTAGAATACTGTATGTGTGTTAGAGATACACAATCAACTTCTGTAGACTCATGTATGGAAAACTTGACATCCTATATTGAAAGCTCAATTTACATATACAGTTTTCCAGTTACTTTGCTTACCTATCACTTCTGATCACAAATCCTCTTATGAATGTTCATAGTAACTTTGAATATATCACAAGATTTGCATGTACTTATAATCTTAAGCAGAGAGTCTTCTACTACATCTTGCATTCTATGTGACGAACCCTTATTTTTTGTTTCTCTATTTGCTGAATAAATGTATTCCTGGAAACAGGATATTGACAGCAAATCTGGGTGTAATTTATATTTTGTAAATTTCAAAAATAATATAAACTTTGTATTGACTAATCATTTTCTAAAAATGAGTGATATTAATGAACACAATATTTTGTTGCCTTTAAGCAAATTGAGAATTGATGTGGTAGTTCTTGTGACTAATTTACTTAAACACTAGATTGTTCATGTATGAACATGTACATTGGACTTTTTTATTTTTACATATAAAGGAGTCCTCAAGGGTTTGCTTTAAACTGATAATGGGGTGGTCTCTTCCTATTTCAGACTTTATATATATTTCAGTAAAATAGTAGAAACACATGATGTTTACCAGAGCAATATAAAAGATGAGAACATATTTCTAAAGAGATTTGATTTATTGATTAAAACACAGAAAAGAGTAAAATAGGTTCCTCGCTTGATACTGAATAAATTTCATATGAATGTAGCTCAAGATGAGACTCAGATAAATTCATATTAATATTACTGAGATTTACATCACAATATAAGCAATATAGGTATTTTTAAGGAAGTGGTCATTCAAAGCCCTAGATACCTCATGGATGAAAAATGGAATTGAAAATAGCAGAGGACAACAATTCAACATGCAGCTATTATGATTTTATAGTGATAATATGAAAGAAATGGAGCTTTTGATTTTCTGAAGAAGAAAGTTTAGATAGCAACTTCAATGTAAAGCATCAGTTATAATGAGTCTAACGTCTTTTCTTCCAAGATATCCAAGAGTACTATACTCATCCTCTGAAATGTAAATAAGTAATAATTTTAATTAGCCTTTGTTAATATTAATTTAATTGGGTATCAAAAAGTTAAAATGTTTGCTCTCATTTCTTCAATATAGTAGCATACCTTTATACTTTACTGTCTCTTCATACAAGCCTGAAATCACTACTTCAAAGTAACACAAACACAAAAACAAAAATAACCTGATACAACAATCACAAATCCTAAATTATGTGAAAAAGACCACAATAAAAATAAATAAATCTGGGCTGGGAAGGTGGCTCAGTGATAAAGCGCTTGCCTTGCATGCCTGAGGCACTGGGTTCAATTCCTCAGAACCACATAAGCAAAAAAAAAAAAAGGAAGTGGCACTGTGGCTCAAGTGTTAGAGTGCTAGCCTTGAGCTGAAGAGCTGAGGGACAGCACCCTGGCCCAGATTTCAGGCCCCACGTCTGGACACCCCCACACACACAAAATAAGATAAATAAATAAATAAATCTGAGGAAGAGAGAAAACAATGACAGAAGAACAACAGAAAATTACCCTAGCACTCTCTAATTAAACAGAGATTTAGAGTCCTAGCAGGTACTCCAGGTCTAGAGGGTCACACCAAGTCAGCTATAAGTTTATACTGTCTTCAGAAGAAAACAAAAATCAATGAAAAGTTACCCAGACAGGTAAGTGACTGCCGTGACTGTGTTGGCCAACATATTCAAAAGCACATCTGCAGTGTGGAAATAGGGCAACATGCAAAAAAGCAGAAACAGAAATGTATATCAGAGAAAGCCACATCCATCTACAGAGACAATTCACCATACCACTGGACAGTGTGAATTATGGCTGGAACCACAAGTTTGAACATCACAACATCTCACCTCAACTAGTTTCTACTCCTACACTTAATGGACTAGACAAAAACGTAATTCCAGAAAAGCCAATCACAACAGAAAACCAACACCTGGCAAATCACCCAAGAACACAGAGAGTCATGTATGAAGATCATAGATTCCCCCAAAATAAAACCTTCAAATTGACAGAACAAATCAGAAAAATACAATAAAAATAATGTCAAGGTAGTATAATTCACATAGTAAATAACCAGGCATCGGAACAGACAAGGACCTTAAAGTTAGTTATCAAAATACAATACAAATACTGCTGAAAAATGTGATTAATGGAAAGATAGAAAACCTCTACAAGGAAAATTGTGAACAAGATGAGACCAACCAAAGATTAGCAAAATAATTCATGGAGACTACAAACAGAAAGATAAAAAAAATTCTGAGAAGGCAAGGGAGTCCAAGAAAAAATAAATGCCTAGTTAAAAGATATGAGAGAAGACACAGAAAACAACCATTGACACTCCCCCACCCAAAGAAAATAAGTGCAGAAAATCCATACAGGACCTAAAACAAAGCTTTAATAAAGAGAAAGACCCCCTAAAAATGACCAATTAGAAGTTGGGGAAATAAAAAACAAAGTAGAAAGTCTCCATAGCAAATAGATGACATAGAAGGTAATCTCAGTGTCAAAGACAGAATAGGTCTAATAGGAAAGAGGAGATAATCATTTAGAACAAATCCAAGAAATAAGAAATGATCTTGCAGAATTTCAAGAATCAGAAGATCAAATTTCGGGGAGATAGGTATCAAGAAAGAGAAGAGCAGGAAGCTAAATTGATGGGAAACAAATTACAGAATTCTAGCAGAGAACATGCCAAACATCCAAAGAAATAGGTTCACTCAGAGAAGAGAAGCCTTTAGAACTCCAAACAGAGAATTCTAGAACTGAAAAATCCACCACCACATCATAATCCATTAGAGGATCATTAAAGATCAAGGAAAGGATTCTTACAGCTGGAAAAGACTGATTATTTATAAAGAATATACAGTCAGAATAAATACAGATTTCTTAGTTGATATGATAAAAAGGAGAGCCTGACATGATATATGACAAACATTACGGGTAAACATCTACCAATTCATCCCAAGCCAAACACTCCTTTACATTTAAAGGATATATAAACATATTTCATGACAAAGAAAACTTGAAATAACGTATATCCAGCAAATCAGCTGGATAGAAATTAATCAAATATATCCTACATAGAGAAGATCAAGAAGAACAGGAACTGGTTATATAAAATGCTCCCTACCAGAGAACAAGGTAAATATATTAACAATAGATGAGGAACAGCTCCTAACAGCAGGGGTATAACATAGCAGGGCTTATCAGATATTTCTGTCTTAACTCTCAATATGAATGGATTTAAATTTCCATATAGAAGACATAGATTAGATAGTAGTATCAAAAAAAAAAAACAAGAGACACATTTTATTGACAAAAACAAACACGTACTCAAACTAAAAGGCTGGAAGGAAAATTTTCAAGCAAATGGACACCATAAACAGGCTTCAGTAGGATTACTAACATAAGATAAAATAGAATTCAAATTAAAATTAGTAGGAAGAGACATTACATATTGATAAAGGCAACTCTCAATTACGAGATATAGCCAGTCTTAATATCAATGACCTGAATCCTGGAGCATTCTATTTCATCAACCAAATTCTACTTTACCAAAAGGGACATCTCAACACATCATTCCCATCTATTGATTAGTTATCCAGGAAAAACTCAACCAAGAAACTGCAGACCTAAATAACTTTATTTACCACCTAATCCTAACAGACATCTACAGAATATACATTCAGCGTCAGAATATACATTCTTCACATCAGCTCATGGAAGATTCTCGAAAACAGAACATATCCTTAGTCACACAGAAATTCTGTCCAAATTGAAAGAAAAAATATTTTAATTCCCATATCTTGTCAGACCATAACAGAATAAACTTAGAATTAAACAGCTAAAGCAAAAAAAAAAAATGTCAAACCCATGAAGAGTGAACAAAAAGATGCTGAATGACCAGTGCAACACTGAAGGGATTAGAACGGAAATCTGAACTTTTCTAGAATTTAACAAAAAAACACACAAAATACCAGCTCCTCAGGTATTTGTAGTAATTACTGGAGGATTTATAGCTCAGAGTGCCTACATCAATAATTGAGGAAATCTCAAATTAATATTTTAATTATGTATCTCAAGCTCCTTGTAAACAGGAAGAAGCCCAAAACCCAAAGCAGTAGACAGAAACAAAAAAAAAATCAGAAATAACTAAATATTGTCAAAATAAAACATAGAAAGAATCAAAAAATCAGAGTTGGTTTTTTAAGTAAATAAACAGACTTGACAGATCCATACCAAATCTGACTAAGAAGAGAATTTATATAGATAGATAGATAAAAAGCACGAAGATTCGGAGAACTTTAGTTGCTCTGCAACGCACAATTGCCTCTTACCTCAAATATATTTAGAGTCCCAAAAGTTAACCCACCCTAAAAAAATTCTCAAAGAAACAACAAACCTCTTAATAAGTGGGCTAAAGAGAAACTTCTCTGAAGGAGAAATATGCATGGCCAATAGACACATGATGCAATATGCAAAATTTCTGATCATAAAAGAAATGCAAATCAAAGCAACATTGACATTCCAACTCACCCCAGTTAGAATAACCATTATGAAGAAAATTAATAATAACAGATGCTGGGCTGTGGAGATGTGGCCAAAAAGAAACATTACTAGACTTTTGGTGGAAATGTAAACTTGTTCAAATACTCTGTAATGAAGTATAGAGGTTCCTCAATAGAGCTCCCCTATCACCCAGCAATGATGGATCAAGAAAATGTCATATATATTCACAACCAAACTCTATGCTTCTGTCAGAATGAATGACATTGACACATTAGTAAGGAAATAGAATCACTTGGAAAACATAATAAGTCAAACAAGCCAGACCCAAAGAATCATAGGCTAGAGGAGAATTCAATTAACTGGATGAGTTTGTACTGATTTGTATATAGCATTGATTTTTATATTTCAAATTATGTAAATGTAATCTTACAGCTAACCCCAAAGCAATATATGTGTGTGTTTATATACATATATGTGTGTGTCTATATATCTGTCTGTCTTTGAAATAACTTTTTATTTTAAAACTATATCAAACTCAAAAAAGTAATTGGTATGGCTGATAATTCAAATAAAAAAAGCAGATTTGTTTTTGCCTCAGATCATCACTCTTCATTGAGCATTTATATTTTACTACACACAATATAACATACAGAAAATATTTTTCCTGCTCTGGAAGAACTTACATTTTGTAAGAATAAACACACCTTTAAAATTGTATTTTTCTTTGGTGTTTCCTGTAAAGAACCGAGGAAATATTCTGTAAGGTGAGATTTAGGTATAACAGCCCCATCATTAATGAAAGAAGAAAGATTTAAAGGCAAAAATGACAGACAGCCCATTCAGGATAGAATTTATAGGAGATACAAAATTGCATCATCTATGGAGACATGTGCTGCAGTAGAGGATGTTGGAAATAGTTTGTGGGAGGCAAGCAAAGGAAGCAAGTGTTCTTAGACTGTGAGTAGAGCCAGAAAGTTCATGTGGCCTTTACCCAAGTAAATGGCCACCAAAGAGGAATGTTTGATGACAAGACAGAAGGCTGCAAAAAGGAAGGTAATCCTATGCAACTGACAAACACAATGACCAAAATTGAAAACAAACTGTATCAAGAAATTCTCACAGAACAAAACTGACTTGGAAGCACAGAATTTACAGTTAATACGCACTGTCATGATGGGCCAAGAACACTGTGGGTTCTTAATTTAGAAAATGCCAGATATTAAATTTTTTTTTGGGGGGGGGTCCGTTCGTGGGGCCTGAACTCTGGGTCTGGGCGCTGTCACTCAGCTCTTCAGCTCAAGGCTAGCACTCTACCACTTGAGCCATAGCACCACTTCCGGCTTTTTTCTTTTTTCTTATGTGGTGCTGAGGAATCGAACCCAGGGCCTCGTGCATGCCAGGCAAGCGCTCTACCACTGAGCCACCTTCCCAGCCCCAAATACTAAAATTTTAACTTGAATATATTACTTTTCCAATCAGTTTTCCCTGCCCCAAAGGGAGAAAAATGTTTTTGAGTTGGGGGAAGAGTTGGAATATGGGAGGTTGCCAGTAGTTAGATTTTTCTTTTTAGGTTTTTCTGTTATGTTTATGTTATGTTTTGTAGTTATGATAAACTTTGCACTTTAAATTGGTAAAAGTCCAATGTCTGACAAAAGGGACTAAGGAACAACTTTTTAATAATGTACAATTTCTTTAGAGGAGATTCAAAACCAAAAGATTTTTTATATAAAAAGTTGTAGAGAAAGTAGTTGAAAAAAGTCCATTAAAATTTTTTTTATTCCAGCCGGGCGCTGGTGGCTCACGCCTGTAATCCTAGCTACTCAGGAGGCTGAGATCTGAAGATTGCGGTTCAAAGCCAGGCCGGGCAAGAGAGACCGAGAGACTGCTATCTCCAATAAACCACCAGAAAGCCGGAAGTGGCGCGGTAGCTCAAGTGGTAGAGCGCTCGCCTTGAGCTGAAGAGCTGAGGGACAGTGCCCAGACCCAGAGTTCAAGCCCCACGGCCGACAAAAAAAAAAAAAAAAAAAAAAAAAAAAAAAAAATTATTCCACTTACATGAACTTAATACTTGTGTTCTTAACAAGTATGCTTGGATTGTTCATGAAAATTTCAAAAACATTAAACAAAGCTAGCCATCAGCTCAAGTTATTTCCCTGTTCACGACTTTTCTTTTTAACAGTACATGTATTTGAGGCACGTATCAGAAAAGAAAAAAAATTACAAAAGCAAAAAAAATTCGAAAAACCAATTAAATACATAGGGTTTTTTGTTTAATGCTCTGCTTGATATACATGAATAATGAATACCAAGGAGTTCATTTTTACTGCACCTTTGTTTCTACATTTGTTCTTAGGTTGGCTAAAACATTTATATACAAGTAAAATGTGTAGCAAAAATAATGAGAACAAACAGCAGTTCACTTTACAAATAATGGAATGTGAGCCATTTTTGCCCTTACCTGGAATTAATTGAGTCACAATTTTGTCTCAAAGAGCAGATCTGGTCCTGAAGTCAAACGTGTGAACACTGAGATAGACTCTTCCACAGAAATACATGATTCCAACATATAGTATCCATGGAATATCTGTAAGGCGGGGCTAAGGCTCTGTCCCTGGATCTCCTAGCTCACAGGCTCCCACGGCTCTGCAGACATGGGATTTCCTCCAATACAATTTTATTTTTTTTACATGTCACCTATATTCTTAATTTACATTGAAATTTTCATAATCAGTGAAAGTATATTTTGATTGCTGTTCTTTTTTGTCATTTTTAAATGATTGTATAATTAGACATTCTACTAACATGAGATTGTGGGATTCACTTTTTAAAAAAATACTGTCTCTGGAAGTGTGTATGGTATCAGGAGCTCAATGGGAACATTCTATGATGACCTCCGACCATGATGATGAGATTATGAATGAAGTTTTGACTTCTACTCAAACTGTCAATCAGCGCCAAGAGGTTCGTATTTGTGAACAGTTGGGACATGCTCAGCTGCATGTCCAAAGTCCTGAGAATGGGAAATCTGAGCTATTGGTATGAAAGTATGTTCATACAGATTTTTTGAATGCTGCTTTTATACATGAGACTGCTCATTGTTACTTAATCTATATTCCTCATCTTTTAAAAAAATTCTGTAATGTTTTACTTATTTTTAAATGTGCAACAAAATTCCATTAAATTACTGTTTTATTTAAGGTTCTGAGATGAAACCATTTTTTAAAACATTTTTATAGGGCTGAGAAGGTGGCTCAATGGTAGAGTGCTTGCCTCACATACATGAAGCCCTGGGTTTGATTCCTCAATGCTACACAAATACAAAAATCCAGAAGTGGTGCTGTGGCTCAGGTATTAGAGCACTAACCTTGAGATGAATTGCTGAGGGACAAAGCCCAGGCCCAGAGTCCATGCCCCACAATATATATACATATTTTTTTCTATTTAAAATATCATAGTTATTCCAGTGTAGTTTTTATAAACATCTTGGAATAATAAATATAACAGGGGGCACCCCTTCACTGCCTTTATTAGACAAGGGGACTCATGACACAATATGTGGCATGAGTAGAGTGTCAAGCATGAACATAAAAGCCAAGAATTACAGCACCATGAGTTTAAAGCTAACTACCAACATAAACAAAAGGAAAGGTAAATATAGTGATAGAATTTCATGAAACCGAAATTATGCATCATCTTTTTATTTATGTTGATGTCCAAATAGAGAATGTTAGCAATGGAAATCCAGAAATTATAGATGGGTTTTCAGAGTGCAGTGAGAGAGAAAGAGAGTACTGATAATTTTGTCCCTTTGATTTGGAGGACCCTGGGGAAGTGGTCATAAGGAGTGATGTCATCAGGACTGTGAAGTGGACAGAGTGTAATGAAGGAAAAATAGCTTGTGTGGTTCTCAGTGAGTTAGGGACTGTGGCAGGGACTGGATCTCTATAAGGTGAAAGGATCCTTCACATTCATCCCAGGGGACCACACATAGGAAGGCAGGCACTGGAGAAAGGTTATTATAAGGTTTATTAAAGAAGCCATATTTTCCTGGTTTATGGAGCACATGGCATCTGTCCCTATCCAGGTAGAAAGGGGGTCTGTGGCAGGAAGTGAGGTAGGTGGGTGCTTAGATGGGTCTGGGCAGAGAGAGGGAGGGGGCAGCTGAATGTTGGGAACTTCAGGGTTGGGAGGAACTCAGGTCTGGGTGGGGCTGAGTACCATAGGACAGCATAATGCTTACATTCCCCAATTTGTTGTTTAATAAAAATAGGGGTACCAGGCCGGGGGTTATGGGTGGAGGTCGTTTCTCCTAGAGTGTCTTCCTGCTGTAAATGGGCAAAGTAGTAAGTAGTAAGGGGTTCCTGCTTTATTGCTTGGCCAAATAATGTCTCCAGTTGCCTGTAGTAACAGGATGGCCTTGACTTGTTCCCAGGTGGTGTGCTCGGTGGGGGCTGTTATCCTGTTAAAAGAGACTTTTCGAAAGATCAGGCAAAAATTGACAAGGTAACAAGTTAACAAGGTAACAAGTTAAACATTAACACAAATGGCATAAGAGAACACATATTGGCCACGGGCTGGAAAAGTTCCATTTGGAGCATAAGCCCAGTTGTGGCCCCTTAGAGAGGAGGAGAAATACTCAGGGCAGAAAGGCAGAAAGAGGGTGTATAAGGTCTTTTGGGAAATCAAGTAGCAGAGAACATGATGGACAGCTTGGGAGTACCAGTCAGAGGCTACTATAAATACAAATAGCAGGGAACAAAACAAGACCGGAATTTTCTGTCCACTAACAAGTTAGACAGGTATGGACATTAGGTGGGCAAGCAACTATTTCTCTTGATCTCCCTGCTCTGATTAATTTTGAAATGGCAAGCATAAATTAACTCCATTTAGGAAGTAATCTCCTCTTACTCCTCTCCATAGTTGTACATTGTCTGGACTAAATTTGTCCTGGGGGTTCTCAATGTCTGTTGCTGGGATAGGTTGTCATCGTTGGGATTGACTGGGTTTGAACTCAATGTCTGGGCACTTTTCCTGATCAATTCTGCTCAATGCAAATGCTCTACTACCTAAGAGTTCCTTGGAGGTGAGAGTCTCTTGAGCCATGTCTCCAGCCTGGCTCTTGGTTGATTAGCTGGGAAATAGAGTTTTAGACAGATTCTTTGTGCTCAGGATGGCTTTGAACTGTGGCAAAAGGAATCTTTGTCATAAAAGCTCTTTATATTTTCAATTTAAGAAACAAGGAGATAAATGAGATAGAGGTTAACTATAACTTGTTAATAATTGACTAACAATTGCTTATCAGAATTTTGTAGTAAAACCCGGTAGATATTTTAAACTACAAGTGATTGACATTCTAAGTACTGCCCCTTGCTCTGGGCAGCCTGTTTAAAGTCATACAACATTTAACCTTTAACAAATGTACAGACCCTTTCTTGGGCTATAGCAGCATATCTTGTTTAACATTTTGGTTTGTAAATGCATTTTTCTGGTTGAGTGAGGAGTCTGATCTGTAGTGGTTACAAGGATGCTTGCCCCTGTAGGCCTTTAGATAAATCTCATTAGGGACCTAATCTGAGGTCACAACCACTTTTCCTTAACTGATCAATTAATGTGGCTGGGCCAGCTCAAAAGTGATTGCCATTTAGGATTTTGAGCAGATACAGAGCGTTTGGGATTTCAATTATCCCTCATATTTTACAACTTTAGCTTTTGTAACCCAGTACCATATATATATGGTTTATGCAGCTGTTACGTATTTCCCATGCATAGGAGCAAACTGCATCTTGACGCACTTTGGTCCCTTGATTATAAAGGGAGTTGATCAGTGCACAGGGGAGGAAACAGAGAATTAAAACCTTTGCCTTAGTTTACCAGTCATGGTCAGAGGTACAATATTTAATCTTAGCATAGATAGACATAAGAAATAACATAAATAACAGCCAACTTAATTACCAATATCATTGACTTTGGAAAGGAAATAATCTTTTCTAACTCCTTCCCCATGGCCTTTTAAAACTGCCTGTTTATTTATTTGGCTTATAGTCAGGTCACAAAGCAATTCTGATTAAATGACAGCTTCTACTGTCAAAGATTTTTAGCAAGCAGAATACTTGGTAACTTTGGAACCATTACTATTTACATATTTTACATATAGACAGACAGAAATGCTTGTGCACAGATTATAGAGCACACTTAAATGCTAAAATTGACCATTTAAAGTTTTTGGAATTTTAGCAGTAATACTTTGCCTAATCATGGTAGAGCAACATAGTCAGTTCAAAACAAAACACTGCCAAGAAGAAGAAACTTTTTATTAAACAGGAGTCAAGACATGAACAGGCATATAGCATCACATAATGTCCCCTATCCTGGTCAGGTAAGGGGGGGTAGTTTATATGACCCCAAAAAACATCCAAGGAAATTAATTGTGAAAGCCACCTTCACGCCCTCCCCGTCTTCACTGGGCTTCCCTCAGAGCACCTGGACCAATTCCCTCCACCCAGACACCCCTGTCATGTGACACAAGGCAGCCCACAAGGATCATTTTCGCCTGTATTTTACCCTGCCAAATATCTAGCACAGTCTTACCTCTTTCTGCTTACCTCTGTAATCCCATGGATATCTGTAAGTATTCTAGCTAGCTTTTGTCCATCACTTTTCCATGAGTCTAATTTTTAATTGCTACAGAATTAAATTTATCAAAACCATAACTTATATGCCACGCCGACTCCAGTGGAGTCTGCTTAGCATGGGAAACCATCTATCAGACCATGATAGGGGCTTCAGAGACCTATCTCTGAGTTTTGGGACTTCACCAAAGTCTACCTCAGAGAATGGGGCTTTACAGAAACCTATCTCCAAGTTTTGGGACTTCACCGAAGTCTACCTCGGAGAATAGGGCTTCTAAGAGGCCTACTCCTGGAAAAAGGCTGGCAAACCCCTGGGAAAAGATGTGTTTCTGTCTTTCTTCCCTCATAAGAGTGCCTGTTAATCTTTTACTGCTTCTACTGCTTTTTGTACTTGCTCATTGTCAATGTCCCCTTATTCAAAGCTCTTTCTTAAGAGTGTTGACGACTCCAATAACTGATGAGTGTCTTAAAAATATGACTAACTCACCAGAGTTAAGTGCTAACCTGAAACCCCTCTTATGGAGGCTAGGAAACAAGTTATAAGTAAATATAAAAGTATTGGGGAAAGTCACTTCAACAGAGGGAATTATTTGTAAGAAGCTGTAGGCTCAGCTAAAACAGAAAGAATGTATGGGCAATTGCTGAGATAATTATTTAGGAGAGAGAATTTCCTGCTGTTTACTAAGAGAATTGCTAAACCTAGAGAGTTGCTAGATCCAGGTCTCCTTGAAGTTTACTATTAAAGAAGAGACAGGAAAGATCTTATAGGAAAGTTAAGACCTCTATAAAAATAGGTAATGGTTAATTGGTGACAAACATCGAAACCCAAACCCATTGTATCCCTTAGAGATAAGCCGGAGACAAATGCCTATCAGGTGCCCAGCTGGTGACCACCCAAGAAAAAAGCCATGCAGCAAGATTGTGTAACCTTTTGCCCTTTCTCATGGAGACTTCTGTTATAAAAGTTTGCTATCCTCTACATTAAATCGCACTCAGCACTCAACACTCAGCATCCACTCCTCTTGTGTGAGTTGTCTGTTTGCCATCTCCCCACCTATTCCAGGTTCCTCCCCTAGGTATCCTCCGTTGTCCCGACAGAACCCGGTCCGCGGCAGGTGGCGCCCAATGTGGGGCTCGAAGCGGGGCTCGAAGCAAGGCTCAGAGCGGGGCACGAAGCAGTTTCTTCAGTCAAGGCACCTTGGGAGGTAAGCATCTCTCTCTCTCTTTTTTTTTCTTTTCACCTGGAATAGTAGTCAGAAGCTCGTTGGGGTGCTGCAGGCCCCTCAGTTGTGACTGAGAAAGATAACGAGTAAATCATGGGGATTTCATCTTCTAAGAATAAGGATAGTTTGTCTCTATTTTAAAACATATGCTAAAAGCATGAGGCACTAAAGCCTCCACAGCAGGAGTGGGAGAACAAACTAATCCTTGGTTCCCGCCGGAAAAAGGGAACCATTGAAAAAGTGAATGTAAATCTAAGTTCCATAAAGAGGGAACTCCTCTTCGAGAAAAAACAAAAAACAGGCAGAGGGGCAACCAGCCCCTCCACAAGAAAATAAGAAACAATTAGATCATTTAATACAATTTTCATATTTCAGGAATGGTGAAAGCCTGCAGGTGTGGTCTTGGGGCTGGCGGAGAGTCTTGGCGGACGCGCTATAAGACTGCCAGCGGGGCCAGTGGGAGACGTCCCCTGGACCCCTGGGTGGGGCTGTCCTTGAGATCGGGTAGAGGGGGTTCTAGTCCCCTGGTAAGTGGTGAGATGTCATCCCATTCACTAAGACCTGATTTTGTCTTTGTGGCCACTTGTTTGTCTTGTTTAGTGTGTGTGTTCGTTTTATGTTTTCTGAGGTAGGGAAGATTTGGGTGAGTGTGACAGGCTCACTCAACAGACTCTGGATTCAGCTTGCTGAATAAAAACAACACAGAGATCCAAAAGACTAATTAGTGAATTGCCTTGCTAACAAGCAAGCTCTGGAAAAATAAAGCCCAACAAAGGTACCTGGTTTAAAAGGAATACTGTCTTAAATTTTTGTTTAAAAACTTTAAAAGGTGTACGTACAACTGATTTTGATTTTTGCGCGCTTTAAGATCTGTGTGAGTGTTTTGTGTGTGTCTGTGAACATGTTCAAAGATAAAAATTGTCAGCATGCTGTAACAATTGGGTGAATTTTAAATTAAAAATTTAATTTAAATTAAATTAAATTTAAATTTAATTTAAATTAAAAATTCAAAAGATTATGAGGTTTGGACATTACCAAAAATTTTAAAAAATCTTCACATTGTTTTAAATGGCTTTTTAAAGTTTCTTTAACTTACAAATTAAAAAATCTGGTATTTAAAAACTAATATTTTAAAATACATAAAACTATACTGTAATCAAGTTATCTGGCTTAACACAAATGCATTGGCTGTTTGGGATAAATATTAAAAATTTAAATGTAAAGGTTAGTTTAACACCGTCAAAGATGTTACTTGTTCTGTCTATCTAATACTGTGTATTTCATTCGAGAACCAAGAGATAAAAAAAGAAAAACTAAAAGCCAACAAAAAACCTTTAGGGGTAAGGGGTGAACAAGCAGAAGTACAGTTCAGCTGGTCATGCGGTGGGACAGGCCCTGGGAAGAGTCCACACATGGTGAGACAAGCTGGCACAAACGCAGTTCATCTAACCCTAAAGAGTCAGATTGGGTGTGTGGCCATTCCATAAAAGGGGCTGAGTGGCCCATCTTTGTTCTCTACAGATAGACACTAAAATCATGATGGTTAAAATGAGTGATGTGATGATCTGATTAGTATTACAAAAACTTCCCCTTGGATGTGTTAATATTAAAATTAAAAAGGCCTTAAAAAAAGGGTTAAAAAGTTATTTGTATAATGTGACTTGTTTTTGATGTTTTACAATTAGGATGTTTTTAAAAGTCATAAAGACGCTAAGTCTAGCTTTTTGGTTCAGTTATGATGATTGTTATTTTTGCATTAAGGAAAAATTGTCATTTGAGTTAAAAAATCTTAATGTGTATCTGTTTTAAAACAAACAACAAAGAGACAATGAGTGACACTTGGCCTCAAGATTTCAAGGGATCTTTTCATATACAAATAAAAACTAAAGTATAAAATATTAAAGGTGATTAATAAGAGGTTTTAAAAAAATTAGGAATGGATTTTTGGATATAAAGTTTAAATGTAAAATTGTTCTTGACATTGGCCTCAATGTACACAAAAAAAAAAATTAGGATTACCAAAATAATTACTATTCTAGTTTGCTCTTATAGGTTGTTTTTTTTAAGTTTCCAACAAGACCAGAACAAAACACAGAGGATTCTTACAAGTTGTTAGATATAACTTTAACTCTTAATAAGTTTCAGGTAAGAACATGCTTAAAAGCTACTTCTATGTTGACCACCTTGTTGCTTTTAATTGGAGTAAAATGGCCTTTTGTAAGACTCACTGATCTACAAACTGGTTCAAAGCCAGCCCAAACACAAAAAAAGTCCCTGTGAGACTGTCACCTCTATTCAGCCAACAGAGTACTAGCCCTGGACTAAAGAGTTATGGGACAGTATTCAAGCCCCGAGTCTGGGACTCAAAGTGACAGAGTGCTAGCTTTAAGCTGTAGAGCTGAGGGACAGTGCTCAGGCCCCGAGTTCAAATCCAACAACCAGCTAAGAAAAATGCCAATGAGGCATTTATCCAGTGTAAAAAAGACAATTCTGGGACAAAAACAATGGAGGAACATCCAGAGGCAGTAAGCCACCGCTTGGATGGCAAAAATGTCAGATCCTAGAGTCATTTGTGCGTGGCCCTTCAAAACTGGTCAGAGCCGGGAGGTCACAAAAAGATAGTTTGAAAACATGACTACCTTGTAAGGGACAGGAACTTGCCAGTCCTCTGTGATAGTAAAAAGCTAATGTTATAAAATGTGGGGGATAGTTTAAATCTTAACCCCTTTATGTGCCAAAAGCTCTAATTGGCAGCTCTAATTGAGCTGACACTAGTTACATGAAGTTCATCTGCTCAAAAAAAAATTTGTAAACCTGAGAGAGTGTTTCTATTGATATCTGTCTAAAGGCCTACAAAGGTAACTTAGACATTATTTGGGATCATTAGAGATCACATTCCTAAGCCATCTAAAAAGATGCTTTTACAAACCAGAGTACTAAACAAACCACACTGTAGCCGGAAAAAAGGTCTGTACAGTTGTCAAAAGTTAAATATTGTTCTTAATGATATCTAACCCTGATGGCCTCTTTGTAAAATAGGCTAAAGTTATAGGTTCCTGGCTAGGTAAGATCAACGCCCCTAAAGTCAGCTTAAAGAAGTTACAAAAGATTGACCTTCGCCCTTCTACCCCCATTTTAAAATCAAGGGTCCAGAGTCAGTTTTAAAAAAATGAGACAAAAAAAAAAGGCATAAAAAATAGTGTTAACTGTTGTAGGTGTTCAAGGTGTAAAAACTACATCTGTCAGAGATGGTTACAAGACTAAGATTTACAAAAATATCTGGTTAGTAAAAAAAGTTGTGGTTTTAGTAAATTGTCCTGAACTATTTTTTAAAGATCTTAAAAACCAACAGGATCAAAGCCTGCCAAGCCTATACAATGTATCCTTAACCAGTCTATGTAAAAATTTACAGCCCATCATGAGGTGTGACAGTCCCTTGGAGCCACTGAGAGACCTGGCTGTTACGGTTGCTGCTGCTGCTGCTGTTGCTACATACCCTAATGGGTAAAGTTCAATGACGGCCTGACAGCCACCTAAAAAAACTCCTGCCTGATTCCGTCACCTGAGTCTGCTTCCTGGTTGACTGCTGCTAAATCTAAAATCTTGTGGGACATGCTTTTGAAAGATATCCGGAAATCCTCTCTTCCCACAGTGGATATTGGGGACATGGATATCACTGGCTTACTTGTCTTAGGCACTTCAGTGCATAGTGACTGAAAATCCACTCTAGGGTCACAGCCTAGTTTGACTCTGGTATGGTAATAACCTGAGTGTGTTATCAATGGAGGTAATACTCTTAGCCTTAAAATCTAACAAGCTTCTACATCACAGTGGTGCCTTAAGGCTGTTCTAAGATAAAGGTTCCACAAGCCAAAGAAAAATTGGACAGTTTTAAACTCCAGCCACAAAGATACTCAAAGGATTGTAAAAAAAGAGGGTGGTAAAAAAAGCCTTAAAAAAAATTGTAAAAAAAGAAGTAAAAAAAGCCTTAAAAAAAAATTGGGAAAATTTAAAAAGTAAGGATTGTCTTTAAGACAAACCTCAAAAAGTTTAAGTATGTCACAAATGGTATGAGTATGTCTTAAAATTGGAGCTTACAAATACAGCTGGTATAAAATTGAGTTAACTGATACACGGAGTCAGGACTGGTAAAAAAAAAAAAAAAGGGACAAATGCCACGCCGACTCCAGTGGAGTCTGCTTAACATGGAAAACCATCTATCAGACCATGATAGGGGCTTCAGAGACCTATCTCTGAGTTTTGGGACTTCACCAAAGTCTACCTCAAAAAATGGGGCTTTACAAAAACCTATCTCCAAGTTTTGGGACTTCACCGAAGTCTACCTCGGAGAATAGGACTTCTAAAAGGCCTACTCCTAAAAAAAGGCTGACAAACCCCTAAAAAAAGATGTGTTTCTGTCTTTCTTCCCTCATAAGAGTGCCTGTTAATCTTTTACTGCTTCTACTACTTTTTGTACTTGCTCATTGTCAATGTCCCCTTATTCAAAGCTCTTTCTTAAGAGTGTTGACGACTCCAATAACTGATGAGTGTCTTAAAAATATGACTAACTCACCAGAGTTAAGTGCTAACCTAAAACCCCTCTTATGGAGGCTAAAAAACAAGTTATAAGTAAATATAAAAGTATTGGAAAAAGTCACTTCAACAGAGGAAATTATTTGTAAGAAGCTGTAGGCTCAGCTAAAACAAAAAAAATGTATGGACAATTGCTGAGATAATTATTTAGGAGAGAGAATTTCCTGCTGTTTACTAAGAGAATTGCTAAACCTAGAGAGTTGCTAGATCCAGGTCTCCTTAAAGTTTACTATTAAAAAAGAGACAAAAAAGATCTTATAGAAAAGTTAAGACCTCTATAAAAATAGGTAATGGTTAATTGGTAACAAACATCAAAACCCAAACCCATTGTATCCCTTAGAGATAAGCCGGAGACAAATGCCTATCAGGTACCCAGCTGGTAACCACCCAAAAAAAAAGCCATACAACAAGATTGTGTAACCTTTTGCCCTTTCTCATGGAGACTTCTGTTATAAAAGTTTGCTATCCTCTATATTAAATCACACTCAACACTCAACACTCAACATCCACTCCTCTTGTGTGAGTTGTCTGTTTGCCATCTCCCCACCTATTCCAGGTTCCTCCCCTAGGTATCCTCCGTCATCCCGACAAAACCCGGTCCGCGACACTTATAATTTGTTATAGGACTACAAATTTGGAACTAGAAAAAGCAATATGCTCCTCTTGAGAAATTCACTTTCACCCTCCATAATAGGAGAAAACACAGACTCTCCACAATATCCACACTAGTGTTTTATTACTCAGAAGAACAATAGCATTTTCTACAAGTGAAAAACTCACAACAGACTCATCAGTAGTAAATAGAAAACAGCATGTAGTAACATCATTTTGGCATTACTCATCCAAACCGAAATGCTTAAGAATCATGTCTTCATTTTTCCACCAAAGAAACTAGAAATGGAACTGTGATTCTAGTGCGAGAAGTTAGCCTTGAGAAAAAGTAGTTAAGGAAAGTTACTAAGCTTTGAGTTCCATCTACAAGACTTGTATCTACACACAAAGAAAATGTATTCCCAAATGTGTATTCTTTCAGGTTTTCTGAATGTTTCATGAACTTGGGGATGAAAGATGATGAGACAGATTTTATTCTTGTGCACATTTTGTAATAAGCAAGCAGTATTATCTTCCAACCGACCTTCCATTAAAAAAATGAATTGGAATAGTAATAGTGTTATATATAGTGGAAGACTTTTAGAAACAGTGGAGAAATTGATGTTCTCATGTCCGTGGATTAAAGCATGATAGATAGTCCTTCCCCATCTATCACTACCAAACCACTCTGGATGATTTGAGTTCAATCTCAAAGGTCCAGAGCTCCTGTTTCTGAGAAGTGTTTATTAAATTTCCTTGAACATCCATTCCTCAATATAAAAGACACAAGTCAACAATTTCACTATCTTAATTCTTTGTCAAGCCTGGAAGTAATTGATACCCATCACTTTGGTCCAACCCCTGAATAACATGAAGGGGCATCGTCCCTACTCTACACAATGCGAGGATGAGAAATGTTGCCTCAGTGAGTGGTTTTCCCTTACACCTTGCTTAATTCTGCCATGAAGGATTTCTCTATACTTTACAGAGGTTTCTGCCAAAGCTTTCCCTATATTGGGTTTCTTTTTTTGTGTGAGTGCTCTAATGCTGGCTGAAGGTTCATTTCTGCTTGAAAGACGTCCTCTAATGTTCACTCGACATTCTGTCTTGTCTCTAGGTCTCTGAAATATGTAGAGAAACCTGTGAAACTTCTGGCTAAACATTTGTCTACATTTATTATACTCACATTTTCTCTCCTTATTATGTTCTTGGATGTACTGAATACTGACTTCTGTTAAAAATTGCATATTTGTTAGACCTGATAGTTTTCTTTTCTCCTATGTGATTCAGTTCTCTGATGAACACTGTGCTATGCTGTCGAAGTGGGATTTTCTACATTGGTATTATTCATACCTTGTCTTATGTGCTCTATGTGCTTATGTGCTCTATAAACACTCATCCATGCATGATTACTAAGTGAAGGACTTTTTTGATACTTGTTTCATTCATGTTTTTCTCCTGTGTGTTTCCTGATGAAAATTTATCTATGACTTCTTGAAAACTTTCCACATTTTTTTCATTCATAAGATTTTTCTCATGTGTGCATTCAATTTGGAACCATGAGGTATGCCTTCTGGCTAAAAGGCTGCACATTTGCTACATTCACAAGGCTTCTTTCAGGTTTTGGATCTATCATGCAAACTTATTTTTCATCCAGGTGAGGCTTTCCATAGTTATCACATTCCTAAGATTTCTCATGTGTGTGGATTCTCTTATGCTTCCTGAGGTATGAACTCCGGATGAAGGACTTTCCACATTTGTTACATTCATAAGGTTTCTTTCCTGTGTGTGTTCTCTGATGAACAGTAAGGTGAAAATTCTGTCTGATATACTTTCCACATTTGTTACATTCATAAGGTTTCTCTCCTGTGTGTGTTCTTTGATGAACAGTAAAGTTTGACTTACAGGTGAAAGACATTTCACACACATTACATTCAAAAGGTTTCTCCCCTGTATGTTTTCTCTGATGGACAGTAAGGTGTGATTTTAATCCGAAATACTTTCCACATTTGTTACATTCATAAGGTTTCTCTCCTGTGTGTGTTCTCTGATGAACTGTAAGGTTTGACTTACAGGTGAAAGATTTTTCACACACATTACATTCAAAAGGTTTCTCCCCTGTATGTTTTCTCTGATGGAGAGTAAGGTGAAACTTTCTTCTGAAATACTTTCCACATTTGTTACATTCATAAGGTTTCTCTCCTGTGTGTGTTCTCTGATGAACTGTAAGGTCTGTCTTAGAGGTGAAAGACTTTTCACAAACATTACATTCATAAGGTTTCTCTCCTGTGTGTTTTCTCTGATGGACAGTAAGGTGTGATTTTAATCTGAAATACTTTCCACATTTTTTACATTCATAAGGTTTCTCTCCTGTGTGTGTTCTCTGATGAACAGCAAGGTGTGACTTACAGGTGAAAGACTTTTCACACACATTACATTCATAAGGTTTCTATTCTGTATGAATTCTCTGATGAACAGTAAGGTTTGACTTCTGTCTGAAATACTTTCCACATTTGTCACATTCATAAGATTTCTCTCCTGTGTGTATTCTCTGATGCAAAGTGATGTATGAGTTCATTCTAAATGATTTTCCACATTTGTTGCATTCATCAAACTTCTGTTCTTTGTCAGTTCTGTGATGCCTTCTGAGACCTGACTTTTGAGTGGAAAATTTCCTCGTATTCATAGGGTTGCTCTTCTGGTTTTGTTTTAGGTTGGTTAGAACTTAGTTCTGAATTCTTAGCGATAGATTTTGCACATTGCTTATACTCATCAGGATTCTCTGGATATTTCCTCTCAGGTTTTGTAAGGTGTAAATCCTTACTGAATGATTTCTCACATTCACTACTTGTATACGGATTCTCTCCTGTGTGTCTTTTCTGATGCATAGTGACTGGAAACCTCCCTCCTTGACAAAGTTCTTGGTCAAGAAGAGCAGACTTATCATATTCTTCTCTATATTCGTTATGGGTAGAGGTGGGATCTGTGACACAAACCCAATTATGTGGAAAGAATATCATCTCTGAATTTAATATCTTCTCTCCTCCATATTCAAAATATGGACCATCATAATTTTGACTAAAACCGTCTGAATATCTAAGTGATTATTTAACTACAGGAGAAAAACCAGGCATATATGCAGTGGGCATCTTACCAGGCTCACTGTAGTGAAGCATGTTCTGACACTGAATGAACTTGTCCGTCTTCATCCTTAAGGAGTTCTCATCATTCCTATTCAGATCTGGCTTCTGTTTTGAGTTCAAATTAGAAGTTGTCACGAATCTCATTCTTTGCTCTATTCTGTTAATATTTGTGATAGCTACATCATGCAGACATTCATCTGGACCTTCCTGGCAAGTCTTAATCACATGCTCCATTTTTTGAACATCTAAAATGAGTTATATAAAGAAGAAAAAAGCATAAATAAGATCCAAATACTCCTTAATGTAAAGGTAAAGACATTTTTTCCATCTTAACTGTTACATATTTTAAAGTATTAAAGTAGGAACTGATTTATGAGTAATAAATTTCTTTCACCACAATGTATTGATTAAGAAAGTAACACTCTTCCTTACACCCTTTTTTGTTGTGGGGCATGAACTCCAGTCATGGTGTTGTCCTTCAGCACTTCAGATAAATGCTAGCTCTCAACCACTTGAGCCAGAGCACCACTCCCAGTTATTTCTGTTTATGTGGTACTGAAGAATCGAACCCAGAGGGTTATTCATGCAAGGCAAATCCCCTACCACTGAGCTACTATAGTCAAGAACTCTAATAACAACAGATGCTGGAGGGGATATGGACAGAAGGGAACACTACTGCATTGTTGGTGGGAGTGTAAACTTGTTCAACCACTTTGGAAAATAGAATGGAGACTCCTCAAAAGACTCCATATAGAGCTTCCCCAAGGCCTAGCAATCCCACTTCTGGGCATTTACCCAAATAATCATAAACAAGACCATAATAAGGGTACCATTGTTTACCATAGCTAAGATAAGGAAACAACACAAATGCCCCTCAGTAGATGAATGGATCAAGAAAATGTGGTATATATACACAATGAAATTCCATGCATTCATTGGAAAGAATGATATGGCTCCATTTGTTAGGAAATGGAATGACTTGGAAAAATAATATTGAGTGAAGTAAGCCAGGGCCAAAGAAACATAGGTCCCATGGTTCCCCTTATTTGCAATAACTCGTATATGTCTGAGACAAGCAGAAACGGTCAATAAGTTGATGTTAGGCAAAACGAAACCCAAGATAAGGACTCAAATGATTTTTTTCTTTCTTGCTATTGTTTCTAGCATATATATCTATAGATATCTATCTATCTATCTATCTATCTATCTATCTATCTATCTATCTATCTATCTATCTATATACATATATATAAGATATTTCTTTGTTTCTTTATATGTCCCTCCCCCATGGTATAACCCCCGTTTTTACTGTATTTGATGTAGGTATAATTTGTGGAGGGGAAGGTGGACCTATTACAAGAATGAGATGTACAAGACGTTATGTCAAAAAATGAACATTACAACTTTGGCTGGGGGGGGGGGCTGGAGGGGAATGATTGGAAGGGATGTTAACGGGAAACAAAGGAGGAGGCAACAATGCTTGATAAGAAATGTACTCATTACCTTGCCCATGTAATTGTAACCCCTCTGTAAATTATTTTCTCTATAAAAAAAGAGTAACACTGACAGTTTATGATGGAAAATGTTTTTCTGTGTTTCAGGGTTTTCTTCTTTTTTATGTCAGAGGAATTATTTACACAAATTACTAAACTATTTACTGCTATCTTTTTAACCTGTATAATTTAATATGTAGCATTCTTAGTTTTTTCCCCAAAAGTTCTTTTGTTTAATCTTAGGGGAATAGATGCTTTTTATTGTTTTATTTTCTTAAAATAATTTATATATTGTGCTACTTTACTTCACAAACATTAGGAGAACAGTATTTTCTAACTTTGGAGATTATACCTTTTTTATACAAACCTTTTCCTTTAACCTGAGAATAAAGTTTTATAACCATATATCTTCAGTTATAAGTTCTCACTGTGAATTATTTTAAGTATCTTTAGAAATTTTAAAATTTGTTTCCCTCCATCTTAGACAGAATCTCATCAGACTTTTAAACCCTCAGACTCATGAATTAAAGCCACATCAGCTCACCACCTAGTTAATCATTCTCTCTAGACTGAAAGCTTTGGTTCTGTATCCTGGCCTCTACTCTCCTTATCCTTATGAGAGGATAGCAGCCTTGGCATAGTCATTTGCTATACCTGCCTAGTCCTAGTTTCAAAGAAAACTAAATCTCATTTTTCACATTTCTAATTTTCGTTTTTCAAAATAATTTCCACAAAGAGAAAGAATTGCTAACTTTATCTTTACTTCCCTACACAGTTCAGTGTGCATCTACATGCATTTTTGATTCACAAGTCTAACACAAAGATGACCTAGTTCTCTGCTACACATGGGACTCATGGGAATTAAGAATATTATTGGTTTGTACATAGCAAGACGAATTTACCAATTTGGTTCTCGATCCAAGATCACTATGCAAGATGCTTTAACTCACCTGGGAAATTCTTGTCTGAGGCTTCTCTCATATATGACTGTTCATCTTGCTCCAGCTTGACAATCAATTGAGGTTTAGGACTACTGTGCCCTGTTAATAAGAGTGAAGACCTATTGCTCATGCTGTGTCAAAATTGATTTAAGTTTTCAGATATCCTGTTAACAAGGTTACTCCCAAATCTTCTTTCATTTCTCACTGGCTCCATGGCTGAATTTCCCCGAGGTTTGAATTAATTTTCCAGGTTGTGTGACTTGAATGCAATTTTTTTCAAGGTTAGCATTCTATTAGTTTGAGTCCTAGCTCCACTTCCAGTTTAAGAGTGGTTATCTGAGATAAGAGTCTCATGGAGATTTCACTGGCATTTTTTGATTCAAACTGAAAGACTCAGATTTCAGACTCGTAAGAATTACAGACATGAACCACTGCATCTTAGTACTAGTTTTGGACTATAAATACTCCCTCTAATCTAGTGATTTACAGTTCATATTTACAATAATGATAAAAAGGTGTGAATGTATGTATGTATGTATGTATGTATGTATGTATGTATGTATGTATGTGCTTTCTACATTGTATATCTACCCACAATAATGACCTCAAGTTTGGGAAGACAGTCTTCTCTTTACAGAAGACAGTTTGGAACTTTTGTCAAACTGCTGATTTGGATTCTTGAACAATGAATATAAAATTGCCTCAGAATGTATATAATCTACCTGAAGCTTTCATTCAAAACAAATGACACTTCCCACAGACTGGAATCTTACTTCCAAATAGCATGAAAAGTTCGATAAATATTCACATATCTATTAATAACAAATCATTTTCTGGGCACCAGTGGTTCAAACCAGTAATCCTAGCTACTCATTAGGTTGAGATATGAGGAATGCCATACAAAATCAGCCCCAGTAGGAAAGCTGTGAGATACTTATCTCCAATTTAACCACCAGAAAGCTTGAAGAAGTGCTGTTACTAAAGTGATACAGTGCTCACCTTGAACTGAATAGCTGAGGCACTGTACCAACCCCCAGAGATCATGCCCTACTTAACTTTTCAAGTTAATGTGATATTTTTGGCTCACCTAAGGACACCAGCATGCTATAGGTTTCCAGCATCACATCTCTATACAGGGTACTCTGAGAAATATCCAATTCCTGCCACTCCTCCCAGCTGAATTCCACAGCCACATCATCAAATGACACCAGCTTCTGTAAGGGCACATTCTATCAATCCCTGAATCCTGGGAACACCAAAGCTAGAATTCCATTCTTCTACATGTATGCTTTTGTATTACAGAATGTGGTTGGAACTTTCTGTGTTATTTATAAAATGAGAGAAAATATAATCAAAGTAGACATATTTGCTTCCATAGTAACTTGGTAATTACACATACAAAGTTTTTCTAATACATAAGAACACATTTCTGGTTCCAGCAATAAAGACAAGAAAACAGTTCTAAGAAGCTAATAACCTAGCAAGACAACAATAAGTATAAGTAGGAGTCTGAAAGTGTGTGTTTAGCTTATTTTGGTAATATTTACTACATATCTGGGTAGCAATGAAGTAAATAATTATGTTTTCTGCATTTTCATATTCTGCCTCACTGACAATACTATTTAGATTTTCTATTAAATAGTGCTCTCATAAACAGTCACAACATGGTCATTACATCCCATGCAATACATAACACATTAGTAGATCTATGAAAAGCACAACATCGAGGTGAATGTTAAAAGGAGTAAAATTACTCAAAAAATAGTAAATGAATGATTTGGCTCTTATAAGTTTTGACTTAGTTCTCACAATAAACCATCTGATGTTAATCATTTTTGTTATTAAATTTCTAGATATAAAAGTAAGGTCATTGATAGTCATATGTTTCCTTCATATGTGAAAACGAACTGCCAGCATGGACGTTTGTGAATATTGACTACTTCCTACCACACCAAATACTTACTTATTACCATAAAATGTGTCTTAATCAGTTTTGCATTTTAATAGGCCTTAGTTGAAGGATGGATGTAAATAGATAAAGGCTTAAGGAACGCTCAAGATGATATCCAAAAATGTGAAATATGACCACGACAAGAGGGATAGAGAAAAAAACTATGAATTGGGAAATGATCTAAAAAATATAGAAGTTTTAAAAATAGGAATAAAATGTGGCACTAATTTGTTGTACAGTGTCTAAAAGGAATACAGCCATTCTTGACAATATCAGAGGTGAATGATCACTAACATACAAAAAGAAAATATATCTATAAAGTGTTGAAAGAAAATGGACTTCAATACAAAATCCATTGGGCAATGGGCCTCTTCTAACAATATAGATTGATGGTATTCCTCGGGAAATATAATGCACCATTAAGACATCTTCATTTTAAGTGCTATTGAAATTATTCTGCAGGGCTGGGAAGGTGGCTGGCTCAGTGGTAGAGCACTTGCCTTGCATGCCTGAGGCCCAGGGTTCGATTCCTCAGCACCACATAAGCAAAAAAGACAAAAGCCAGAAGTGGCTCTGTGGCTCAAGTGGTAGAGCCCTAGCCTTGAGCTGAAGAGCTGAGGGACAGGTTCCAGGGCCAGAGTTCAGGCCCAACAATCAGACAAACAAATTATTCTGCATCAAGAGAAAAATAAAAATTGCTAACATGGATCTACACAGAGGACAAGATTATTAAAAAGGTAAATGTGTAGTTAAAGGAATGGTACATGTGTAGGTAAAAGAATGTATAGAAAACATTGAATGTAATTTCTCTTGTGAAAAGAAAACTTATAGTACCATATTCATAGTTCATAAGGGATGCAAATTCAATATAGAGACACATAAGTGTTATAAAAACAAAGTTTGTGAATCCTGCATATGGATCAATTAATTTTGTACTTGCCTCGCAAATATGAGGTTCTGAGTTGAAAGAATTATTTCTACAAAAATTTAAAAGGAGAATAGAAAGGTTATAAATAGTTTATAAATTCCATTCAATTCCATTGAAAAGTAACTATATTATGCTATATGCTACTACTATGATAATATTGTAAAGATTAATGTTCCTAGTAAAAATGCATCCAGCAAGTTAATTTCCTTTGTGTTCCTACCAAAGAATCCCACAGGGTAGAAAGTTCATTTTCTTGCAGTTCTATAGTATAACAATTTTCCTCCACATTTTACTTCTGCTGAAGCTCTATGCTTCAACCTGAGAATGGCTTTTGTTCTTTACATGAAATGTCTGGTTATTGATGTATGAAAAATATTAATAAGACCCTTTTTAAAAATCTTGCAGTCCTTTCATATTTTGAGTTGCACAAATTCAATGGAACATAGAAAGAAATCTTTGAAAAAGTAGGGAACCTGTATTAAGCATGCAGTCTTACTTTTATCCTAAGAACAATGCAGTATAACAACTATTTACATCAGATTTAATTTGTAATTGGTATCAGAGGTAATTCACAGTGTACAGGAGATTGCCTGCAGCTTATATGAGAGGTGATTTACAGTGAATTTGAGGTGTGTGCAGAAGCAAAATAAGAAATAAATATCAGATGAGACAAACAGATATTAAATAGTAAAATGTACATCGAAATAAGACCATATTTATATTGTAAAATATAGTAAATATATAAGGCACTGTCTGACATGAACAGAAGAAAGAAAACTTAATGAGCAATCCAAAGTCATGGATTAGAGAGAGAAATAAAAATTAAAAAATATATACAAAGATACCATGAGCAAAAGTTAATGATGAAAAACACAAATAGTGATAATATGTAGGAAATAATCATCAGCCCATAATATATGACTACAGATACAGATCATTGATGATGATAGACAGATTATACATTATGATAATAATGTATGCTGAAAAGCAAAGTGTACAAAAACATGTTTCAAACACCATGCAGTTTTAATACTTTAATCTACCATTACTATTGTAGAACTAATATTCCTCTTACTAAATGATATTATATTAAACTTAAAAAACACAATGGTGTTACATTTATCAAGACACATATTCCAAGATTAATAGTAAATCAGAAGACACATGGTGTAGAAAGCAATATGAAAAATTAAAGTTAAGTTATAAATACATGAAAATTAAAAGATATATTTGTAGTATTCTATGAGTGAAATAAACACAGGGAAATTACAATTGATCTCAAAGAAATGTATTCCTTCATTGTGATTTATAGAATATTAAATGTAGCTTCATTCTTATTTCACCTTTGAAATAAAAACAAATAGTTTGGGGCTGGGAATATGGCTAAGTGTTACAGGACTTGCCTGCCATGCATAAAGCTCTAGGTTCCATTCCTCAGCACTACATAAATAGAAAAATTAGGAAATGGCACTGTGGCTCAGGTGGTAGAGTTGTAGACTTGAGTAAATCAAGATCAGGAATGGTGCCCAGAACAGGCTCCAAATAATTCAAGCCCCAGGTTTTGCAAAAAAAAGTTGAAATATACATGGTGTATTGACATGGATCTCTTCTGGAGAGTGGGGGAAAGCCAGAGAACTAGAAGGAAATGGGGTAAAAAGAGCATCTGTGGAGGTCATTAGGCACTGATGAAAGTAAGCTATACAAATCATGAGTCAAGATGGCAGGGAAACATTGGGAGAGAGTGAGGGTATGGAAGACACAGCATGAAAGGAAATGTACACAATACCTGGCCCAAGAACTGGCAGTCTCCCCATACATCACCACTATAACAATAAATTCAATTAAATTTGAAATAATTTCTTCATGGAGTTGTGTGAGCATAAAGTTAATGAAGAAAATGTAGCACAGTTAGAAGAACAGCTACAATTAGTAGAAATAAAATAATCACTTAATTGAAACATGAAATACTGGAGCTTAGGTTGAATATTAATTTTAAATATGCTGTTAACAATAATCTAACTTTACTTAGTACCCAATTAACTGTTAATGATAAATATTCAGGTAAGTAATAACAAAACAAAACAAGTGCTTCTGGCTCAAGATGCTTATCCTACCCTAGATACTAAGGAGGCTGGAAGCCAGACAACTGGGTGGACAACTCAAATTAAGCAGCTAATCAACAGATTGGAGGAGGTGTGGCTCAAGAGATAGTGCCAAAAAAGAAATTAAAGCCCAACTTAGGAAGTGTAAAAACCTACCATGCTCCCGGCATGGGAGGATCAACATTGTGAAAACGACAATACTTCCAAATGCTATCTACAAATTCAATGTGATACCTATCAATAGTCCAACCTCATTCTTCAATGAAATATTAAAAGCAAGCCAGAAAGGTACATGGAACAATAAAAGACCCCAAATAGCAAAAATGATCCATACCAGAAAGAACAATGCTGGTAGGATATCACTACCAAATTTCAAACTGTACTTCAAAGCCATAGTAATCAAAACAGCTTGGTAATTGCACAAGAACAAACCTGAGGACCAATGGAATAGGACTGAAGTCCCAGAAATGAACACACAGCTAAACTTTGAGAAGGGAGCTAAAAAATAGAATGGAAGAAAGACAACTTCGTCAGTAAATGGTGGTGGCAAAGTTGGTTCATTACCTGTAGAAAACTAAAGCTAGAACTGTATACATAACCCTGCACCAGAATCAATTCCAAAAGGATCAAAAACCTCACATTCAAAGCAAACACCCTAAAAAACATTACAGAAAAGAATAGGAGAAACTCTAGTGGTATTGGCACCAGCCAAAATTTTCTTAATAGAGACCCATAAACACAACAAGTCAAAGAAATGTTGGACAAATGGGATTGAATGAAACCGCAGAGCTTCTGCATAGCAAAGGACATTGCTAACAAGATCAATACAAAGCCAACAGATTGGGAGAAGATCTTCACTAGGCATAAAATGAACATGGGTCTCATATCTAAAATATACTTAGAACTCAAGAAATTAAATCCCTAACAACAAATCCTCAGAGAAACAACTGTCCAATAAATAAGTGGGCTAAAGACTTAAAAAGAATCTAAACTGAAGAGGAAATAAGAATGGCCAAAAGATATATTTAAAAAAAAGGCTCAACTTATAAATATGTTAGAAAGAATTACAAGAAAGAAAATACATCTAAATTCTTAATGGGGTTCATTTCGCCTAAAATCAAGTTATCTGACCCTTTCTGCTTGTCTGAGATATATACTAGTTATTGCAAATAAGGGAAACCATGGGACCTATGTTTCTTTGGGCCTTGCTTACTTCACTTAGTATATTTTTTCCAAGTCTTTCCATTTCTTAACAAATGGAGCAATTTCATTCTAAAAAAAAAAAGAAACACACACAAAAATCAAAAAAAGGCCCATCTTCTCTAGCCAAAAAGAAATGCAAATTAAGACAACCTTGAAATTCCACCTCACCCCAGATAGAATGGCTATAATCAAGAACACTAATAACAACAGATGCTGGAGGGGATGCGAACAGAAAAGGGAACCCAACTGCATTGTTGGTGGGAGTGTAAACTTGTTCAATCACATTGGAAAGTAGTATGGAGGTTCCTCAAAAGACTCCACATAGTGCTCCCCTTTGACCCAGCAATCACACTTTAGGGTATTTACCCAAAGCTCACAAACAAGGGTATACTAAAGCTACCAGCACGCCTATGTTTATTTCAGCTTTATTTACCATAGCTAAGATATGGAACCAACCTGGATGCCTCTCAGTAGATGAGTGAATCAACAAAATATTTTATATATATATATATATATATATATATATATATATATATATATATATATCCATATATCCATAATATGTATTTATACATATATGTATTTATACACAAACACACACATACACATTGACACAATGCTTTTCTATGCCTCCTTCAGAAATAATGGCATCACCCCATTTATTAGGAAATGGAAAGACTTGGAAAAACTTGTAATAATTGAAGTAAGCCAGGCCCAAAGAAACATAGGTCCCATGGTCTCCCTTATTTGAAATAACTAGTACATGTCAGGACAAGCAGTAATGGTCAAAAGTTATGTACATATGACCATATAAGATGATATGAAGTGAAATGAGCCCTAAGACAGGAACCCAAGTGGTTTTTCTCTTTCTTACTATTGTCTGTATTGTACTTATAATGTACTATGTGATTTTTTTGTTCCTTTGGTATGGTTTTCCCCCACGGTATAACCCCTGTTTTCACTGTATTTTTTGTGGTGCCCTGCATCTTGTATATACATTTTTCTAATTTGGGGATAGGAAGGAAAAAAAACAAAATGCTTAAATAGGGATACAAGCTGACCCATTGTTACAATGAGATGAACAAGACACAGGTTGGGGACTGGGAAGGTGGATCAGTGGTAGATCGCTTGCCTTGCATGCATGAGGCCCAGGGTTCGATTTCTCAGCACCACATAAGCAAAAAGAAAAAAAGCCGGAAGTGGAGCTGTGGCTTAAGTGGGAAGTGCTGAGGGACCACGCCTAGGCCCAGAGTTCAGGCCCCACAACCGGACCCCAAAACAAAAAAAAAAGACACTAGGTTGAAAACGAACTTTACCATTTGAGTGAGGGAGGGTGGAAGGGTTTGCAGAGGTTAGGAGGAAAGAAATGGTACAGGAAAAACAAAGGAGCAGGTAACAAAGCTCAATAGGAAATATAATCACATAACTGTAACCTCTCTGTAAACTATTTTACAATGCAAAAAGATTTTTTTTTAAAGAAAAAGTAGTGCCAACAGTGAAGGAGGAAGCTGACAGGATGTGAGGCCTGGGAGTTCCTGTTCCAACACTAGCACAAGAAAGACACAGTGCAGAATGAGGTAGGTGTGTCCCATTAGTTTTGAATTTAGACACCAAGCATGCAACACAAAGGGTTAAGAAAACACAAAGGGGTAACACAAAGGGGTAAGAAAAATTTCAATTCAAAGAACTATGTCAGCAAAGGAAAATTGATCAGTAAAACAAACAAGTTCCAAGATACAGAATTTGAAAAATGGTGAGAGACAGATGTAGAGAAGGGGGACTGAAAGAGATGAAGACACAGGGAGGAAAATATTTTAAAAGTGGGAGAAAGAGAGAAATGATGAAAGCTTATGAGCAGGAAACAGAATGAAGAGAGTAAATAGAGAAAAAAATCTTGTGACGACACCTTAGGAAAAACACAGAGGGCTTTCTAGGAGGACCACACACTATATCATCAAATATTATCAAGTTTTATGTAGTCAAAGACCAGGAAGCAGTCCCAGAAGGATGCATGGAGAGTAATTTAATTACATGTATCTTACTAAGTAATCTCTAACATTTGAAGGTGTGTGTGTGTGACCACACTATTTCAGAAACTCCAGTAAAACCTTTTTAACATAATTCAACATTAATCATAAGGAGGTGATCTCTGACAAGTTGTCAGCAAATGTCCACTCTACATGACAAGTGACTCCCTCAATGACATTGAATCACAAAACAAATGTGATTACTTTATCTCACATCAGAAAACTCCAAGCATGTCTGCCCTCAACTAAGACAGGTTGTAACATTTTATAATCTACTCATTCTAAAAACCATCTTTATCTTACTTAGGAACATGTTCTTGAAACTGAATATTTTTTTCTGTTTTAAATCTTGGATATACTTAGCTTCCTAAAATGGAATGTGAAAAGTGAGAAATATAAAACAACTCACCAGATATCCTCTCATTCTTTCTTCCTGTTGCCAGTGAAGAGAAGATTCTGGAAGCATGGCTTAGAGAAAAGGCAATTGACATAGTCAGGAAAGAACCTGTGTGATTATGCCTCAGATTTTCCTGCTCAAAACATTATACATGAAGTGAAAAAGCAAAAAGCCTTCTTATGGGAGAATAATCTTTGATGTCTCAAGTAGAGTATTAAATGCTCCACTGAAGATGACTCCACAGTCCATTAGTTGGTAGACAAACAGTATTCTAGGTTAATATACATACAGAATTCATAAAAACTAAGGTTCCTAAAAATAATTGAATAATTAAAACAAAAATCCGCAGCTTCAATACCACTAGTTATTAATGAAATACATTTAGGGTTGTATGAATTATTTTTCTATTCACCAAAATGTATCCTAGGACTCCATTGAGCTTTTGCACTCTAATCTTATTCATTTATACATTTAAACTCCATGGAGAGAATATAGGTTATAACTCAATACTTTTTCCCCAAAATTATACAAGAAAATATATACAATACATATTACTTGTATTATAATGTTTCAGTAATGTTTTTCAAATGGCACATTTCCCTGCATCCAAATACTTGGAGAACCCTTGAGCAATAACTTGAAATTTGTCATTTAGCTTACTTTACTTAAACAGTAAAGATTATGTAAATACAGTTTTGAGAAGTCCCTAATGCTCACTTTCCTAAACAATCATATGAAGAATTGTGACCATTCTCCTGGAGATAAAGGGCTTAATAAAGATGTAACATGAAATATTAAGCATAGGAGTGACAGAACATCACAGCTAAAGAACCAGAAGATTTAAATCTTATGTTGCATAAATAATACTAATAATACAGATAATACTAACACAAAATTCTAAACTGAGTACACCCCAAAATGCAGACTTATAAAAATAAAAAATAAATACCTATATGCTTTTTCTTATATTTATTGTTTGGCTTTAACACAGGAAATAATACTATCCAGAGGTTTTATTTTTTTTACACAACTACGTGGATTAGAAACTCTTAATATAAAATAACAAACTTTACAGTGATATGTATGAAATATGAAAACCTACTCTGTAAACTTCAGTTAGGTCATTTGTGCTAAGGAACAATATGAATCACTTAAAAGCAACATTTGCTCATTCATTTTGGATTGTTCCACATCACAAGAATGGTTTCTTACTTTTAAAAAGTAACAAAGAAATTTCTTTTTTTTTTGGGGGGGGGGCCCGGTCGTGGGGCCTAAACTCTGGGCCTGGGCGCTGTCCCTCAGCTCTTCAGCTCAAGGCTAGCGCTCTACCACTTGAGCCACAGAGCCACTTCCGGCTTTTTTCTTTTTGCTTAGGTTGTGCTGAGGAATCGAACCCAGGGCCTCGAGCATGCAAGGCAAGCGCTCTACCACTGAGCCACCTTCTCGGCCCCACAAAGAAATTTCTGTAGGCTATATATCCATATTCAAATACTCAAAACCACAATTGTTGTAGATTTCAGGGTGGGATATTTTCTTCTTGTTTTGAGATTTAGACTACCATCCTTTAAATTTCAAGTCTTCTATTTCATATTATTTTATTAAAAGCATAATGTATATTTAAGAGTTTATTTTGTAACTGGGTTGTAATCCTAGCTATGAAGATGTCTGAGATCTGAGCACCACAGATTGAAGCCAGCTGGGGCAGGAAAGTCTATGAGACACTGATGTCCAATAAACTACTAAAATACCTAGAAGTGGAGATATGGCTTAAGTGGTAGAACATTAGGCTGGAACAAAAGAAGATCAGGGTCAATGTCCAGTGCTTGAGCCCAAGAACCAGGTCTAGCACACAAAAAAGAGCAATTTATTGTATTTTATTTAAATTCTATTGAACAATTGTTTTGGAATACATATTTAGGCAGTCTCTCAATTTAAATGATGTAAAATAAGCTCATTAATCTAGTGGAGAAATTGTAACTTGTCAAGAACAGATAAAGTGGAGAACATCCATGTTAGTAAAATTTTAGGCTAGGAAAATCCATAGTAAGTGCAAAGGATAAAAAGGGATCAATATGTTTCACTAACATATTTTAAAGAAATGTCAAGCTTCATTGACTTCAATTCCAATGAAGATTTTCTTAAGTGAAATAATACTTCTTTGAGCAGATTGAGACAAAATGGAGAACAATACCTAAAACTTCATTATACGTTACATCTAAAAACCATACCACTTTGAGTAAGACACAGTAGTTTAACTTCCTTCTGTAACACTCCATGACAAATACTTTCTTAACTACAGGTAAAAATGTATGCTATAAGGCTACTATCAATATTCCCACAGGTGAGACATTTGAGAGATCATGTACAAGAATTGATAGTGTGAACAGGCTGAATAAATTAGTAAGAACAGAGATAGATACTTTCAGTTGTGAAAATAATTCCTAATCCACAAACCACAGCCCCATGTCCCTTCTGAGAACTAGGTTCTGACTGATTCCTCAGGCAAGTTCATTTCCCCTCCTACTAGTTACTGTTAACCTTCCAACAGCACCAAGTGATTGGGAGTGTTAGAGGAAAGTGTACCACCTGAGTCTTGTGCTCTGGGGAGTAGAACCAATCTTTGCTTAAGGCAAGGAAACTGAAAACCTTTTGCCCTTCCTTTACCTTTCTGCCTCTGCTCTGTAGGGCTTGTCAGAGTTGACAAGGTATCCTCCTTCAAACATTGCTAGGCTTCATTGCTTAACAGAAAGAAAAAAAAAAACAGGACCATCACACACTATTGTAATATCTCATGTAGACCTGTTCCTAGTAAAAAGGTCTTGTACAAACACGTGTTAACTAAAGCCAGGAGTACTAAGAAAGCTAACAATGAAGGAGAAGAGCAGAGACAACTATAGGAGAAACAACACAGAAACCCAAAAAACAACTGCAATATAAATGGAGTCCTATCAGGCACACACCTCACAATCTTACTACAATTGTTATCATGCTCATCTTGCACCTGGGCAAAGATAATAAAGTCACATGTTTTAACAGCAGAATTTCACCATCATGGAAATATAAATGCACACTTTCTCCTATTCTGAGAACCACCCAACTTGCTGTCACAATGTTGCAAGCCAGTTTCTGGCACGTGGATGCACAAGGGCTGTGGCAGCACAAACTCTTGAGCCCTGAACAAATCATTAGCCTCATGCTGGAGGAACATGTGGAGGACCAATTTTACCTTGTGTTTTGCATCCAGCTCACAGTTCCTACCTGTTATTCGTTCCACAGCCTGAGATCCCTTCAAGTTACACCTCCAAGCTCCACTGAAGAGAAAACTTCCAGCAGCAAGGCAATGGGAAAGAAACTGGAATTTGCAGGCTGGAAACACCCACAGTGGGTTGGGAGGCACATGCGCAGAAGGATCTTTGCCCTGCTTTAAAAAAAAAAAAAGAATAAAAACCCTGCACTTTCAAAGTATCTGTGCTGCAAAATAGACTACAATTCCCACAATGCATCGTGCCACTCTGAGAGGAAGTAGGTTTCTGCCAGTGCTAGGCCCTTTGTCTTAGGGCTGCAGGGATGCATAGGGAGGTTTTCTCCAGCTTCTCATGAGCATAGGTGAGTTTTTTTTTTTTTTTAATGAAAATCACTGTGTGTCTCCTGAAACATTGTTAGACTATCTGAGAAATAGACAAGTATTGGAAGCATGAAATAAGTTGGCTTTTTAATTCTTAGATCTACTAATGTAATTGAGGTTATGAGACTTTTGTTTCTGTTAGTGTTTAACAGATAAGTTCTGTTGAATGTAAATTATATCTGATTTCTTTACATTTTGGAATAGCTCCCTGTTCAATATAAAAAGGTATTCGCAGGCACTAAACTAAATCTTGGATCATTTTTCATGCTTTAATGTATACACTGCAATACAGTAGCAGAATTGCTAGATTATACTACAGCATAATCCTTGCACCAATTAATTTTTTTTAAAAAAATCTAACAATTTCCCAGAAATGCCCAAATTCCACTTTTGAAATCTTAAGTAGTTTTTGGCTGTTTCCAAATTTTTCCTTTCCTTTAAGGTTCTTTACTTTTCATTTCTTTTCTTTGATGTTCATTGTTGCTCTTTATGGTGTTCCCATTATCTTTTCTTTAACAATTGGTTCAGCTAAATAGTGAAAAGCATCCTGTGGGTGGGAGGAGTGGTCTTAGAACAAGCACCTCACTAAAATTACTGTTCAAACTGATGGTGGTTTGGGGAGATCGGGGGAATGTGAGTGAGGTGCAAGTGTGAAGTGAAGGATAGGTCTCTGTGAAGCTTGATGGCTTGGCCCAAACCAGTGTGTTTTTGTCTTTCTGATTGCATGCCCTATACCAGTGTGAATTCCTCCCTCTTCTATGATTCTAAAAGTTCCTCTCAGTCACTCTAAGCTACCTCATATTGTCTTCCCAAGTGTTACCCATTAGACTTTGGAATAAATCTTTGTTATCCCAGGTCCTGAGTGTGGAAAGTGTAAGGTCCGTTCCTGGATGGCGAGCAGACTCCACCCTCCTCGCAGCAAAGTCTCCACGTTACCTAGGCAACTGGGACACCTGGAAAAGGTCACATCTGCATCCGCTGAGGTCACATCTGAATTTGATGTGGCCACACCTTTCCCCAACCATACCCTACATAAGGGCTAGCCCAGGCCCAGACTCTCCCTTTTTTTTCTCTCTGTTCATTTCTAGCTCTTGCTGCTCTTTTCTTGTTCTCTTGCTCTCTCTCTTTCCCAGCCACGTGGAGTGCCAACCTTGCCTGGTCCCAGCAGGTCAACCCCTTACCTGAATACCATGTGCATGGTGCAGTTCTTACTCGGCTACCTCTTTTTTAAAAAAACCTAACATAAATGGTGCCGTGACTTGGATAAAGGCTTAAAGTCAGGATAGCTGGGATTTCTCTGTTTTTTTTCCCCTCATTTTTCTTTTCTTTTTTATTTTTTTTTTGTTCTTCCCTTTTTGCTCTGAGGAATACCCGCAGTTCTGACGGCCTTTTGCGAACCACTCTGTCTGCGGCGGAATCAACGCATCGATACCATTACTGCCTTCACATCCACGTCCACACTTCTCTACTCTGGTGAGTGAAACTACTCTACGGCTCTCTGTCACTCAGTCTCTGTCCAGATGTGGCGCCACGCCAGAGAGCTCCTATGGCCTTTAGCTGAAAGTCGGTCACCTATGAAGCCAAGGACGCTTGGCTTTGGGGGCTTGGCCATTTCTCTCTAGAGGGCTCTGGGGGAAGTCGGGACGCCGCTTCTGCTTGGTCAGCTCTCCTTCACTCACCAGACTGACTCTCCTATTCATTTAATGGGGTGCTACGAATCACGCCTGAGCCGTGAAACCCCTTTGAAATGTCTCCCGTGCTCCCTGGAAAGCCAGAGAGCCTCATTTTTATGTCATTCTCAGAAGCACAGTTTTTGCTACTGCAATGGTAAATGGTCAGAAGTTTAATTTCAGGCTCTTTGCTCTCTCTCTCTCTCTGCCATTCATGGGCAACTTTCTACCCTTTGTTTCTACAACTTTTTGGCTTGTGCCTTGAAGAGTGCGATGCAGGCTGGGTCCCAGGGACCCCCCTCTAGGTTCCCTCTCAAAGGCTAGCCAATGTAGGCTTAATCTATTCAGGCTTTCTTTGCATTCTTTCAGAAATTTGCCATCTTGAATCCTCCATCTTGGCCATGTGGTGGGTTAAGGGTTTGGCCCCATCTGACCCTTAACCTTCCACTAAGTTTACTACTCCATCTATTCTAAGGTGCCTTGCTAACAAGTTGCTGTTTTCACAGGCCCTAGTAACTGAGGCCCAACCATCTGATGTGCTTTGTTAACAAAGATGTCTAAATGTTGTCAAAATTTTAGGTTTTGAGTTTTGCCTTTTTTGTTTTGTGTTGTGTATTCTACTACTGACTACATGGTTCTAAAATACTGGGCATATCTATGCTAAAATTTTCATCACATCTAATGAGTTTTGTCATTTCAGAATATTTGTTGGCAATTCTTGATAAGAACCAGGTAAGCTCTACTTATTCTACTTTATCTCCTTGTTGATTTAATTGTAAATAATAAAGGGCTTTTGTGGCAAAGATTTCAGTTTAAAGCCAGCTCGGGCTAAAAATTCCCTAAGACTCCATCTCCCAGCTAAACTCTGCAAGTGGTACTATAACTCAGTGTGGTAGAGTGCTAGCCTTGAGCAGAAGTGCTCAGGGACAGTGCCCAGGCCTTGAGTTCAAACCTCCTTAAATACTAGTGGTACTATAACTCAAAGTGGTTCAGTGCTAGCCTTGAGTGGAAGCGCTCAGGGACAGTGCCCAGGCCTTGAGTTCAAATCTTGAATACCAACTGGGACAAGCCATCCCAGCAACGAGCACCTAGACTCAGCCAGTCTAGGGAACAAGGGAACGTGGAAAGGAGTAAGAGGAGATGATGTCACATCAGCTACTTTGTGCCTGCCCTTTCAAAATTAACATGAGCCGGGAGGTCAATAGAAGTAAGAAGCCTGCCCATCCAATGTCTATACCTGTCTACCTATTAACTGAACAGGAATTTATATTCTTGCCTTTGTCACCTGAATTCTCTACCTAGTCGCCAGATGTCAGAAGTAACTAGGGACATTTCTACCAACATTTTCAGCCCCAAGTCCTTCCTCTTGCCATTTATTTGCTCTCTAGTATTTTTTTCCAGCCCCTCAATGCTCATGAGACTTCTCCAGATTTCATCTAAGGACTCACGCAACCAAGGGACAGCTGCTGTTCACTGCCTTCTCTGGGAGGAGACCAAATTCCAGCCTTTTACCCCTATTGTCGACTCCCCTTGTCAGCAGGAAGTAGCCAGAGAGAATCCTCACCCTATTTCATGATTATTAAAAGGCTGGAATGTAAGGTCCACTCCTGGATGGCGAGCAGACTCCACCCTCCTCGCAGCAAAGTCTCCACCCAGTACCTGCGTTACCTAGGCAACTGGGACACCTGGAAGAGGTCACATCTGCATCCGCTGAGGTCACATCTGAATTTGATGTGGCCACACCTTTCCCCACCCATACCCTACATAAGGGCTAGCCCAGGCCCAGACTCTCCCTTTTTTTTCTCTCTGTTCATTTCTAGCTCTTGCTGCTCTTTTCTTGCTCTCTTGCTCTCTCTCTTTCCCAGCCACTTGGAGTGCCAACCTTGCCTGGTCCCAGCAGGTCAACCCCTTACCTGAATACCATGTGCGTGGTGCAGTTCTTACTCGGCTACCTCTTTTTTAAAAAACCTAACAGAAAGAGTCATGGTCACTTCTAGAAATTAGGCTTGTGTCCTGACCTCTGGCATTTGCCACAGTCAGGAATAATCAGGCATCATTTGGGACAACACAGTTCCTTTACTGATAATGCAGCATCACCAGATGTAGCGACCGTCTACTCGACCAGCGAGAAAGAACGACCACCACACCAGGAGTCTTCTCAGATCATGCTTTATTGGAGAGCCTTTTAGTTGTAGGAGAGCTTGGGCGCGAGAGTGCGTGCACCCGAAACATAGCCGCTTATATAGGGAAATAGGAACGCTGGTCGGTCTATTGTTGGTCGCCTGCCTTTCACCGTCACCAGGTGTCATGGGATTGGCTGGGGACTCTACCTGGCTCGCGCACGCGCACAGCCCAGGCGTCCCGCCAAGCACCGTCTAATATGGGGTGGTTACCTCAAAGCTGCAAGGGAGTGGGCGGAGTCTCTCCCCGGCTCCCTACAACCAGAGAATTCCTAACTTCCTTAGCTCCCTAGGAGCTCTTCTCAAAATAAATGTGTAGGCCTAATCTTTCCAGGCCCAGTGATACAACTATAGTCCAGCAACTTCTAAGCCTGAGCAGGGAGGATCATTCAAGCTCAGGAGATGAAGACCATTCTAGGTAACATAGAAAGATTGATTTTCAAAGAAACACAAGTGTAGCAGTTCTTTACCAGAGGTTCTGGGTTTGATCCCCAATACTAGGAAAATAAAACTAGCCTAATGCACACCATTTTTAAACTAATAATAAATCTCTTTTAATACTGAGTGCACAATTTCCCATTTTTCTTTCTAATCACTAAGCATGAAACTGAAAATTTATAAAACTGCTAAATAACTGCAGAGGAAGAACATGCTTAGGTTCCTAGCTCTGTGAAGATCTGTGAGAGTAGAAAGCAATTTTAGGGCATTTCTTACCTCATTCCAATGACATCAAAGACATGTTGCTAGTGCTCATTGATTTGCTAAGCTGGTCATCCATCTTGACATTGGTCGTATTGCTGTTGGCCTTAGCAACTGCTGCCCCATTTTCTTCAACTGGAACTTGATTGCACTGAGCAGGATTGTTTCAGTCATGCAGTCCTGGAAGAGGAATTAAAAACAGGAAGCTCCATTATTTACCCCAATTCCTTCTATTTTTTTTTCAATTCCAGTCCCGCAAATGCACTTTTTCTTTACCAACAAATAGGTCCATGCTTCTTAATGATTTTTGTAATTGAAAAATTTTCAACATCCTATGATTTAACACAATTTTATAGGGAAAGGCTAAAAATTGAAGAAAGACCCTATAAGCATATTTGCAATGTGTGTTAGTTGTTACTTTCTTAATGCAACAGCCTCTCTAATTTCTCTCCATCCTAACTTAGTTGAGACCCTACAAATGGATGGAACTGAGATAAGAACATCTGTCTTGTTATTTATATTACATCTGGGGCCTATTGGCAGCAAAAGGTACTTTGTTAAACTATTAACATTCACTGCATAGATAGTGAAGCAAAAAAGATTTTTTGTTACATAAATAACATCCCCAAGTTTTTCAGAGAGAAGCAAAAATACCAAATGTAGAACCAAGAATAATTGCTGACAGTGCTGATATGTCAGAGAAACTATTCACAACAAGGTGAACTGTGTTTTTAGTTTATAACTGAACTAAATTCCTTTCTTTTTAGTCCCGTTCTTTGTAGAGATTTTCATTTCCTTGGTTTTCAATCCCAAATAATTTAATAATTTTACTGATATCCCTTCTTTGAAAATGGATCTCACCTCTTGTGTGTTCTTGTTTTAAGACCCTGATATAAGTCTTGGGTTCTTTTCCATCATAGCTTCTTCTGAGATGAGCTTAGTCAGAAGCGCTAACACTTGTGCAAAAGATCTAATAAGTTTACCGGTTTTACAAAGGAATCTGGGTGGATTCAATTGACTGGGTGGGTTTGTACTGATTTATATATAGCATTGATTTTATATTTTAAATTAGGTAAATGTTATCTTACTACTTAAACCAAAGCAATATATGTGTGTGTGTTTGTATACATAAATGTGTGTCTCTATGCCTGACTGTCTTTGATATAACTGCAAACTTTTCATTTTAAAACTATATCAAACTCAAGAATAGTAATTTGTATAGCTGGTATTTTAAATAAAGAAGGCAGATTTTTTTTTGCCTCAGATCATCAGTATTTATTGAGCATTTACATTGTACTGGCACAATAGAACATACAGAAAATATTGCCCCTGCTCTAGAGGATCTTACATTTTATGAGAAAAAACATATGCACCTTTTCAAATGGCATTTTTGTTTGCTGTTTTCTGTAAAGTACCAAGGAAATATTCTGTAGGATGAGATTTAGGTATAACAGGCTCATCATTATTGCTAGAAGAAAGATTTAATGGCAAAAATGACAGACAGGCCATTTGGGATAGAGTTTATAAGAGATACACAATCTCATCAACTAAGGTAAGATGTGCTGCAGTGGAGGATGTTGGAAACAATTTGTGGAATGCAAGCAAAGTAACAAAGGATCATAGAGAGTATGTAGAGCCAGAAAGATCATGTGGCCATTTCCAAAGTACACAGCCACCAAGACAAATGACAAGGCAGAAGACAAAAAAATAAGGAAATCCTATGTACCTGACAAACAGAATGACCAAAATCGAAGGCAAACTGTACCAAGAAATTCTTAAAAACCAAAACTGATTAGGAAGCATAGAATTTACAATTAATGCTATCCAATGTCAGATGGGCCAAGAACTACGTGGCTTTTAATTCAGAAATTGCCATCTGCCAAAATTAGCATACTAGTTTTCCAATCAATTTTCCACCCCAAAGGAGAAAAAAAAAACACTTTTGTTTTTGAGGTGAGGGTAGAATGGGGAGTATTGGAAGTGGTTGGTAGTTAGATGAGGATTTTTGTTGTTATGATAAACTTTGCACTTTAACTCAGTAAATTGCCTGCGAAAAGGGACTAAGGAACAATTTTCTAATAATGTACAATTTCCTTAGAGGAGATTTAAACTCAAAAGAATGATTTACATGAAATATAGTAGAGAAAGTAGTTGAAAAGTCCATTCAAAAATGTTTTATTCCACTTTCATGAACTTAATACATGTGTTCTTAACAATTATGCTTAGATGGTTCATGAAAATTTCAAAAGACATTAAATAAAGCAGGCCATCATCTTATTTCTCTGGTAACTAGTTTTTTTTTACAGCATATGTGTTTGAGGCAAGTAGCAAATAGAAAAAAAATCACAGAAGGAAAAAGAATCTAAAAACAAGTTAAATACATAGGGTTTTTTTGTGTGTGGCTGTGCTTAATACACATGAATAGTGAATACCAAGCAGTTCATTTTTACTACACCTTTACTTTTATACCACTTCTTAGGTTGTCTATAACATTGAAATACAAATAAAATGTGTAGCAAAAATAATTTGAGCAAACAGCAGGTAACTTCACAAATTATGGAATGTGAACCGTTTCTGCCTCTATCCAGAGTTAATTGCGTCACAAATTTGTCTGAAAGAAAACTCCTGGTGCTGTAGTCAAAGGTGTGCTCACTGAAATAGACTCTTCTACAGAAATACATGATTCCAAATTGGAATAGCCATGGAATATCTATTTGAGTCACAGCCCTAGAATGCTCCAAAACTTTATAATACACAACGATCACTACACCTGTGACTGGAACCAATTTTCCCTCTTATTCTACACGAGTACAAACTAATATGTAGGAAGATTTCTTCGCTTAGACGTGGAATCAGTTTTAACACTGGCCCTTGTGAAGTCACCATGAACCAAAGCACATGCCAAACATTTATAACTTGTTTAAAAATTCCACATCGTCATACTGGCCATCTCATGATGAAAACAGATAACTCACTAAATGTTAACATGCTCTATTCTCCTAATATGAAACAAAGAAACAAAAAACACATGGGAAATACAGAAATTAAAATAGAAGTAACATAACCCACATAAAGTATAAAGTTCTCAGCAATGACTTCATCAAAAGCTGTCTTTTCAAGAAAGGAATCTTCCTCTGGGGAGTTCAGAATCTCATATAGAACAATGAGAAGTTAAGGGCCAGACACATTCTGTTAGGGTGCATGGGATGAATTTCCTTTTTGCTAACCTCAAAATCTTCTTGGTATGCTTGGAATGACTAACTCACAATCCCTTTCTTGTCATCACCAGCAGCAACCTCAGCCATGATGTGGTAGCAGTCTTTCTTCATTTTCAAATAGAGGACTTTGCTCTCTGCTTGTGGAGCATTAGGGATCAAGAACTTTTCCAAAACAGACATTATATCATTGCAGATATCTCTTATCTTGTTCTCAATTCTTCCTGTGTTCTCACACGATCTGCTGATTTTTCTCAGCACCTTCTGTCTTTTGCTCAACACTTGAAATTACTCTCCAAGATGACCTATGGGTTCAAGTAAGCAGCTGAATGAATATTCCTTTCTTCATTAGGTAATTCAGCTTCTTGCTCAGTTACAGACTTGATGCAGGCTGCCATGTCACCATATCGCTCAGCCTGCTTGGCCACTTCAGCCTTCTGCACCATCTCATTTCTATCCATGACTGGATGCTCTGTGTCCTGAATTGGTGGTGGAGGAAAGACAGGAGGTAATTGGTCTCTGGATGGTGGCAGAAGCAGCGGTGAGACTGAGAGTCTGTCCCTGGATCTCACAGCTCACAGGCTCCAGCACCTTTGTAGACATGGGTCTTCTTCAAATCCAATTTTATTGTTTTTCCATGTGACCAATATCCTTAATTCGCCCTGAAAATTTCACAATCAGTTAAAGTACATTTTGCTCACTGCTCATTTTTTGTCATGTTAAAATGACTTCATATCCAGACATTGTAGTGACGTGTGATTGTGGGTTTTATTTTTGGAAAAAATATGGCCTATGGCAGTGTGTATGGTGCCAGGTGTTCAATGTGCACATTCTATGATGACCTCGCACAATGATGATATGATGAAGGAAATCTTGCCTTCTACTCCAACTGTCACTCAGAGCAAAGAGATTCACAATTATGAACAGTTGGGACATGATCAGGTTCCTGTCTAAAGTCCTGAGAAATCTGAGCTATTGGTATGGAGCTACCTTCATACAGAGTTTCTGCATGCTACATTTACACATGAGACTGCTCAATGTTACTTAATCAATATTCCTCATCTTAAAAAAAAATTATGCTATATTTTACTTTTGTTTAAACGTGCAGGAAAATTCCATTAAATTACTGTTTTTATTTTAATTTCTGCAATGAAATCACTTTTTAAAACATTTTTCTATGGCTTAGAATGTGGTTCTTTGGTAGAGTGCTTGTCTCAATTGCATGAGGCCATGCGTTTGATTCCTCAGCATCACATGAACAGAAAAAGCCATAAACAGTACTGTGGATCAAATAATAGAGCACTAGCCTTGAGCTGAACAGCTGAAGGACAGCACTCAGGCCCAGAGTTCATGCCCCACAATCTAGAAAAATATATATACATATTTTTAATTTAAAATATCATAGTTTTTCCAATGTACTTTTAATAAACATCTGGAAGAGAAAATATAACAGGGGGCACACCTTTATTGCCTTTATCAGATTAGGGGACTCGTGATACAAAATAGAACAATGTCAGAATCGGATGTGTGGCATAAGGAGTAGAGCTTGAACATAAAAGCCAAAAGTTTAAAACACCAAGTGTTTAAAGCTAACTACAACATAAACAAAAGCAAAGGTAAATATAGTAATAGAATTTCATGAAACAGAAATAATGCATCATATTTATATTTGTGTTGAGGTCCACATAGGGAATGATAGACATGGAAATCCAGAAATTTTAGATGGGTTTTCAGAGTACAATGAGAGAGAAAGAGAGTACTGATAATTTTGTCCCTGTGATTTGGAGGATCCTGGGGTTGTGATCACAAGAAATGTCATCAGGAGAGTAATGTGGATAGTGGATGATGAAGGGAAAATAACTTGTGTGGTTCTCAGTGAGTTAGGGACTGTGGCAGAGACTGGGTATCTACAAGGTGAAAGGATCCTTCACATTCATCCCAGGGGACCACACAGAGGAAGGCAGGCACAGGAGAAAGATTATTATAAGTTTTATTAAAGAAGCCATAATGTCCTGGGAGAGGGAGCACATGGCGTTTTTCCCTATCCAGAATAGCAGGAGGATCTGGGGGCAGGAAGTGAGATAGGTGCTTGCTCAGGTGGGTCTGGGCAGAGAGAGGGAGGGGGCAGCTGTATGCTGGAACCTCACAGCTGGAAGGAGCCCAGGTCTGTATGGAGCTGAAGACCAACAGTAGGCCTAATGCTTACATTCCCCAATTTGCTTATTCAAATACATAGGGGAACCAGCCAGGTGATATGGAGCTCGTGTCTTCTGGAGCTCCTTCCTGCTGTAAAGGGGCAAAGTAGTCAGGGATCCCTGCTTTATTGCCCGGCCGGTTACCATCCAAGAACCATGTGCTTGATTGGTTTGTAAAGGTCATCTTTTTTCCATGAAAATAGTTAGAGCACTTGGCTTGCATGCTCAAGGCCCTGGGTTCGATTCCTCAGCACCACATAAGAAAAAAGCCGGAAGTGGCTCTATGACTTAAGTGGTAGAGTGCAAGCCTTGAGCTGAAGAGCTGAGGGACAGCACCCAGGCCCAGAGTTCAGGCCCTACGACCAGACCAAAAAAAAAAAAAAAAGTTGCTGTTCATGCAAAAATTGATCTTAGGAGCCCAAGAGAGAAATAAGCCAGGAAGGTTTGATTACCAGAAGAGACATAGCATGGTACCTGGCTCCTGGCATCTTGGAGGGGGGAGATCAGACTTTTATAACGTTAGGATTAGAGTAGCCTGAAGAAGTAGCAGAGATATTTAAAGATGCCACAGTCAAAAGGTGTCATGGGCTCTTTTGGCTACTTCCTGCTGGGGAGGTGAAGGAGTCACTGGAGCTAGGGATATTAGGGTCCAGCAGGGCAATGTAAATGATGTCTTCAGTTGCATGTAGTAACAGGATAGCCATGACTTGCGCCCAGGTGGTGTCCTGAGTGGGGGCTGTTATCCTGTTAAAGGAGACTTTTGGATAGATCAGGCAAAAACATGACAAGGTACCAAGGTCAGTTTATATGAATGGCATAGAAGAACACACATTAGCCATGGGCCAAAAAAGTTATATTTGAAGCATAAGCCCCTATTCAGGGAAGTAGGGAGAAAGGGGGTGTCTAGTGTCTTTTGTACAACTAGGTAGGGGAGAAGATAATTGACTAGTTGGGAATACCATTCAGAGGCTACTATAAATACAAATAGCAAGTAACAAAAACAAGACTGGAACTTTCTGTCCAGGTATGGACATTAGGTGGGCAAGCAACTATTTCTCTTGTTCTCCCAGCTCTGATTAATTTTGAAAGGGCAAGCCTAAAGTGACTCCATTTAGGAAGTCATCTCCTCTTACTTCTCTCCATGGTCTTCCATTGTCAGAACTAATTTTGTCCAAGATGGTGTGGAGGGGGAGTGGAGAGTGTGTCTCAGTGTCTGTTGCTGGGAGAACTTGTCCTAGTTGGCATTCACTGGGTTTGAACTCAAGGTCTGGGCACTCTCCCTGAGCACTTCTGAAAGGCTAGTGCTCTACTTTAAGAGAGTTCCTTGGAGGTGAGATTCCTTGAGCCATGCCTCCACACTGGTGCCTGGCTGATTACCTGGGAAATTGAGTTTTGGAGAGATTCTTTGTGCTCAGGATGGCTTTGAACTGTGGCAAAAGCAGTCTTTGTCACAAAAGCCCTTTTTATTTCCAATAAAAGCAACGAGGAAATCAATGAGATTGAGGTTACCTATAACTTGTAAGCAACTGACTAACAATTACTTGCCAAAGTTTTGTAGTAAATTCCAGTAGATGTTTTTAAACTGTATCTAATTGGCATTCTAAGTACCACTCCTTGCATCCGGGCAGCCAGTTTAAAGTCACTTATATACAACATTTAAACTTTAACAGATATACAGACCCTTGTTTAACATTTTGGTTTGTAGAAACATTTTTCTGGCTGGATGAGGAGCCTGATCTGTAGTAGTTGCAGCAATGTCTGCTCTGTAGTCAGTTAGATCTCAATGGGGACCTAATCTCAGTTCCAAAACTTTCTTTCCTTAACAGATGAATTAATGTGGCTGAGCCAGCTCAGAACTCACTGCCAGTTTGGTACTTTGAGCTGATACAGTGGAGTTGGGAATTACATTATCTCTCATATTTTACAACTTTAACTTTTACTACACAGTACTGTAGATGACTGGGAAGTCCATGCTGAGTTAGACAGACATGGACATTAAGCATGCCTACCTTCCTATCTTCCTACCTGCCTATCTTCCCATGGCCTCCAGACTCTGATCAAGCTTTGAAGAAACAAGCACAAGTGACTCCAGGATCTGATACCATTTCTGCAATCCAACAAACAGTGTCTTACTGCCTCTGCATGTTCCAACATTTTCAGGGTTCCAGGAATGCCTTTCTCTATGCTGGGATAAATGAATCTTTGGCAGTTTCCTTGTGCAGTTGGTGGACTTGAACTCAGGGTTGAGCATTGTCCCTCAGATAGATCTCCAGATCAAGGCTAGTACTTTGCCACTTTGAACTCTAAACCAACTCCACTTTTGAACACTCTCCTGGCAGATTAGAGATGACAATCTCACAGGGACCTTTCTCTGCTCAGCCTGGCTTGACACCAGTTTTCAGATCAATAAATCTTTACTTGTGGGCATATTTACTCCAAGTAAAAGCAAAAAGATGGTCATTGGAAGTGGATTTATAAGCATGGTCTTACCTTGAACTTATTAAGGGCCAACACTACATGTGACAAACTTGTCCTCTGTCCTTTATTGTGTTCCTTTTGGAAACTGCTATAAAAAACCTATAATGGCAAAGTAGGTTAAACAATCATTTTGGTGATCCTAATTGATCTCTTTTACTTTCAAATAAACTTTAGGATAATTTTCCCTTTTAAACTTTTCTTTGTCTGGGAAGCCTGCCACTACCCACAACTTACCAAATTTTTCACAAAAGGTAGGCCATTTTTAATCCCTTTTTAAAAGTCAGTTTAATTTGCATTTAAATGCTTCATTGAAACATCCCTTACCTCTTGGCTGAAAGTTTAAACATAGTCTATGTACCTACGTATGCATTAGACAGTCACAAGGATCATTTTTACCTGTATTTTACCCTTCAAAATATCTAGCAGAGTCCTGTTTTTGCTTATCTCTAAAATCCCATACATATCTGTAAGTATTCTGCAAGCTCTTGTTCCTCATTTTTTTGAAAGTCTAGCTTTTGTAATTGCTGCAGAATTAAACTTAGCAAAACCGTAATGTAATTGTGATTTTTTACAGTCATTTTCATGAAACTGGAAAAAGCAATATTATTGAGGGAAGAGAGATATTCATCCTCCTGAGAAATTCACTTTCAGCCTCCATAACAGTGAGAAAACACAGGCTCTCCACATTATCCACACTAGTGTTTTATTATAACTCACTCAGAGCAACATCATAATGGACTAAAAGTGAATCAGTCACAATTGCTGCATCAGCAGTAATTAATTAAATATAAAAAGAAAGTACTAAAGTCATTTTGGGGTTACTCATACAAAGCCAAATGCTTATGAATCATGTTTTCATTTCCCCACCAGAGAAAATAGAAATGTAGCTGTGATTCAAGTGGTAGAATTTAGCCTTGAGCAAAAGTACTTAAGGAGAGTGGCTAGGCTTTGAGATCAACCTACAGACTTCTACCCACACACAACGAAAATGTATTCCCAAATATGTGTTCTTTTATATCTGAATGTTTCATGAACTTGGGGATGAAAGATGATGAGACAGATTTTACTCCTGTACACATTTTGTAATAAACAAGGAGTGTTATCTTCCAACAGATATGCCATTCAAAAACTGAAATGGAATAGTAATAATGTTGTAATGCATGGACCACACATATAGTACAAGTCTTTTGGGGAGCAGTAGAGTAGCCATTGCTCTCATGTCCTTGGCTTCAAGCATGATAGTCTTTCCTTATCTATCACTATCAAAACACTTTGCATGATCTCAGTCAAATCTCAAAGGTCTAGAGTTCTTATTTCTGAGAAGAGTTCATTAAATTTCCTCCAACAGCCATTCCATAATATAAAAGACACAAGTCAACAGCTTCACTATCTTAATTATTTGTCAAGCCTGGAAGTAATTGATACCTATCACTTTTGTCCAGTCTTTGAATATGAAGGCACATCATCCCTACGCAATAAAATGAGAGGATGGGAAACGTTGGCTCAGTGGGTGGTTTTCCATTACACCTAGTTTAATTCTGCCATAAAGGGTTGCTCTATAAATCACAGAGGTTTCTGCCAAAGGTTTACCCATGTTGGGTTTCATTATGTGTGAGTGCTCCAATGCTGACTGAAGGGTGATTTCTGCTTGAAAGACATCCTCTAATGTTCACTAGACATTCTGTCATTTTGCCAGGGCTCTGAAACCTGCAGAGACATAACTTCTGTCTAAATATTTGTCTACATTTATTATATTCACTTTTTATCTCCTGTTTATATTCTTGGATGCAATGAGGACTATAAACTTGGATGCAATGAGTCTATATACACTCATCCATGCATGACTTCTTAGTGAAGGACATTTTTTTTTTTTTTGTCAGTCGTGGGGCTTGAACTCTGGGCCTGGGCACTGTCCCTCAGCTCTTCAGCTCAAGGCGAGCACTCTACCACTTGAGCTACGGTGCCACTTCTGGTTTTCTGGTGGTTTATTGGAGATAGGAGTCTCATGGTCTCTCTTGCCCGGGCTGGCTTTGAACCGCGATCCTCAGATCTCAGCCTCCTGAGTAGCTAGGATTACAGGTGTGAGCCACCAGCGCCCGGCTCCTAGTGAAGGACATTTTTGAAACTTTTTACATTCATAAAGTTTCTCTCCTGTGTGTTTGCTGATGAAAATTTAAGTATAATTTCTTTTCGAAAAAATTCCACATATTTTATTCATAAGTTTTTTCTATGTGTGCATTCAATGTTGAACACTGAGGTATGCCTTGTGTGTGAAAGACTGCACATTTGCTATAATCACAAGTCTTATATCCTGTTTGGGTTCTCTGATCCAAGCTGATTTTTCTTCCAGGTGATTTTCCATATTTATAAAATTCCTAAGGTTTCTCATCTGTGTGGATTCTTTTATGCCTGCTGATCTGTGAACTCCGTGTGAAGGACTTGCCACACTTGTTACATTCATATGGTTCTCTCCTGTGTGTGTACTCTGATGAACAGTAAGGTCTGATTTCTGGGTCAAAGTCTTTGCACACACATTACATTTTTAAGGTTTCTCTCCTGTGTGTGTTCTCTGATGATGACAAAGGTGTGTCCTCTGAGTAAAACACTTTCCACATTTGTTACATTCATAAGGTGTTTCCCATGTGTGTATTCTCTTATGGACAGTAAGGTGTAACTTACATCTGAAATACTTTCCACATTTGTTACATTCATAAGGTTTCTCTCCTGTGTGTGTTCTCTGCTGGGCAGTAAGTTGTGACTTGTATCTGTAGTACTTTCCACATTTTTTACATTCATATAGTTTCTCTCCTGTGTTTGTTCTCTGATGAAGAGTAAGGTCTGATTTTTGGGTGAAAGACTTTGAACACACATTACATTCATTAGGTTTCTCTCTGGTGTGTGTTCTCTGATGGACAGTAAGCTTTGACTTACATCTGAAATACTTTCCACATTTATTACATTCATAAGGTTTCTGTTCTGTGTGAGTTCTCTGATGCTTTCTGGGACCTAACTTCAAGAGTGGAATATTTTCTACATATTTCATATTCATAGAGTTTCTCTTCTCATGGTATTTTAGGTTGGCAAGTCACTTCTGACTTCTTAGAGATAGATATTGCACATTGCTTATACTCATCAGGCTTCTCTGAATATTTCCTCTCAGGTTTTGTAAGGTATAAATCTTTACTGATTGAATCTCAATTCATTACCTGTATAAGGATTCTCTCCTGTATGTCCTTTCTGATTCATAGTGTCTATACACTTTAAGTGGAATGTTTTTCCGCATATAGTGCTTTCAGGTGGTTTCTTGGGCAAGGAGATCAGACTTATCATATTCTTCTCTGTATCCATTATGGTTATAAGCAGGATCTCTGATACAAACCCAATTATGTGGAAAGAATTTGGTCTCTGAGTTTAAGATCTTCCCTCCTCCATATTCAAACTACTGAAGCTCATTTGAACCCTCATAATTTTGACTAAAAGGCTCCAAATATCTAAGGGATTGTTTATCTATAGGAGACAGACCAGGCATATATGCAGCAGGCATCTCACCAGGCATAATAGGGGGACCTGTTCTGATGTTGAATGAACTCTACAGTCCTCACTCTTAAGAGTTCTCGTCATTCCTATTCAGCACTAGCTTCTGTTTTGCTCTTTTATTCATGGCAGCACTTCACACAGACATTTATCTGAACCTTCCTGGTACGTTGTAATCACATTCTCCATTTCTTGAACATCTAAAATGATTCATGAAAAAAAGACAAAAACATAAATGAGATCCTTAATGTAAAGGTAAAGATATTTTTCCCATACTATTAGAGATCTTAAAATACTAAAATAGGGGGGCTGGGAAGGTGGCTCAGTGGTAGAGCGCTTGCCTTGCATGCCTGAGGCCCTGGGTTCGATTCCTCAGCACCACATAACCAAAAAGAAAAAAGCCGGAAGTGGCGCTGTGGCTCAAGTGGTAGACGGCTAGCCTTGAGCTGAAGAGCTGAGGGACAGCACCCAGGCCCAGAGTTCAGACCCACGACCAGACCCCCCCCCCAAAAAAAACAAAACTAAAATAGGTAATGATTTATGAGAGAATATATTTCTTTCTCTATAATGTGTTAAAAAATAATACTAATATTTTACGATGGAAAATGGATTTTTCTGTTTCAGTTCTCTTGTCTTTTTCATATCAGAGGAATTATTTACACAAATTACTAAACTATTTATGGCTAGCATTTTTGGCTGTGTACTGTTGTAATTAGTATTCTTGGTTATTTTTTGAAATATTGTTTTGCTTAATCTTAGGGGTATAGCTGCTTTGGGTTGTTTTATTCTTTAAATATATTATATTATATACATATATATTATATACATATACATATATACACATATATACATACATATATATTATATACATATATTATATACATATATGTATATATTATATACATGTATTATATACATATATGTATATATTATATACATATATATTATATACATATATATTATGCTACTCTATGTCTCAAATATTAGGAGAAGAGTATTTTCTAATTTTGGAGATCATACCTTTTTTTTATACAAGCCTTTTGCTTGTCACCTGAGGGTAAGGTTTTATATACACATCTCTTCGTTTCTAACTTCCCACAGTGAATTATTTTAAGTATCTTAGTAATTTAAAAATTTGTCTCTCTTCTTTTTAGACAAAGTTTCATCAAAATTTATTCCTGTCCCTCAAACCTATGTAAGCCCAAAGATTCTCCAGCTCACCACCTAATTAATCATTCTCTCTAGACTAAAACTTTGATTCTGTATCCCAGCCTCTCCCCACCTTATCCTTATCAGAAGATAGCAGTCTGGGCATACTCATATCCTATACCTGCCTTGTCCTAGCTTCAAAGAAAATGAAAGCTCATTTTCGAAATTTCTAATTTTCTTTTTTGTCAGAACAGTTTCCACACAGAGAAAGAATTGCTAACTTTAACTTTATTGACATACACAGTTCAGTGTGTATCTACATGCACTTTTTATTCACAAATCTAACAGAGAGAATCACCTAGTTCTCTGCCACACATGGGACTCAGGGGAATTAGGAATATTATTGGTCAATACAGAGCAAGTGAACTTACCAACTCAGTTCTGGATCCAAGATTACTATGCAAGATGCTGTAACTCACCTGTTAAATTCTTATTTTTATTGTGAAAATAGTGTACAGAGGGGTTACAATTACATGGGCAAGATAATGAATACATTTCTTACCAAGAATTGTTGCCTCATCCTTTGTTTCTGGTTCCCATCCCTTCTCATCCTCCCACCGCCCCCCTTCCCACTTCCCTCTCAACCTCCCCCCACGAACAAAAGTTTTAAAGTTCATTTTTAGACATAACGACTTGTGCATCTCATTGTTGCAATGGGTCCACTTGTATCCCTATTTAAACGATTTGTTTTTTTTTCCCTTCCCCTCCACAAATTACACCAACATCAAATAAAGTGTGGGCAGGGGTTATATCATGGGGGAGGGACATACAAAGCAACAAAAAATAATCTTATTAATATGTTAGAAACAATCGCATTAAAGAAAAAAATTTGAATACTTATCTTGTGGCTCATTTCCCTAACATCAACTTATCTGACCTTTTCTACTTAACTCAGACATATACTAGTTATTGCAAATGAGGGAAACCATGGGGCCTATGTTTCTTTGGGCCTGCCTTACTTCACTTAATATAATTTTTTCCAAGTCTTTCCATTTCCTAACAAATGGGGCAATATCATTCTTTCTGATAAAGGCATAGAATTCCATTGTGTATATATGCCACATTTTATTGATCCAATCATTTACTGAGGGGCATCTGTATTGGTTCCATATGTTAGCTATGGTAAATAAAGCTGCAATAAATATAGATGTGCGGGTAGCTTTAGTGTGGTCTTGTTTGTGATCATTTGGGTAAATGCCCAAAAATGGGTTTGCTTGGTCATAGGAGAGCGCTATGTGGAATCTTTTGTGGAACCTCCATACAGCTTCCCAAAGTGGTTGAATAAGTTTACACTCCCACCAACAATGCAGTAAGGTTCCCTTCTATCCACATCCCCTCCAGCATTTGTTGTTATTAGACCTGTGAAATTCTAGTGTGAGGCTTCTCCCATATATAGCTCTTCATCTTGCTCCATCTTGACAATCAATTGAGGTTTAGGAACACAGTGCCCTGTTAATAAGAAACAGTGGAGAACTATTGCTCATGCTGTTTCAAATTAGCTGTAAGATCTCAGATATCCTTTTTACCAGGTTGCTCTAAATCTATTTTCTCATTTCTCACTGGCTCCATGGTTGACTTTCCCCCAGCATTGGTTTAAACTTTTCAGGTTGTGTGGCTTGAACTCAGTTCTTTTTCTCCAGGCTAACATTCTATCAGTTTGAGCCTAGCTCCATTTCCAGTTAATGAGTGCTTAATTTAAGATAAGTGTCTCAAGGACCATTTACTGGCATTACTGGCTTCAAAATGAAAGCCTCAAATTTCAAACAACTAAGCAGCATGGATAACAGACGTGAACCACTACACGCACACACACACACACACACACACACACATATACATATACACATATACATATGTGTATATATGTGTATATATACATTACATATATGTACATATATATACATATATACATATATTTGTGCATATATATGTATATATACACACAAATATACATATATAAGCATATAAATACCTATATACATATATGCATATATATACATATGTGTATATATACCTATATACATATATATGCATATATATGTGTGTGTATGTATATGTATATAGGCATATATATCCATATATAGGTACATATATGTATATATGTAGATATACACACATATATATGCATATATATGTATATAGGTATATGAATATATATACATATATATGTACATATGTATGTTTGTTCATGCATTTTCTAGATTATATATCCACCCACAATAATCACCTCAATTTTGTGGAGGCTGTCTCCTGCTTAGGGAACATAGTTTGGAATTTTTTGTCAAACTGCTGATTTGGATTCTTGAAGAATGAGAATTACATTGCCTTGTAATGTATATAATCCACCTGACGATTTTCTTAGAAACAAATAACACTTCTCACAGACTATAAACTTACATTAAAATAGCATTGAAAATTCGATAAATATTCACATTTCTACTAAAAACAAATCATTTCTGGGCATCAGTGGTTAACGCCTGTAATTCTAGCTACTCAGTAATCTTAGACCTGAGGATCGCAGTACAAAGTCAGCCCTGGCAGGAAAGATGTGAGACACTTATCTCCCATTAACCACCAGAAAGCTGGAAGAGGTGATGTGGCCCAATGATAGAGTGCTCACGCTGAGCTGAAGAGCTGAGGCATACATAGCAGGCACCTCGGCCCAGAATTCAAGACAAACCACCAACAAAAAAATCATTTGACCTTTCAACTTAATGTGATATTTTCAGCTCACCCAAGGACACCAGGATGCTATATGTTTCTAGCATCACAACTCTATAAAGGGTCTTCTGAGAAATATATAATTCCTGCCACTCTTCCAAACTGAACTCCACAGCCACATCATCAAATGACACCAGCTTCTGTAAGGGCATATTCCATCAATTTATTATCACTGAGTCATGAAAACACCGAGGCTGGAATTTCTTTGTTCTATATGTGTGCTTTTGTCTCACATAATGTGTTTGGAGCTTGCTCTGTTATGTATACAGTGAGAGAGAAAAAAAATCAACGTAAAAATATTTTCCCCCATAGGGGCTGGGAAGGTGGTTCAGTGGTAGAGCGCTTGCCTTGCATGCATGAGGCCCTGGGTTCGATTCCTCAGCACCACATAAACAAAAAGAAAAGAACCGGAAGTGGCGCTGTGGCTCAAGTGGTAGAGCACTAGCCTTGAGCTGAAGAGCTGAGAGACAGCGCCGAGGCCCAGAGTTCAGGCCCCACGACCGGACCCAAAAAAAAAATATTTTCCCCCATAGTAACTTGGTAATTACAAATACTAAATTTTTCTTTATTTTTTAATATAGTTATGTATATATTTTTATTGTGAAAATACAAATAGTTTTTCTAATACATCAAAACACACTTCTGATTCCAGCAATAAAGACAAGATAAACAGTTCTAAAAAGCTAATCATCTCGCATGACAACTTTAAGTAGTTGAAAGTGTAGTCTGAAAGTGTGTGTTTAGCTTATTTTGGTAATATTTACAACATACCTGTGGAACAGTGAAGTAAACAAATATTTTTCCTGAAATCCTATTCAGATTTTCTATTAAATAGTGCTCTCATAAGCAATCACAACATGGTCATTACACCATATGGAATAAATAACATATTAGTAGATCTATGAAATGCAGTGTCCAGGTAAATGTTAAAGGGTGTAAAAGTACTCAAAAAATAGTAAATGAATGAGTTGGCTCTCATAAGATTTGACCTAATACTCATAATAAAACATCTTATATTAATCATTTTTGTTTTTAAATTTCTAGATATAAAAGTTTGTTCATAGATAGCCAGATGCTTAATTCATAAGTAAAAAAGAACTGCTAGCATGCACTTTTATGAACATTGCCTACTTCCTATAATACCGAATATATATTTATTACCATAAAATGATTCTTAACCAACTTTGCATTTTAATAGGCCTTAAGGTTAGGATGCATGTAAATGGATAGAGGCTTGAGGAACGTTCAAGAAGACCCCCCAAAAATGTGAAACATGACCACCACAAGAAGGATAGGGTAAAAAAATAAGAAGAGGGACATGATCTAAAAAATATAGAAGAAAAGTTTTACAAATTGCAATAAAATACGGTACTAATTTCTTGTTAAGTGCTTAAAAGGAAACATTTCTTATTCCCAAATTGAAATCCATTACAATTGAACAATGGCCAACAATCCCTCCAATACAGTCATGCTTGAAAATATCAGAGGTGAATGATGAGTAACACACAAAAAGGAAAAATATATCTGTAAAGTGTTGAAAGAAAACAGACTTCAATACACAATCCAGTGGGGAAAGGGCCTCTTCTAACAAAATACATTGAAGGTATTTCTAGGGAAAGAGAATGCTTCATTAACACATCATTTTAAGTGTTACAATAAAGTATCCTGCTTCAAGTGAAAAAATGCCAACATATATCTACATAGATGAGAAGATTATTAAAATAGTAAATGTGTAGGTAAAAGAATATATAGAAAGTTGATGTGTAGGGGAATGAACCCCAAGATAAGTATTCAAATGTTTTTTTGTTTTGTTTGTTTTCCTTTCATGAAATTTTTTTCTATCATATGTATAAGATGATTTCTATGTTGCTTTGTATGTTCCTCCCCCACAGTATAACCCATACTTGCACTGTTTTTGATGTTGGTATTATTTGTGGAGGGGAAGGGGAAAAAAATCCTTTAACTAGAGATACAGGTGGACCCATTGCAACAATGAGATGTACAAGTTGTTATGTCGAAAAACGAACTTAACAACTTTGGTGGGGGTGGGGGGAAGAGAAGGCTATGGGAAGGGATGGGAAGGGGAAACAACGAGGAGAAAACAATGCTTGATAAGAAATGTACTCGTTATCTTGCCCATGTAATTGTTACTCCTCTGTAAGGTATTTTCACAATAAAAAATAATAATAATATGAATGAATAATAAAGAGTAAAAAATGGTAAAAAAAAAACCCTAGAACTAATTTATAAGTGTATAAATAAATACAATGGGGTTGTATTTAAAAACTTATGTATTAAAACAAATGTATTAAACAAAATATGGTATTTTCAGGAGAGAATTCAAATTCACAGTTTAAGGAAATAAATACCAGGAACCTGGTAACAGAGTTAGTGGAGTGGGGTCAAAGGGAAGGGATAGTTGAATGAAGAGAAGAAGCAAGGCCTGCAGTCATACAATTCAATGCATATCTTACAAAATTAAGAAAACTGAGGGGAGGGGTGTTGTTAGGAGGGATGGGTTGAATAAAATGTGTCACATTGATCAAGATGCATTGTATTCATGAACTGATTTGTTGATTGGTAAATCCATTATAGAACTATTAAAAGATAATTAAATTTAAATTTAAATTATTGAAATAAAAAAAGGAATGTATAGAATACATATTGTATTTAGTTCCTCTTGTGGAAGGAAAACTTATAGCATTAAATTCATGATTCATAGTGCATGAAAATTCAATATGTAAATATATAAGTGTATTAAAAACAAAGTACATTAACTGGGCATATGGATCACTTAATATTGAACTTGCCTGGCAAATATGAAGGCCTGACTTCAAAGAATTAATTCTACAAAAACATGTAAAAAGGGAATAGATTTAGGTTATAAATATAATTATTCCATTGAAAAGTAACTATATTATGCCAGATAATTCTACTGTGAAAATATTGTAAAATTTAAATGTTCCTAGTAAACGTACATTGAAGTACATCCAGCAAGTTAACTTCCTATGTGTTCCTAACAAAGACTCTGACAGGGTAGGAAATTTGTTTACTTGCAGTTCTATAGTATAACAATTTTCCTGCTCATGGTACTTCTTCTGAAGCTCTATGCTTCAGCTTGAGAATGGCCTTTGTTCTTTACATTAAAAAAAATCTCTGGTTATTTCTTTATAACGAAATTTTCAGTCAAATTACCAGACTAGATTATAGCGACTTTATAATATCCTTTCCAAAAAATCTTGCAGGCCTTGCATATTTTGATTTGCACAAATTCAGTGGAACATAAAAACAAATTTTTGAAAAAGTATGGCACCTGTATTGAGCATGAAGTCTTATTTGTATCCTATGAACAATCCAGTATAACAACTATGTACATCAGATTTAATTTGTAATAGGTATCAGAGGTGGTTCACAGTGTATAGGAGAATGCCTGCAGGTTATATGAGAAGTGATTTACAGTGAATTTGAGGTGTGTGCAAGTTACATAGCAGCAAAATAAGAAATAAATATCAGACGAGAGAAGCAGATAATAAATAGCAAAATGGCAATCAAAATAAAACCTTATTAATACTGTATAATATAGGAAATATATAAGGCACTGTCAAACATGAACAGAAGAAAGAAAACTTAAGACATGAACTAGAGAGAAGTACAAATAAAAAATATAAATAGAACGCATAAGCAAAAACTAATAATGAAAAATACAAGGAGTGATAATATGAAGGTTATAAACATCAGACAAAAATATATTTTTTGTAGACTTGTTTTATTCTTTTCCCAAGTAAAGAGATGACAGTTTTTGATATCAGGAATATGAGTAATTTACTGTTCTTTAAGCAGATGTAAAGCTACATCTCTTATGAAAAAAAAAACTTTGACAAATGATTAGAAGTTGAACACATTTTCTACCAAAACAAAAACGTTCTCACTTATAAAGGAAAAAAAAAATCCCTGGTGGGTGTTTTGAGTCCCACCTAAAAATAATAAGTTGAAGAGAAAATTGAATAGTGCGAGAGAGTAACGACATGTGTGGTGCAGCTTAACATTTGGTTCTTTTGAGAGGCAAATTTAGTGTTCTAAAACCTTCAGATCTCATCTGGCCACCTGATAGCTAGGGTTATGCTGTGTGGGGGTATCTGGTTAAGACTGCTAGAGAAGAAAGTGCTAGTTCATTCCAGATCTTTCTATTTGGTTTTTTTTTTAATTTTATTTGTGAACATAATGTACAGTGGGGTTACCATTCCATTGGCAGGATAATGCATACATTTCTTACCAAGTATTGCAGTCTCCTCCTTTTTTTACCCTTCACCTCCCTTCCCAGCCTACCCCCTCCCCCCCACCAAGTCCTTCCCCCCTCCCCCCCACCGACATTGTAAAGCTCGTTTTTGACATGACAATTTGTACTTCTCATTGTTGCAACAGGTCCATCTGAATCGGTAAAAGACTTGTTTTTCCCCACAAGTTATACTGACATCAAATATAGTGAAAGTGGGGGTTATACTCTGGGGGAGGGACATACAAATGACCACAGATACAGACCACTTATAATAACTGACATATCATACACTTTGATAATAAAAGTTTTATGCTGAAAAGCAAAGTGTGCAAATCCATCTTTAAAAGGCCATGCAGTTATAATATCTTTAATCTACAAATTTTGTAGAAATAAATATGAGAAATAAAAATACGTGATAAATACATGAAAATTAAAAATATATTTATAGTATTCTATGAGTGAAATAAACACAGGGGAAATTACAATGGATCTCAAAGAAATGTATTTTACCATTGTGATTTATAGAATATTAAATGTAGCTACTTTCTTACTTCACCTTTTAAATAAAAACAAATTCATTTGGGTTGGGATTAAGGCTAAGTGGTAGAGTACTTGTCTACCATGCATGAAGCCCTAGATTCAATTTCTAAGCACTACATAAACAGAAAAAATAGGAATTGACATTTTGGCTCAAGTGATAGTGTGGTAGCCTTGATCAAATCAAGATCAGGAATGGTGACCAGGATTGGTCCCAAGTTCAAGCCCCAGTAATGGCAAAAAAAAAAAAAAAGTTGAAATACGCATAGTGTATTCACATGGATATCTTCGGGAGGTTGGGGGAAAGCCAGAGAACTTGAAGGAAATGGAGTGAAAAAGTGCATCTGAGGAGGTCATTAGGCATTGATGAAAGTAAGTTATACAAGTCATGATTCACAATGGAAAGATTGTGAGAGAGTGAGGGTATGGAAGACACAGAAAATGTACTCATTACTTGACCTAAGGACTAGTAGTTTCCCCATAGATCACCACTATATCAACCATAGAATAAATTAATTTTGAAACAATTTCTCCATGGAATTGTGTGAGCATAGAGTGAAAAATATGTAACACATTTAGAAGAGCAGCTAAAATTATTAGAAATAATATACAGCACTTAATTTGAAACATGAAATACTGGAGCTTAGGTTGAATATTGATTTTATATAAGCGATTAATAATAATCTCATTCTATTGTTGTATCCAATTAACTGTTAATAATAAATATTCAGGTAAAAAAAACAAACGAATACTTCTGGCACAAGAATCTCATCCTACCATAGGTACTAAGGAGGCTACAGTCTGGAAGCCATACTGGGTAGACAGCTCAAATTAAGGAGCTAATCAAAAGGTTGGAGGCATGTCTCAAGAATAATGCCAGCAGTGAAGGAGGAAGCTGAATACTGTGAGGCCTGTGAGTTCATGTTCCAATTCTACCACAAGAAAGACACAGTGGAGGCATAGGTAGGTATATACCATGAGTTTCAATGTTAGACACCAAACATGCAACACAACAAATCCTCATCTCAGACATAAAGAGAAAAAAACTGATTGGGGGAGGGGGAGAGGAGAAGAGCAAAGGGACCAAAAAAATAAGGAGGGAGAATGGTCCAGTGTGGAGTGTAGAGGAGGGGGAGAGAGAGAAAGGGAAAGGAATAAAGAAGAGAGGAAGGGAGGAAGCTTCATAACATTAGATTTGACTGTTACTTCTTGAATGGGACACCCAACACTACCCAATAAAAAAAAAATCAAACAAGATTAAGTGCCTCCAAGTAAAACCTTGTACATCACAAGACATGATCTACAAAGAAGGAAAAGCATGGTATGAGAGTAAATATTTGTGTATATCTCTAAATTGACTAGTACCTGGAATGAATTAGAAAATATAAAAGAAAATCCTACAAGTAAGCCTAACACACAAAATCTAATTTGACAATGTGAAAAAAGATTGACGAGATTTTCTACAAAGAATATGTATAAATAGGTGATTAAAACATATAAAGAAGTCCAATATCAATTATCATGACAAAATTCAATCAAAATTATATTGAAAAACTACTTTATACATGTTGTATGGACATAGTTTAAAAAACAGTGACAAAAATTATCCAATATTTAACAAGTTTGGGGAAGGATGTGAAAATAATATGAACCCTGACACATTTCTGGCAGTAATATAAAAAATCATAGGTATTTTTGAGATTCCTAAAAGAACTAAGTCAAGCATTACACAGAAATAGGATCCAGGACACCTATTTCTGGATTTGTACCTAACAGAAGAGAAACCAGAACTAGAAGAAATATTTTGAGAATTACTGTACATCCACTCACAATAACCACAATATAGAAGCTTGTAAATGATAGATAAATTATTTGAAAGCAAGAAAAATTTACTACCTTTTATGGCATGGATGAAACTTGAGTAAAATGAGATAAATAAAGTACCTAAAGGAACAGCATGGTATGATTTCACTGAGCTTCCAAGGATGAACAAACTCATAGAGCCAAAAATTATGAAATTTCCTGAGTCTGGGGTAAAGAGGAACAGGAGCTGCATATTTAATGATTATACAGCTTCATATATGGAAGATCAAAAATGTAATATATGGATAGTTGGATGGTTGTAACATTACTATAGATCTTTTTTTCCATGTATGAGTGGTAACCTTCCCTGTGTAAACTCAAGCAAATATGCTTGCTTATGGGGACTTGGGGACCAAGTGCCAGTGAGCCTTGGGGCCACTTGTTTCCTCTTCATCTCTCTATCTGTTCATGTCTGTGTTTTTCTGATTTTCTTTGGCTCTGGAATCCCATAAGCCTGCCTTGAGTTACAGGTAGCCACAATTTCTTATAAAGTGGGTAAGAAAAATGTCAATGCTAGCCTTGCGCTGAAGAGCTGAGGGACAGCACCCAAGCCCAGAGATTAAGCCCCAGCATAAAAAGAAAGAAAGAAAAATGTCAATTCTAAGAGCCATGTCAGCAAAGGTAAATTGATCAGTAAGACAAAATAGTTCCCAAATACAGCATGTCAAAAAACAGTGAGAGACACATGGGGAGAATCGGGACTGAAAGAGAAGAAGAGACGGCGAAAAATATATAAAAAGCAGGAGAAAGAGAGGAATAATGAAAGTTAATGAGTAGGAAACAGAATGAAGAGAGAAAATAGAGAAAAAAATCATGAGAGGACACCTAGGGAAAATAGAGAGGACTTTCCAAGAACACCACACCCTATGTCATCAACTATGATCAAGTTTTATGTAGTCAGAGATCAGGAAGAAGTTCAAGAAGTATGTATGGAGAGTAGTTTAATTACATATAGTTTACTCAGTCTTCTATAACATTTGAAACTGTATGTGAGACAACACTATTTCAGAAACACCGGTAAAACCTCTTTAACATAATCCAACATTACTCATAAAGAGGTGATCTCTGACAAGTTGCCAGCAAATGTTCACTTTACATGACAAGTGACCTCCTCAATGTCTCTGAATCACATAGCAAGTGTAACTACTTTTTCTCACATCAGAAAAACTGGAAGCAAGTCTGCCCTCAATTTAGACAGACTGTAACTTATTATAATCTACTCATTCTAAAAACCATCTTTTTTTGTGAAAATACCATACAGAGGAGTTACAATTACATGGGCAAGATAACGAGTACATTATGAACCCAAGCTAAGTATTCAAATGTTTTTTTTTCCTTCATGCAATTGTTGCTAACGTATTTATAAGATGATTTCTATGTTGCTTTGTATGTCCCTCCCCCATGGTATAGCCCCTATTTTCACTGTATTTGATGTTGGTAGAATTTGTGGAGGGGAAGGGCAAAAAAATTAATTTAACTAGGGGTACAGGTGGACCTATTGCAACAATGAGATGTACAAGTCGTTATGTTGAAAAAGGAACTCTAAAAACCATCTTTATCTGATTTAGAAACATGTTCCTAAAGCAGAATCATTTGTTCTGTTTTTAAATAGTAGACACCCTAAGCTTTCTAAAATGGAATGTGGAAAATGAGAAATAAAAAGCAACTTACCAGAGTTCCTCTCATTCTTTCTTGCTGTTGACAATGAACAGAAGATTCTGGAAGCATGGCTTAGAGACAAGGCAATAGACATAGTCAGGAAAGAACCTGTGTGATTATGCTCCAGATTCTCCTGTTCAAAAATTACACATGGTGTGAAAAAGCACAAAAGCCTTCTTATGGGAAAATAATCTTTTATATCTCAAGTATAGTACTAAATACTCTCCTGAAGATGACTCCACAGTCCATTAGTTAGTAGACAGACAGTATAAAAGCAATTCATTTCTAGTTTAATATACATACAGAATTCATAAAACTAAGGTTCCTAAAAATAATTGAATAATTGAAACAAAAATCCACACCTTCAGGAACCCTAGTTATTAATACTTAGGGTTATATGAATTATTTTCTATTCGTTAAAATGGATTCTAGGACTCCATTGTGCTTTTGTACTCTATCTTACTCAGTTACATATTTAAACTCCATGGAGAGCATATAGGTTATAACTCAGTACTTTTTCACCCATAATTATACAGGAAAATTTATACAATACATATTACCTTCATAATATTTCAGTAGTGATTTTCAAATGGCACATTTCCTTGTATCCAAATACTCAGAACACCCTTGTGCAATGACTTGAAATTTGCCATTTAACCTGCTTCACATAATCAGTAAAGATTATGTAAATAGAGGTTTGAGAAGTCCCTAATTCTCACTTTCCTAAACAATCATACGAAGAATTATGGCCATCCTTAGGGCTAGGAATGTGGCTCAGTGATAAAGTGCTTGCCTAGCATGCTTGTAGCCCTGGGTTCGATTCCTCAGCACCACATAAAGAGAAAGAGAATTATGGCCATCCTGATGTAGATAAAGGGCCTAATAAAGTTGTAACATGAAATACTAGTCATAGGATTTACAATCCCAACCAACAACCACAGCCAATGAACCAGAAGATTAAAATCTTAAGTTACACAAATAATACTAACACAAAATTCCAAGCTGATGACACCCCAAAATGCAGACCAGTAAAAATAAACAAATTGCATACTATATGCTTTTTCTTGTATTTGTTGGCAGGAAATCCTACTATCCAGACCGGGTTTTTTTTTTTTTTAACAACTGCATCGAATGGAAACTCTAAATATAAAATAACATGAACTTCATAGTGATATGCATGAAAAATGAAAATCTATAAATTTCATTTAGGTCCTTTCTGCTAAGAAACACAATATGAATCATTTAAAAGCAACATCTGCACATTCATATTGGGTTTTCCACTTTACAAGAATGTTTTCTTACTTTAAAAACTTGCAAAAAAATTTTATACACTAATCGATATTCAAATACTCAAGACCAGGCGTGTTGTAGATTTCAGGGTGGGATTTTTTTTGTTGTTTTTGTTTTAGGATTTGTGCTATCTTTAAAATTGAAAGTCTTATTTCATATTATTTTATTAGAAATATAATCTGTATCTAAAAGAGTGTATTGTAATTGGGCTGACTTGTTTATGATTTTAATGTTAGCTACTCAGAAGTTAGAGATATGAGCACCACAGATTGAAACCAGCCGGGGCAGGAAAATCTAAGTGACTCTGATCTCCAATAAACTACTAAAAATACCTGGAAGTGAAGATATGGATTAAATAGAAGAACATTAGGCTGGAACAAAAGAAGCTCAGGGTCAGTGTCCAGTGCTTGAGCCCAGGAACCAGGAGTAGCACAGAAAAACGGGCACTGTAGTGTATTTAAATTCTATTGAACAATTGTTTTGGAAAACATATTTTAGCAGTCTCTCATTTTAAGTAATGTAAAATAGGCTCATTATTGTAGTGGAGAAGTTGTATCTAGTCAAGAACAAATAAACTGGAGAATATCCATACTAGTAACATTTTAATCTAGGAAAATCCATAGGAAGTGCAAAGGATAAAAGGGATCAACATGTTTCACTAAGATATTTTAAAGGAATGTTCAAGCTTCATTGACTTCAATTCCCACAAAGAATTTCTTAAGTGAAATAATACTTCTTTCAGCATTTTGAGACAAAATGGATAACACTAGCTAATATTTTGTTATATTTTACATCTACAAAACATACAAACTTGAGCAGGACACAGTACCTCAAATTTCCTTCTGTAACAATCTTTGACCAACAATTTCTGAACTGCAGGTAAAAACCAACGAGTTAAGGCTACTATCAGTATATCCATAGGTGGGACATTTCAGAGAACCTGCACTAGAAATGATACTGTGGAGACGCTGAATAAATTAGTAAGAACTGATACAGATAATTTTAGTTGTGATAATTATTCCTCCACCAAAAACCACAGCCCCATATCCCTTCTGAGAACTAGGCTCTGTCTGATTTCTCAGGCAAGTTTATTTCCTCTCCTAGTAGTTACTGTTAATCTTCCAACAGCACCAAGTGATTGGGAGTGTTAGAGGAAAGAGTACCACCTGAGTCTTGTGCTCTAGGAAATAGAACCAATTTTTGCTTAAGGCAAGGAAGCTGGAAACATTTTGCCCTTACTTTGCCTTTGTGCCTCTGCTCTGTAGGGCTTGTCAGAGTTAACAACATATCTTCCTTCAAACATTGCTAGGCTTCATTGCTTAAAAGAAAGAAGAAAAACAGGACCATCAAACACTACTGTAATATCTCATGTGTACATGTTCCTAGAAAGAAGGTCTTGTACAAACAGCGAGGAGTGCTAAGAAATCTAACAAGGGAGGAGAACAGAGACACCTCTAGGTGAAACAACACAGAAACCCAAAATACAACTGCAATATAAATGGAGTCAAAGCAGACACACACTTCACAATTTCACTACAAAGGTTATCATGCTCATCTTACACCTGGGCAAAGTTTAATAAAGTCACATGGCTTAACAGCAATGATTCATAGTCATGGAAATATAAATGCACAATTCCCTGTTGTTCCTATTCGGGAGAACTACCCAACTTGCTGTCAGAGCTTTGCGAGCTAGTTTCTGGCACCTGGAGGCACAAGGGCTTTGGCAACACAAACTCTTGAACCCTGAACAAATCATCAGCCCCTTACTGGAGTAACATGTGGAGGATAGACTCCTTCTTGGGTTCTGCATCCAGCTCGCAGTTCCTGCCTGACAGTGGAGAGATACTTTCAAGTTACAAGTCCCAAGCTCCACTGAAGAGAAATCTTCCAGCAGCAAGGCAAAGGGAAAGGAACTGGAATTTGCAGGCTGAAAATACCCACAGGGAGTGGGGAGGCTCATGCGCAGAACAATATTTGCCCCTTAAAAAAAATAGAAACCAAGCACTTTCAGAGCATCTGTGCTTCAAGGGAAACTACAATTCCCACAATGCACTGTACCACCCTTGAGGAAGTGGGGTTCCACCAGTGCTAGACCCTAGGTCCCAAGACTGTATGGTTGTCTATGGACTTTTCTCTCCCACCTGTGGAAGCATAGGTAAGGTTTTTTTTCATGAAAAAGTACGGTTTTCCTCCTGAATCATTGTTAGGCCAACCGAAAAATGGAAATTGTATTGGGATCATGAGATTAGATGGCTTTTTAATTCTTACTTATATTATTATAATTGGGGTTATGAGACTATTTTGGTTTTGTTTTTATTTAACAGATAATTTCGGTTGAATGTAAATCATGTCCTTTTTTATTTTTTATAATAGCTCCCTGCTCACTATAAAAAAGGTATTCCCAGACACTAAACTGATTCTTGGGTCATTTTCCATGCTCTCATGTATACACAGCAATAAAGTAGCAGAATTGCTAGGTAGATATGCAGCATAATCCTTACACCAATTTAGATTTTTCAAAAATCTAACAAAATTTCAGAATCACCCAAATTCCATCTATGAAATTTTAAGGAGTTTTTGGCTGTTTCCAAATTTTTCCTTTCCTTTTAGGTTTTTTTCCTCCTCTTTTCTTTTCTTTTTGTTGTTGTTCCTGTGGCTTGAATTCGAGGACACTATCTTTTCTTTAATAATTTCTCCAGCTAACTAGTGAAAAGCATCCTGTGCATGAGTAGAGTGGCGTTAGAACATGGTAAATCACCACCTTGCTGTTCAAAGAGAAGGTGGTTTGGGCAGATCAGGGAGAATGTGGATAATGTGCAAGAGTGAAGCTTGATGGCTTGCCCCAAACCAGTCTGTTTTTGTTTTTCTGTTCTGCATGCCCTACTTTGGTTTGGATTCCTAACTCTTTTCTGATCCTAAAAGTTCCTCTAGGGAAGTCTAAGCTATCTCATATTTCTCTTCCCTGAAATTGTCCATTAGTCTGTGGAATAAATCTTTGTTATCTTAGGTTCTTAGTGTGGGAGCAGTCAGGACCCACTTTTAGAAGCCAGGCTTTTGGCCTGACCTATCACAATTGCCACACAATCAGTAATAGATAGGCATCATTTGGAACAAGAGAGATCCTTTGCTGATAATGCAGCTTCAACAGAGAATTACTAAATCCTCATGAAAATCTCCCTCGGAAATCTTCTCAAAATAAATGTGCAAGCTGAATCTATACAGGCATAACAGGACACCTATAGTCCAGCAACTTGTAAGGCTGAGCAGGGAGGATCATTCAAGCTCAGGAGATGAAGGCCATTCTGGGTAACATATGAAGATTGAGTATCAAAGCAACACAAGTGCAGCATTTCCTTACCAGAGGCTCTGGGTTTGGTCCTCAGTACTAGAAAAACATTAACCTAATGCATAACATTTTAAACTAATAATACATCTCTTTTAATGCTGAGTGCAAAATTTCCAATTTTTCTTTCTAAACACCAAACATGAATCTGCAGTTTTATAGAATTGCTAGATGACTGTAGAGAAAGGACATGCTTAGTTTCTTAGCTCTGTGAAGAACCATGAGAGTAGAAAACAATTGTAAGGCATTTCTTACCTCGTTCCAATGACATCAAAGACATGTTGCCAGTGCTCATTGATTTGGCTAAGGTTGGCATGCATCATGACAGTTGTCCTCTTGCTGCTGGCCATAGAAACTGCTACCGCATTTGCTTCAATTGGGACTTGATTGAACTGAGGAAGATTCTTTCCTTCATGTAGTCCTACAAGAGTAATTTAAAACAGGAAGCTTCACTATTACCCCAATTCCCTATTCTTTTTTTCAATTCTAACCCCCCAAATGCATTTCTTCTTTACCAACAAATATATGCATGCCTCTTAATGATTTTTGTAATTGAAAAATTCTCATCATATTATGACTTAACACAAATTTACAGGCTAAAAGGTCAAGAAAGACCCTCTATGCATATTCATGAGATGTGATAGTTGTTACTTTCTTAATGCAACAGCCTCTCTAATTTCTCTCCATTCTATCTTACTCGAGAACCTACAAATGGATGGAACTCAGTTTGATTAACTATAAGAACATTGGTCTTATTATTTATATTACATCTGGGGCCTAGTGACCACCTAAAATCATCATGTTCATTGTGGTTGACATCTGCCCTTTGTTAGTAACTAGAATCCTTAATAGGTTTGAGACATCAAAATGCTTCAGGAGACACAAGCCCCTCCTCCTACCAGACTTGCCAACCCAGAGGAAGCAACTGCTCTCAATACATGCCCACCTACAAAGGGTTCACACTTCTCACCTCACCTCTTTATAATCTTTTCATTTCCTTCAGAAAGATGAAAAGTAAGTCTAAAAACTCAACAATTACAGAAAACACCTATGTAACATTAGATTCTCAGCAGTGACTAGAGGGTTCTAACTACATCCACCTGAGAATGCCTGCTGGCTCACTTTCTGAAATGTCACAACCTCTTCTTCAATGGGAGGTCTGTTGTATCTAGAACTTGTTTCCATCTGGCACCAGGTATCCACACAGCTCTTTGATTTCATCATTTAACTGAATCCATGAATTGAGTCTGACTACAGTCTCTTCTTTCCTGATAGTCACCTGCCTATAAAAATGCATTTGGCTGCTGAAGATAGCGAACAAAACAGGTATACCATTCCCTGCTAAGAAAAGACTGTAAATTTAATTCTTTTTAGTCAGCATCATTAAGGATTTAAATGTATGTTTTCCTCTTACAACACTCATGTTCAGTATCAACAGACATTCTCAAGGCTTGCTGAAGTAACACCTGTAGCAGCCCAACAAAACTGACTTTTACTCATTGCAGATCTATTACAACTAGGAGATAACAAACATCAGAAACAAGAAAGGCTGGATATATTAAGGACCCCATAAATTTCTTCTGTTTTAGGTCTTTTAACTATTCAGTTATGAATTTTAACAACCTGATAATTTAATTCTCACTCAAACCTTTCCCCTTTTTAAAACTAATCAAAAACTTACCATGTTAAGACCAATGTCCCGTTTTGATTTAATTTCTAATCCCATCATGCTGTATATCAACCATTTATAATACAATGCACCAGGAATAATAAAGCCATATACATGAGGGAGAATTGAAATAAAGAAAAATAAAACCTAAACCAATGTCCACCACTCATTTGATCCTACACTTCAAATGGTATTGCATAGGTTTTGCATGGAAATCATAGAAATGTTAACCCAATCCAGTCTGTTCTACACAGGGTGATGCAAAATATCCAATGCTTCATTGTTTACAAGCAACCTTAGCAAGCAGGCTTCAGCACAGAATCATCCTCCTTACAAGGTTAAGTGGTTTACTCTAATAAACTTCACAGTAAATAATGTAATTAAGCCTAGATGAAGGTACAAAGAATTCTGAGGTCTTAAAAGTCTTGAAATACATTCAGTTAAAAGGGCTACAGAAGGTCCTTTGGTAAACTATTAACACTCACTTCATAGAGTGAAGTAAAAGAGATTTTCTTGTTATGTACAAAACCTCCCCAGGTTTTTCAGAGAGATGCAAAATTCCCAAAATGTAGCACCAGGTACACAGACAAACCTGTTTAAAGGCTTGATTGAAATTCTATCCATAGAAAATCAAGCTTTTTGTTTCCATTCTTCTAACACACATTTTAGCTTTTACATCTATGGCCTTTCAGAACCCAGATTCCTAAATAATCTCACAATGGCTTTAAAGTCTCCTTTACCTAAGCTTTTAGAGAACTTTCCCAGTATTCCAAACACTTTCCTGTGTGTAAAACTTGAATAAAGAACTTCATAGGACATTTCAAAATGAGATGATGAAGTACATTGTCATTTGAATTGTATGTATTTTCATTTTGTTTGTTTTGTTTTGTTTTAATTTTAAGTTGGTTGTAGAACTTGGACTCAGTACCTGGGAGATGTCCATGAACATTTTTTCCTTTTTTTTTTTATTGTGGCATGAACTTTTTTTTCTCAAGGCTAGAGCTCTACCACTTTCAGCCACAGGGCAACTTGCATTGAATGGTGTGTTCTTTAAAAATCTTTAAGACTATTTGAAGCCTTCAATTTGTCTTCATCTCACCACTGACATAAACTTTCTACCACTCTAAGCAGGATTCTATTGGTAGCAGTTAGCAACTGAATATTCCTACCATCTGAGTTCAAGGAGCTGATTTGGTCATTCCAAAAAGTTTAAAATCTCCAGCTCTTCTAAGTAAAATTTTCATTGTATGTGAACATATTTATCAATGTATGAGCCCCTATGCTTAGAGGAGCCTATTAAGACTCCTACTGGTACAGTCACATTAGCTGCTGGCCAAGCAAGAGGCCAGCAGAGGCTTCCTACAGCAGACACATAACACTTATCACCATCTATCCAGCGAAATTTGAGCTCCACTACAACCCAACCCTTTATTATTCTGCCTGCTTAAAATCATTTTCAATAAGTTCCTTAACAGTGTGCAAACTTGCAGCAGCCATTGCTATGGAAAACAGGGGTTGCTTCTGTGAAGCATGTTGCTGCTTTCTAAACTTCAGAATGTAAATGAACAATGGAGGAACAGTAATCCCACTGAACAGGGCTTCGAGTTTAACAAAATTAAAGCTCCTTTCTAACATTGACATTTGGTACATTGCAACCTCCTATGAGCAGATGACTGACTTCTTCACAGGAGAGGCCCTCCCATGATCTGTTCAAATGTGCTATCTGTTCCTTTGACACAATTTCTCCAAAATGTGCTGCTCAAGTTGGTTTTCAGTTTCAATTTCTTTCAAATTCAGAGCCCAGTGAGCCAAGGATTGCACTAGTTCCTGGAACACAAGCAAGAGGGTTTAGAAAGAGCCTTCAAGTCAAACTAATACTGTTCCCAAACTTGTAAGCTCATCTTTTGATTAGACTCAAGGGGAGGGGTCCAGTCAAGGAGAGGGACCTTAGGAAAGAGAAACAGCCCTGGCCTCCTGAATACCTACCTGGTTGGCCAGCTTCAAACCACTTCATCCTCAAAGGAACATTCTTTTATATTCCCTTTTAATTACCTCATTTACCTCTCTAATATTTATACAAGTCACAGAGGACAGTGAAGTTAACACTTAGTTGAAATTTAATAATCTTACACATATTTCTAAGATGATATGAAAGGTGACACCTCATTTTAACAAACTGAGGAATGCATTGTTACTAAAGTAGTCATCACATAACAATCTCCCTTCTATCAGAGTTATTTTTGTCTCACTTTCTAAATGATATAGTGTAAGGAATGAAACAGAGTGTGATAATTAGTACAGATTAATTAGCAGAAAATTTCTTCTGGCGGTGGAAATATCTTTTGTCTGTTTATCTAGGTGGTGGCTATCAAACCCAGATTCTCAGGTAACCTAAGTTAATTATTACTTGCCATATCCGGGGGTTATTTTATCTTCCAAGCAGTTAAAAATTTTAGGCTGATTCTGGTGCTTGAATTTAGGGCCTGGACATTATCCCTAAACTTTTTGCTTTAGACTAGTACCCTCTCACTTGAGCCACAGCTCTACTTCCACATTTTTGTTGTTTTTGGGAGATAAGCCTCAAATTTTTCCTGCTTAGGGCCCACTTTGAAGCAATATTCTTACATCTCAGCCTCCATTGTAGCTGGGATTGCAGCCATGATCCACCAGCATCTACATTCTGTTTTTGTAAAAGAATCTTCCAACAATAATAATAGACAACTATTACTGTCGCTATATGAACCTGTAATCCTAGCTAATTAAGAGATTGAGTTCTATGGCTCATGGTTTAAAGCAAGACCGGTCAGATGAATCAGAGTTTTGTTTTCTGTTAATCTACTTGTGCTAGGGCAGGAAGTCTGGACCTGAGCACTGTCCCTGGGCTTCTTTTCCTGAAGGATAGTGCTTTACCATTTGAGTCACACAGTACCATGGCCAGTTTTTCTGATGCCCAGGGTAGCTTCTACCTATGATTTTCAGATCTCAGTCTCTACAGGCTGAAAAGAATCTCTGATAATTACCATCAATTAGCCAGTAAAATAGCCAGATTTAGGTGTAGCTTAAGTGGTACAGTGCCAGTCTTGGGTGGAAAAAGCTAAGAGATACTGTGTGATCCCCAGGATGAAAAAAAGATAAAATAATAAATTACATCAGAAGATGGATAAAACGTAGTATCCAACATAGTTTCAAGAATAACTTCCATGCTTGTATTGCCTATTAAGTAGCAGAATGTATTCTTTCTTCTATACACCAGGATCTGAGTTCAATCCCAAGAGGTGTTCAAAGCAAACCTAACAAAAAAGCACCCCAAGATCTATATCTAAAAAAACATATATAATACTACATAAAGAACATTAAACATTCCAAATAATTGAAATATAGCTAAATGAGAACAATGACACAATCATAAACAGGAATACTGAGTATGAAGAAGATATTATTTTCTGTCAAAGAAATCTATACCTTGAATGCAATTTTCTGAAGTCTTATCAGAACTTTTCATAGTTCCAAGGCAGGATAGGTTAGGGAAAATAATACCTAGGGAATGGCATCCAGGAACACAGAAAGAAACAATATAATTAGACACATACAAGCATTATCTTCTTTTCTTCTAAATACAGTCTTTCTGAGAAACCACAGGATTCATTTCTCATCATAAGGATAAGCAAATGTTTATGGAAAAATCCACTAAATGCACTAAAGAGTAAGTCACAAAATATACAAGAACTCAAAAAGCATAACACCAAGAATGATCAAGAGCAAAGATAAACACCTCTCTGCATGAGTTTATGACTCATCTTGCTTTTATCATAAAAATTGTCAAAGAGTTCTGTGTCAATCCCTTTGAGAGCATCCACATTGCATATCTCTTTCTATCTGCATGTCTACTTGTCTGTTTATCTGCTTACCCAGTAATGCTCTGTCAAGATTTCTTACTATGGTAACTTTTCTGGAAATTCATATTCTGTGACCAAAGTCAAGGACCCTGGGTCAAGACTCGCTACTCCTAGAGGGAAACTTCACAAACTCTCACCTAGAGCCAGTGACAGTTGCTTCTCAAAGTTAAGAGCTGGGTGCGAGTGTAGCTCAGTCATAGAGCACTGGCCTCACATGCAGGAAAGCCTGGATTTCATCTCCAGCAAAGAATGTTGGGAGGGATTTTCAAAGATCAAAGACTCAAAGAATGTGGAAGAACAAATCTGGGGATACAACACACTTGAAATGGAGATTTGTTATAATAAAGCATTGTGATAAAGACAGTCTGATATTAAACCTGAAGAAGCGCAATAAGAAATTTGGGTTAAGATACGGGAAATGAACCTGTGTGGGAACCAGAGATCTGACACTAGACTACCAGATAAAAAGCCACTTGAAGAATTATCTCTCTATGTGAGAAAGGTAAATCTTTTCTTAAAGTCTTTGCAAACAATTCCTAGAATCAAGTAAAATGGCACAATTAGAATACAACATTTGTAATCTTTGAAAAGGAAATGACAGTGTGTTTTAAGTATGTAGATGTACTTCCCAAAGGAAATGCAAATAGGAAATATATATATGAAAATATCATTACATTTGTCTATATTACAACAACATTTTTAATTCAATCAAGGCAAAGTAGAAAACGTGCTCTCCTGAGGCTGAAGATATTTACAAGGTATGTATTCAATACATTAGTATTTCAGTCAAGATGATGACAAATAGATTAACACATGATTGACCAGAAAAAGGGTTGTGTATATATATATGGATTTGGCTATGGATACAAACTGTATCCATATGCCAAATGTATATAGAAGACCAAAAGTTATCAACAGCACTGACTCAAAATCATGATGAAAAGTTGCATATATAATATGTAGTATATTCCACATTTAATATGCAGTATCATCATTGTGATGCTTTTTATTACACTGGGAAATTTTGAAGTAAGAAGAAAGGGATAAGAAGCCTTGAGGACTGTCATTTGTTTAATAACTTCAAGTATATAACTACTTACTACTTCCTAATTTTTTTCCTTTGTTGAGGAAAGCAGCCCAGGCTGGCCTCAAGCTGACAATCTTCCTGTCAGCCTATTAAGTATTGGGATTATGGGCATGAACAACCACCTACTTATCTACTTATTTTTTATTGAACCCTATAGTCACTTAAGGGAGAAAAACAAAAACCTATCCCAACAGTCCTCAGTGTCTTGGATCCCAGGGCCCTATTCATGCCAGGTAAGCATGCTATCACTTGAGCTACATCCTCAGCTCTCTCCATCATGTCGTCATCTTGTTCTTCATCTTCGGTGTAGGCTTCTTCTTGTTGTTGTTCTTGTCCCTCCTCCTCGTCACTCCTCCTCCTTCTCCTCCCTTCTCTTCCTCCACCTCCTCCTCCTCCTCATGTCCCTCCTCCTTCTTACTATTATTATTGTATTTTTATTGCCAGTCTTGAGGCTTGAATTCAGGGCTTGGGTTTGTCACTATGGATTTTTCTTCCTCAAAAGTAGCACTCTATCATTTGATTCACAATGCTACTGTAAGATTTTATTGGGCAGTTTATTATGGTAAAAGTCTGAAGCTGGACACCGGTGGCTCACGCCTGTATCCTAGCTACTCAGGTAGCTGAGATCTGAGGATAACAGTTCAAAGCTAGCCCAGGCAGGAAAGTCCATGAGACTCTTATCTCCAATAAGCCACTAGAAAACCAGAAGTAGTGCTGTGGCTCAAGTGGTAGAATGCTTGCCTTGAGCTGAAGTGTGTGGGGACAGTGCCCATGATCAGAGTTCAAGCTCCATGAACAATGAAAAAAAGTCTCAAGGAATTTACTACCCAAGATACTTTTGAAGCATGATCCTCTTAGCCTCTTGAGTAGCTAGGATGATAGAAGCCACGGGCTCTCAATCCATTTACATTGTTTATTAACATGAACTAATTGTACCAGAGTTGCATTTGACATGTCCAGATAGGCATACAGGACCTGGGACAGACTTCCTTCCCTTAATCACTCATCCCTCCCACTTCCCAAAGCAATTTCCATCAGCTTCATGGTTCCATTTTCAGATGTGTACAGAAAGTATTCTGACCATATTCATCCCTTCACTCTGCCCTGGTGTTCTGATACAGGGCTGTAAAAGCCCTTCACATACACACTTCCCTTTCCACTACTCACCAGTGCTCTCCACATGCCACTTTCTGCTTCAGGTACTATGTGGTTTGAGGTTTCTCAAGCTTTATTTATTTGTGGTAATCACAATAATCTTAGGCTCCAGCAGGGTAAGTACTGACAAATGGAATCAGGGCACCTTCCTGTTGCAGGTGAAGCACAGATTGGGTATGGCAGCCGTATCCCCAGCTCCAGGATCATAACCAAGAGCATCAGAGGTCATAGCCAGGAAGAGAGTTGGGGCAGACTCCATACTGGGCCTTCACACCTGAACAGGTTTTATGAGGAACGTCTAATTTCCTACCACCTATCCCTTGAAAGGTAGCTGTTATTGTCACTTTTCCATTAGTTGTAAGCACTCATTTAATTGTTGTTTAAATTTGAACACACTACATTATTAGAATCATAAGGAGTAAGGACAAATAATGTGTATTATTTCTTGTTTATTCTCTCCCTGATTTTATTTTTCAAAGCCAATAATGTTGGATCAATTATGTTTTCCCATTCTCTGATAAATTTTTTTTGGGGGTCCGATCATGGGGCCTGAACTATGGGCCTGGGCACTGTCCCACAGATCTTCAGCTCAAGGCAAGCACTCTACCACTTGAGCCACAGCACCACTTCTGGCTTTTTTCTTTTTTCTTTTTTGCTTATGTGGTGCTGAATAATCAAACCCAGGGCCTCATGCATGCAAGGCAAGTGCTCTACCACTGAGCTACCTTCCCAGCCCTCTGATAAAATTCTTGATAACATCTCTTCTACTTTTTGTGTGTTTGTGTGTGTGTAGGGGGTGTGGTAAGTGCCCAATCATCGTGGGCTTCAATTCAGGTTCTGGCTTCTGTTTGTGAGCATATTACTGCTCAAGGCCATGGCTCTAACACATAAAGCAGACAGAGGAATGCTAACCACAGAGAAGGAAAGTAGAGCCCTATGGTTGGGGGAGTTGAGGATGCACAAAGGAGAGGACAGCTTAAAGGAAAGTGAATCGGGTGCCTGAGTGAGGTGACAGGCATCAAGAGTGTAGAGTGGGAAATCTGATTTCATTTGGAGAAGAAAGAAGCCATAGGCAGTGATAAGGGAGGATTGTGTTTTCGTGGAGTAAGTAAGAAGTCATGAGGGGAGTATGAAGCACATAGGGGATGCATCTTCACCAAACGAGGAGGAGGAGGTGAACTGAGAACCCGAGGCAGGGACAAAATGGGAGGGCAGGACAGAGCATAGATGCAATGAAGGGACACATGAGGCAGGAAGGCTAGAGCTCAGGAGAGAAGCCAACAGATTGCCAGAGAGAGGGAGGGCTACAAAAAATCAGCCAAGAATGAAGAAGTCAAGAAAGATATATTTCATCGCTGAGGAAACCTCCAAGCACTGGTTGGGAGACAGGAGAGGTAGCCTTGAAGTGGAGGTGCATGCAGCAGCAGGGGCCTACCAAAGCTGCAAGCAGGAAGGAAAGCCCAAGTATTCTCTGATGCAGGCCTCCCTCCAAGGTGCAGTATTTGGAGCTTGTTTGCCCTGCACTCTTGGCTTCCGGGAATGCCTGGGCTGGAGGACTGGCCCTAAACTGACCTTCTGGTCCGGCCCTGCTTCTGTCTCCCAATTCACTCCAAGAGCTGATTACTAGCCAGGTGCCTTGCAGATCATTGGCAGGGGAGAAGAGACCAAAAGAGAGTGCAGCTGGAGATACCTACCGCAGTCCAGTCACCTTAAAGTACAAGGTTCTAGGCCTCTAAGTCACACACTATCCACACCAGGAATTCAGGTTCCACACACAGCAACCAGGCCCTATGCCACCGGAACTTGTGTGCACCTTCCTCACCAGGGAGTCTTGGTTCCTTGTGTCTGTTTGTGTGTGTGTGTGTGTGTGTGTGTGTGTGTGTGTGTGTGAGAGAGAGAGAGAGAGAGAGAGAGAGAGAGAGAGAGAGAGAGAGAGAGAGAGAGAGAGAGAGAGAGAGAGAGAGAGAGAGAGAGAGAGAGAGAGAGAGAGAGAGAGAGACTGTGTGTGCCTGAATGGAAATCTGTATGTAAGTGTGGATCTAAGCATGTGGATTGAATGGGAATGATATTCTTTGTGCTGAATATGTATGATGTGTGGGTGTCTTTACCTGTGAGGGACCCCTTGTGCATGTGTGGCCGTATGTATATGTGAGGGTGTGAGGTTTGACAGCTTGTGTGCTGAGTGTAAGCGAGCCTGTGTACTTTCCTGCCTGGAGAGCTTGGGGTTCCCGTCAGATCATGTGTGCAATTCATGAGCAATTGCCCCTGAAAGCCAGCACTTGCAATGTGAGACCCAGGCTGACAAGCAGCCTTTGATGATGGTGATGTCACTGACAACGTTGATGAGCATCGTGATTGTGACTGTTGGAAGCTACTGTACTTCAGCTGAGGCAGATTTCAGGGATCATCCTAGCCGGTCACCCAGCCCAGAGCATGCTACCCAAGTGTTTAGGATGAGGCTGTGAGGCGCTGGCACCCAGAGTCTCAGCTGGAAGCTACTGTACTTCAGCTGAGGCAGATTTCAGGGATCATCCTAGCCGGGCACCCAGCCCAGAGCATGCTACCCAAGTGTTTAGGATGAGGCTGTGAGGCGCTGGCACCCAGAGTCTCAGCTGGAGTTTGAGATAGATCTCTCCACAGAACATTGGCAGCAAGAAGGAGCAGGGGTGATGGTGGTGGGCTTGCCTCCCCTCATCCTTAGAGGATAAGGCAAGTGAGGAGAGAAGGAGGTGTGGGCTCTGCTGTGCTGCTGTGCTTCTCGGATGCTCTGACCTGCTGGGTTCTATGCGGTGGCTGGCCATCAAGACAGCTGTTTTGGACAGTGAGAGTTGAAGCCTGGATGGAAAGGAGAGGTGGCACTTAGGGACCAGAAGCTTTCTGCAACGCGAAGGGGAGGGAGAGAGAAAAGCTCAATTCAGGCCCAGACTCAGGCCCAGACAGAGGAAGGACGTGCAGAGGCTGTTTGCAGCCTACTTAGGCCTGCCCTGAATGGGCAGCTTGGGTGCCCCAGGACCACACCAGGCGCTCCAGAAGGTGCCATTCTGCCCGGGGAAAGGTGACCTGGGGCCGGCTTTGGGCTGCATCACAGTCTGTGGTCATGGGTTTGAAGGCTGGCTCACCTGCACCCACAGGTCCCAATGATGCACCTTGCCTCAATGAAGTACCAAGGAAACCAGCGCTGCGAGGGGGTGTGGCTCTGCAGGAGAAGCCCATGTGCAGTATGGCCAGACTCCCAGGCACCCAGCTGCAAGGGAGGGGACTCTCCAAGATTCTGCTCATTGAGTGAGGAAAGGCTGTTGAAAGATGGACAGATGCCACAAGCAGAACCAGAGGGCAGAAGACTGGAAAGAGAGGCATCAGCCCTAAAACAGACAGGGGAATGCTGACCACAGGGAAGGAAAGAAGAGCCCTATGGTCGGGGGAGTTGAGGATGCACAAAGAAGAGGACAGCTTAGAGGAAAGTCAATCGGGGTGCCTGAGTGAGGTGACAGGTCTAGAGTGTAGAGTGGGAAAGGCGATTTCGATTTGGAGAAGAAAGAAGCCATGGGCGATGATAAGGGAGGTGTATGTTTGTGGAGAGTAAGTGAGTAGTAATGAGGGGAGTGCAGAGCAGATGGGGAAACCCATTCACCGAAGGAGGAGGAGGTGAACTGAGAACCCCAGGCAGGACAGAATGTGAAGGCAGGAGGGAGTGTGGATGCATTGAAGGGACACACAAGGCAGGAAGGCTAGAGCTCAGGAGACAAGCCGACAGATTGCCAGAGAGAGGGAGGGCCACAACACATCAGCCAGGAATGAAGAAGTGAAGAAAGATGTATTTGAGTGGGGGAGAGGGGGGCCTCCAAGCACTGTTTGGGAGACAGGAGAGGTGGCCCAGAAGTGGAGGTTGCATGCAGCAGCAAGGGCCTACCAGGGCTATGAGAAGGAAGGAGAAAACCCAAGTGTTCTCCAATGCAGGCCTCCCTCCAAGGTGCAGTATTTGGAGCTTGCCTGTCCTGCACTCTCTGCTTCAGGAAATGCCTGAGCTGGGGGACTGGCCCTAAATTGATCTCCTGGCCAAGTCCGGCTGCTGTCTTCCACTTCCCTCCAAGAGCTGATTGCTAGGCAGGTTCCTGTCAGTCCATTGACAGGGAGAAGAGACCTAAAGAAAGTGCAGCGGGAGATACCACAGCCCAGTCAACCTGACAGTACAAGCTTCTCAGCTGCTAAGACACGCCCTATCCACCCAGATCTCAGGCCCTGTGCCACAGGAACTTCTGTGTACCTTCCTCAGTGTGTGTGTGTGTGTGTGTGTGTGTGTGTGTGTGTGTGCCTGAATGGATATCTTTATGTAAATGTGGGTCTAAGCATGTGGTTTGAGTGGGAGTGACATTCTCTGCTCTGAGTGTGTGTGTGTGTGTTTTCCCTTTCAATTGTAAAGCTGAGCAGACTCATTTTATTATTTGCATAAAGGAGGAATGTGAGGGTTAGAGATCTGAAATGATAGAGCTGGGAATTAGAATTCTGGAAATCTTCCATCTCATTTTGTTCAGACTTGTCATTTTATATAAAGGGCATTGTGTGTGTGTGTGTGTGTGTGTGTGTGTGTGTGTGTGTGTGTGTGTGTGTGTGTGTGCATGCGTGCATGTGCACTTGTGCACATGCATGTGTATGTGTGCATGCAGTGAGGGTGCCAGTACTGGGGTCTGAGCTTAGGATTTTTCATGAGGTTTATTGCAAGGCTGTTTCTCTGTGATTTGGTGCATACCTCCACTTCCACCATTTTGCTGTATAATTAGAAATAAGAGTCTCTCAGATTTATCTGCCTGGGCCATCTTAACAGTTTTCCTTAGATTTTAACCACTTGCGTAGCTAAAATTATAGGTATTATGGAGAGAGAAGGCATCATTCACTCAGTGTTAATATGGTAAGTTAATAATTATACCAGGGCTAACCCATACTTCTCCTTGGGTTGCATTGGTGAAGAATATGATCAGGTGTCAAGACATTGATTCTTTTACATCAGATATCATTGAGAGGTGTCAGGAAACCTAGAGGCACAAATCAACAGGGACTTCTTGACTATATGGAAATAGATGGCAGGCTGAATATTGTAGTCAGTTCATGCATCATTTCCTGTTACGGGCATCCTAGACTGGATTCCAGGAAGATATCTGAGGACTTCCAAAACAGTTTATGGAAACCTTGACTGAGAAGCACCATGCAAATGGAGCCTTTTTTTCCCAAAAGAGTTGAAAGAGAAGATTTAGAGAGGTTGATGGGGAAAGTGATTCTACTTCATGAAGCTCTCATCACTAGAGTGGAATAGCATCTCCTTGGGTCCAAGTCTCTGGGGAGTGACTAAGTGCAGAACCCTGAAGTCTGACAGTTAACTCTATGATTCCATCCAAATGTGGCACTAGTTTCTGTTAGGATTTTTCTTATTCCCCAGTGAAACCATCAGTCATGATAAGACTTACTTTCACCAAAACTTGAACAACAGTTCCCTTCTTTCCTCTTCTATAAATGTAAGCCCTGCCAAGGATACTTTTGACAGTCATGTTAATGTTTCTTGTTTTCTCTCTTCATTGACACACTAATAGTGATGATGATACTTAAAAAACAGTAATCAGGATTTATCAAAGCTTTCAGTCAAAGGAAGAAAAGATGCCACGTTTGAGGCTGTCTTGAGTTCTGGCAGAAATAATATTTTTGTTCTTGACTTCTGTGCTTCATCAAAGAGGTGGTTTGGCAGCTGGATGAAGTCTAAGTGAAGGAAGAATAAAGACAATGAAGGCTCAGTGAGTGAATGAAGGCCCAGAGAAAGATGAACCCACATGAAACATAAAAATGCCTGCAAATGGGGCTGGGAAGGTGGCTCAGTGGTAGAGCGCTTGCCTTGCATGCATGAGGCCCTGGGTTCAATTCCTCAGCTCCACATAAGAAAAAAAAGCTGGAAGTGGTGCTGTGGCTCAAGTGGTAGAACGCTAGCCTTGAGCTGAAGAACTGAGGGACAGTGCCCAGGCCCAGAGTTCAGGCGCCATGACTGGACTCCAAAAAAGATGCCTGCAAATGTCTGACAATCTCTTGTTAAAAGAGAAATATACACTCAGGATTGGGATGACTACAAGACAAAAGATGCATTTTTCACTCTTGTTGAAGATTTGGAATTGAACAACAGAAGCTGTCCACAGGACTGGACAGGACCTAAGAATTGGCACAGTGCCATCTGGAAGATTTCACAATGGGGCAATCAAACTTCAGTCTGATGAAAAGGGAGGAGTTGTGATGACTGTGTTTAATCATAGCCCAGTGACAACAACAGCTTATAAATAAGAAATTCAAGGAAATAAAGCATGTTAACTGTGAACTGGTGCCTTCTAGGTTCTGGAAAGTTTTGTGGCTTGCTTTCTCTTTCATTATCTCCCAACCCAGAAATAATTGATCTGATTCTGTTCCCTGTCCACAGTGAAATTTTATTTGATTGGATCCTGTTTTCTAAAGGAGAGGGAAGTCTATAAAGTACAGAGATTTTGAATTTATCAAAGCAGAATGCACATCCTTAACAGTGGACATGATGATGCTTAGCTCTTAGGCTTAAGAATGTGTCACTTCTGATGCATAGTTTCAACCCAATGAATGTAAGTACATTCTAACAAACTTGAAGCTGATTTAGAAATATTCCAGGCATCCTTCTAATTTGGGAGATAGCTAAGGAGAAATAACATGACACTCCCTGATTGCAGACTTCAAAAGAAGCTGGGTGTCACAGTGTATTACCATAGATCCAGATATGCCCAGATTTTTTAAGAGAGTGAGAATAATCCCTTGAATTTGAGACCTTCTTAGGCAACATAGAAAAGGCCATATCTCAATGCAGCTTATAAAATTAACCCCCCAAAATCAATGGCTTTTCTGTATGCCAACAATGAGAAAAGTGTGGCTAAAATTAGGAAAGCAATTCCATCTGTAATAGCCACACACAAAAAATAAAATACCTAGGAATTAACTTAACCAAAGAAGTGAAGGACCTCTATGATGAAAACTTTAAAATCTTGAAAAAGGAAATCAAAACAGAATTTAGAAAATGGCAAAACCTCCCATGCTCCTGGATTGGAAAGATTAACTTCGTGAAAATGGCAATACTTCCCAAGGCTATCTACAAATTCAATGCAATACCCATCAAAATTCCAACCTCATTCTTCAAGGAAATAGAAGAGGCAATCCAAAAATTCATATGGAACAATAAAAGACCCTGAATAGCAAAAACGATCCTCAACGGAAAGATCACTGCTGGAGGAACAGCAATGCCAAATTTCAAACTCTACTATAAAGCCATAGTAATCAAAACAGCTTGGTATTGGCATAAGAACAGACCTCCCGACCAATGGAATAGAATTGAAACCCAGAAATGAACCTACAGACCTATAGCCATCTAATCTTCGATAAGGAAGCTAAAACAATAGAATGGAAGAAAGACAGCCTCTTCAGTAAATGGTGCTGGCAAAATTGGTTAACTAGTTGTAGAAAACTAAAGCTAGATCTTTATATATCACCTTGCAACAGAGTCAACTCCGAATGGATCAAAGACCTCGAAGTCAAAGCAGAAACTCTGAAAACATTACAGGATGGAATAGAAGAAAGCCTAGGTCTCCTTGGCTCAGGCCGAAATTTTCTGAATAGAGACCCGGAAACACAACAAATCAAAGAAAGGGTGGACAAATGGGATTGCATGAAGTTGCAAAGCTTCTGCATGGCAAAGGACATACCTAGCAAGATCAATAGAAAGCCCACGGATTGGGAGAAGATCTTCACTCGCCATAAAACGGACAAGGGTCTCATATCTAAAATATACTTGGAACTTAAAAAATTAAATCCCCCAACAACAAATCCTCAAAGAAACAACTGACCAATAAAAAAGTGGGCTAAAGACTTGAAGAGAAACTTCTCTGAAGAAGAAAGAAGGATGGCCAATAGACCCATCAAGAAATGCTCAACATCCATAGCCATAAAAGAAATGCAAATCAAAACAACATTGAGATACCACCTCACTGCAGTTAGAATGGCAAAAATCAAGAACTCTAACAACAACAGATGCTGGAGGGAATGTGGACAGAAGGGAACCTTACTTCATTGTTGGTGGGAATGTAAACTTGTTCAACCACTTTCTTTGGTAAGCAATATTGAGGTTCCTCAAAAGACGTCACATAGAGCTCCCCTATGACGCAGTAATTCCGATTTTGGGCATTTACCCAAATGTTTACAAACAAGACCACACTAAAGCTACTGGAACAACTATGTTTATTGCAGCATTACTTTCCATAGCTAAGATCTGGAACCAACCCAGATGCCCCTCAGTAGATGAATGGATCAAGAAAATGTGGTATACATACAAAATGGAATTCTATGCCTCCATCAGAAAGAATGACATTGCCCCATTTGTTAGGAAATGGAAAGACTTGGAAAAAATTATATTAAGTGAAGTAAACCAGGCCCAAATAAACATATGTCCCATGGTTTCCCTTATATCTAATATATGTATGAGTCAAGCAGAATAAGTCAGATAATATGTTGTTAGGAAAATGAACCCTTAGATATGTATTTTAATGTTTTTTTTCTTTCATGCATTTGTTTCTAATGCATTTATAAGATTATCTCTTTGTTGCTTTGTATGTCTCTCCCCCACAGTATAACCCCCGCTTTCACTATATTTGATGTCAGTATAACCTGTGGAGGAGATGGGGAAAAACAAGTCGTTTAAGGATACAGGTGGACCTTTTGCAACCATGAGAAATACAAGTTGTCATGTTGAAAATGAGCTTTACATCATTGGTGTGTGTGGGGGGGAGGATTACGTGGGGGGTGGGGAGGATGCTGGGAAGGGATGTGGAGGGTAAACAAATGAGGAGGCTGCAATGCTCGATAAGTAATGTACGCATTGTCCTGCCCATGTAATTGTAACCCCTCTGTACAGTATGTTCACAAAAAATTAAATTTAAATAAAAAAAGAAAAGCCCATATCTCAGAAATATGCAAAGAAAACTACAAAATATCATGAGGTAAAAACAAATGATCTTCAAACTAATACACATTCTCTACAATGAATACTCTTCATCTAAGGCAACAAATAATGTAATAGAAATATTTGTTTGAGAGAAAGAAAGTGAAGGAGAGATGAAAGGAGGGAGAAAATGAGTGGGAAGAAAAGGGAGAGGTAAAGATAAAAGGAATAAGGGAAGAGGAGAAATAAACAAGAAAGAGGTAGGGAGAGGGAGAAGTCACCAAAGAGACATAGACAACATCGTTCTGACACAAACGGATCCTTGGTGCATCCTAGCACAGAAGAAAACCCCTCTTGTTGTCCACAGCCAAAGGTGGAATTTTTCCACCCAATTCTGAAAGAGCTGAGGATTTTTTGAGAGCTCAGGATGCAAACGCAAGATAGAGCACTCAGAACATGAAGTTCTGAGTGCTCTACTCCTTCCCCAAAGGAGAAAAGCCACCAAAAAGAAATTGACAGCATCTTTCTGTCACAGGCAGCTCTTGTATGCATCCTAGTACCAAGGAAAGGCATCTTCTGGTCCACAGCCACAGGTCTAATTTTTCATTCACCCAATTCTAGGTGGGCTGATGAGTGATTGTGAGATAAGGACACATGCCCTATTTTGTTTTGAATTCCTATGAGTTCTCAGATCCTAAAAGTTCTGGTCAGTAACTCTAGACTACATATCCAGGGGACCTCAGACTTTTCTTTCCTGACTTTATCCATTTGATTGTGGAATAAATCATTTTTCTCCCTCCCTCATATCTAAGAAAATATGCTTGCCTCTTAAAGGTTTATTATTATATTTGATCTGTTACATACAACATGACTGGGAAGGATTGAATAGGAAACTTTCATGCCTGATAATCAGTAAAGTAGTGTATAGCTTCTGCATACCCCTTTTGTGGAACTGAGCTATTCCTCTTAAAAATTTGACGATTGTGAGTCCAAGCTCGAGCTTGCAATAAATGGCTCTCATGTACTTGCATCGGATTCAACTCCTTGGTGGTCTTTGGGATTCTGTGGCCTGGCCCAACATATTGCTGGGGGCTCATCCAGGATCCCCAGACGCCAGAACCCCGATCCAGATAGTCAGACCCCAATCGGTGAGTTTTATTGTCTTCTTTGTCTCATCTGGTCTCTTGATTGTTTTGTTTTGGGGCCCAAAATTTGAATCTGCACGGGTTGGCATAAGACTCAGGTGGACACGCTGGTAACATCACTGACCGAGGATCTTGGAAGATGTTCCAGACCCCCTCGAGGGCAAGGGACGACTTGCTTCATGTGCACACCCTCATCTGAGTTCCTAGAGGGAAAGGGACGAGTTCCCTCATTCCCTTAAAACCTGGATGGATGTGGAAACCCCTCATCTGAAGGGAAGGGGATGTACAGTCCCCTTATTCTCCTGAAAACTCTAATGAGGCAAGGTGGGTCACTCCCACAGATTGATGTGGGGCTGATGTCCCCTTTTGTTGTTTTCAGTGTGTGTATCCAGTTGATGGGAGAAATTTGTGGCTGTGTGTCTGTTACTTTTGGGTCTACCTGTTGCTTACTATTTTCTGTTCTTTGTTTAAGGGACGACATGGGACAGACTCTGACAGCCCCCTTTCCCTCCTGACTGACCATTTCAAGGGTGTAAAAGAAAGAGCATACAATTTGAGTGTGGAAATTAAAAAAGGAAAAACTAATTACTTGCTGCCAGTCGGAATGGGCCACCTTTGACATGGGGTGGCCAGCTGAAGGGACCTTCGACTTACCAACCATATTCAGAGTCAAGGGGTTGATTTTTGTTCCAGGACTACATGGCCATTCGGACCAGATCCCATATATATTGGTGTGGCAAGACTTGCTAGAAAACCCACCCCCTTGGCTAACCCTGCTGGTTCTGCTTTGGTAACTTGCTTCTTTGTCAATTATGAAACTGCCACTGACCACCTGCAAGTGGCCCCAGCAAGATCTTAGCCTCAGGCCTTGGTTCAGAGGGTCTGAGCATGGGGGAGAACCTGTCAATCTGAGGGAATGGATGATAGGGACTTCTTTCCCTTGCCCCAAGATGATTGGGATTTCTCCTCTGCCTTGGAAGGCCCCAGGGCCAATGTTTGCAGGAATTTAAAAGAAAAATCCTCTGGAGGTGAGTAGAGGGGGTTCGAGTCTCCTGGTAAATGGATTTGAGTCCCACTTGTGAATGGTGGTGAGATGATTCCCCATTCACTGAGACCTGATTTTGTCTTTGTAGCCACTAGTCTGTCTTGTTTACTTTGGAGTGTTTTCTGTTATATGTTTTTTTGAGGTAGAGAAGTTCTGGGTGAGAGTGGCAGGCTCATGCAGCAGACTCTGGATTCAGCTTGCTCAGTGGGAGAGCATAGAGTTTTGGTAGAGATGAGTTGGGGGCTCATTAGTCCCCAACTCTGCCTTCGGTTTTTGTGTTGTTTTGTCTTGTTTTAGAATGGATACCAGTTTTAAATTTGGATCCTTGGTGTTTGTGTTTATTTGTGTTTTCTTATTTACTTGAACATCTCTGAGGGGAATAAAAGTTCCAGTCTCGGGCTGAGCCTGCTAAGTTTCCCTCCTTGATTTACAGCAGTCAAGAGGTGGGGCATGGAAAAGCTTTAGGCTGCATTTTCTCCCTGTGGTGGCTGTCCAGTGTAGAAGACTTTGTGCCTGGTTTGGACTTTGAACTGGTCCTGATAGTGTAACCATTTATAAAGTGCTCTTGTCTAAAATTGGGTAATAGAATCAGGCCAGTTTAGTTTCAGGTGACCCCCCCAGCCCCATCCCACAGCCTTCCTCCAACCGAAGGTACTTAAAAGGCCAATTGGTAAAATACCTGGCTCAACAAGCAAGCCCTGAAAAAGCATAGCCAAGAAAAAGTGCTTTGTTAGGGCTGGGAAGGTGGGTCAGTGGTAGAGTGCTTGCCATGCATGCATGAGGCCCTGTGTTCTCTTCCTCAGCATGACATAAGCACAAAGAAAAAAAAAGCCAGAAGTGGTGCTGTGGCACAAGTGGTAGAGTGCTCGCATTGAACTGAAGAGCTAAGGGACAGCACCCAGGCCCAGAGTTCAGGCCCCATGGCCAGACCCTCCACCCCAAAAAAAGAAAAGAGTGCTTTGTTAAAGTCTTATCTTAAATTTTTGTCATCTGTAAGTGTAAGATTGGTGAAAAAAAATCTCTTGCCACTGAATTTCAGAAAATGTACATACAACTGATTTTCATTTTTGCATGCATTAAGATCTGTGTGTGGGGGCTGGGAAGGTGGCTCAGTGTTAGAACACTTGCCTTGCATGCCTGAAGCCCTGGGTTCGATTCCTCAATACCACATAAGCAAAAAGAAAAAGCTGGAAGTGGCGCTGTGTCTCAAGTGGTAGAGCGCTAGCCTAGAACTGAAGAGATGAGGGAAAGCAACCAGGCCCAGAGTTCAGGCCCCACAACCAGACCAAAAAAAAAAAAAAGGTCTGTGTGTGTTTTGTATGTGTGTGAACATGTTCAAGATTAAAAACTGTCAACATGTGGTAAAAAAATTGTGTGAGTTTAAGTTTGAAATTCAAAAGGTTATGAGGTTTGGACATTACCAAAAATTTTAAAGAATTATCACATAGTGGGGCTTGGAAGGTGGCTCAGTGGTAGAGTGCTTGCCTTGCATGCTTGAGGCCCTGAGTTCTATTCCTCAGCACCACATAAGCAAAAAGAAAAAAGCTGGAAGTGGTGCAGTGGCTCAAGTGGTAGAACACTAGCCTTGAGCTGAAGAGCTGAGGGACAGCGCCGAGGCCCAGAGTTCAGGCCCCACGACTGGACCCAACCCCCCCCCACACACACACACACAAAGAATTATCACATTTTTGGAAAAGGCTTTTTTTAAGGATTCTTTAAGTTGAAAATTAGAAAATCTGGTATTTTAAAATACATAAGGCTGGGCTGGGAAGATGGCTCAGTGGTAGAGCGCTTGCCTTGCATGCCAGAGGCCCTGTGTTCAATTCCTCAGCACCACATAAGCAAAATGAAAAAAGCCAGAAGTGTAACTGTGGCTCAAGTGGTAGAATGCTAGCCTTGAGCTGAAGAGTTCAGGGACAGCGCCTAGGTCCAGAGTTCAGGCCCCACAACTAGACCCCAAAAATTTTTTTTTTAATTTTTTTTTTTTTGGGTCCGGTTGTGGGGCCTGAGCGCTGTCCCTCAGCTCTTCAGCTCAAGGCTAACGCTCTACCACTTGAGCCACAGTGCCACTTCCGGCTTTTTCCTTTTTGCTTATGTGGTGCTGAGGAATCGAACCCAGGGCCTCAAGCATGCAAGGCAAGCACATTACCACTGAGCCAACTTCCCAGCCCCCAAAAATTTTTTTTTAATTTTAATTTTAATTTTTTGTGAACATACTGTACAGAGAGGTTACAATTACATGGGCAAGATAATGAGTACATTTCTTATCAAGCATTGCAGCCTCCTCTTTTGTTTACCCTTCACATCCATTCCCAGCCTCCCCCCCGCCCCCACACCCAATCCCCCCCCCCGGCCCACAGCAACGTTGTAAAGTTCATTTTCGACATGGCAACTTGTACTTCTCATAGTTGCAATGGGTCCACTTGTATCCTTAAATGACTTATTTTTCCCCATCTCCTCCACAAATTATACCAACATCAAATATAGTGAAATCAGGGGTTATACTGTGGGGGAAGGACATACAAAGCAACAAAGAAATAATCTTATAAATGAGTTAGAAACAAATGCATGAAAAAAAACATTTAAATACATATCTAAGGGTTCATTTTCCTCACATCACATCTGAACTTTTCTGCTTGACTCATACATATACTAGATATTGCAAATAAGAGAAACCATGAGACCTATGTTTCTTTGGGCTTGGCTTACTTCACTTAATATAATTTTTTTCCAAGTTTTTCCATTTCCTAACAAATGGGGAAATGTCATTCTTTCTGATGGAGGCATAGAATTCCATTGTGCATATATACCACATTTTCTTGATCCATTCATCTACTGAGGGGCATCTGGGTTGGTTCCAGATCTTAGCTATGGAAAATAATGCCGCAATAAACATAGTTGTGCTGGTAGCTTTAGTGTGGTCTTGTTTGTAAACATTTGGGTAAATGCCCAAAAGTGGGATTGCTGGGTCATAGGGGAGCTCTATGTGGAGTCTTTTGTGGAAACTCAATATTGCTTTCCAAAGTGGTTGAACAAGTTTATACTCCCACCAACAATGCAGTAAGATTCCCTTAGAGAAGTCATTCTTAAAGAGAAAACAAAAATGAGAAATGTAGAAAAGGAGATCTCATTTTCTTTTAACTAGTAGTATACACTTAGGAGGAAAATTGGAGTATGCTAGGGCTGCTATCCTCTGATCAAGACAATTTCTTATCAGTGGTGCTGGTCATAGAGTGAGATTCAGGATCAAAGTATTAAGAGAACATATATGAATAATTTGAATAAATATTTCCTTGAGAAAAATCTGAAAAACAGAAAAACTTCATTTTCCTTTGTAAAATGTCAGTACTAATTTCTTAATTACTATATTGAGAAGAAAAGTATATATTCTGCATAAAACAATGCTTTGATGTTTAGAAATCTTGTAAGTGTTAGAATGAGAGAAAACATCATTACATTAAGGAACTTATGGATCTCATTTTTGTTTTTGTATATTTTTCTATAATTCATTTTAGATGTCCAAGAAATGAAGGATATGTTTAGCACCTGTCAGGAAAGTCACAATAAATATTTATCTGAAGTAGCAGGCATGAATAGTAACAAAGGGGAGGAAAAAGTGAGACTTATAAGAAATTTTAATTTGAGCTCAAAACAGAAGTCAAAACTGATTAAGAATAATGGGAACTCCTTAGGGATGAGGACAGAAAAGGTCACGGTATATCAGAACATGAGTGTTTTCAGTGAACCTGGTAAGATGTGTGCTGCATATGGTCCTCGTGTGTCTTCTGTAGTTGAAGAATATAAACAATGTGAAATGTCTTTTGCCAAGATGACACACCTTACTGTCGCTCAGAGAACACCCACAGGAGAGAAACTTTATGAATGTAACATTTGTGGAAAGTCTTTTACCTGGAAGAAACACCTTACTGTCCACCAGAGAAATTACACAGGAAACAAACCATATGAATGTAATGTGTGTGTAAAGTCTTTCACCCTGAAGATACACCTTACTATCCACCAGAGAACACACACTGGAGAGAAACCTTATGACTGTAACATGTGTGGAATGTCTTTCACCCAAAAGCTCCACCTTACTCTCCACCAGAGAACACACACACGAGAGAAAGTATATGAATGTAACCTATGTGGAAAGTTTCACCCATAACGCATACCTTAATGTCCACCAGAGAACACACACAAGAGAGAAAACTTTTGAATGTAACATGTGTGAAAAGTCATTCACCCAGAAGTCACAGATTACTGGCCACCAGAGAACACACATAGGGGATAAACCTTATCAATGTAACATGTGTGGAACATGTTTCACTTAGAAGTCAAACCTCACTGTACACCAGAGAACACACACAGGAAAAAACTTTATGAATGTAACATGTGTGGAAAGTCTTTCACCCAGAAGTCACACCTTACTGTCCACCAGAGAACACACACAGGAGAGAAACCTTATGAATGTAGCGTATTTGGGAAGTCTTTCATTAGCTTACTGTCTACCAGAGAACACACACAGGAGGGAAATTTATGAATGTAGCAGGTGTGGAAAGTCTTTCACCTGTAACAGAAACCTTACACTTCACCAGAGAACACACACAGGAGAGAGACCTTATGAATATAATATGTGTGGAAAGTCTTTCAGCCAAGATCAACCCTCACTGTCCATCAGAGAACACACACAAGAAAGAAACCTTATGAATGTCATATGTGTGGAAAGTCTTTCACCCAGAAGCTATACCTTACTGTCCACCAGAGAGCACACACAAGGGAGAAATTTTAAGAATGTAATTTTTTGGAAAGTTTTTCACCCAGAACATACACCTTTCTGTCCATTAGAAAAAACCCACCAGAGAGAAATATTATGTATGTAGCAGGCATGGAAATTGTTTCACCTGGAAGTCACACCTTAACATCCATCACAGAACACAAGGAGAGAAACCTTATGAATGCAACCAGTGTGGAAAGACCTGGAGGTCACAGCTTAACACACATAAGTTGACTCACACAAATGAAATAACAGGATTGTACCAAATGAGGAAAGTCTTTCTTCTGTAAGAAAATTGAGATTGCAACACAGGAACCATACAGGATAGAATCTTTATGATATAGCAGATGTGGAGTCCTTCAAGTAGAAGACATAGCTCAGTGTTCATCACAGGACACAGAAAACACACAGACACACACACAACACACAGACACACAAAGAGGAGAGAAATCATATGTAGGAAAAATGTGTGGAAAGGGTTTCCAGAAAAAGACATAACTTGGTTAGAATCAGAGAACAGACACAGGTGAAAAAATACAAAGGTAACAAATGTGAAAAGTCCTTTACTAAGTATTCATGGATCCAAGGGGAGAAATTTTATAAATATTACTAACACGGAAATCCTTTGATCTGAAAGGAATAATTCAGTGTTTATCAGAGAACTGACTCACATAGGAGAAAAGAAAGTAGTGAATAGAACATATGTGAAATGATTTTCAATCAGAAGTGAGTCCTCGTCATATGTGAGAGCATACACAGGAGAGAAATTATGAGTATAGAAAACATATTTGCCAGAAGTCACATCTTTACAGGTATCAGAGACATGGACACATGACAGAATCTCTGTAAATATAAACATGAGAGGAAGTCTTTCAACCAGAAGCAAACCTTCTGCAATTATTAACACATTCACTCAGGAAAGAAGCCCAATGTAGGAAAATCTTTGTGAGAAAACCTCTGTAAATTATACAGAGAAATCCTTCATGGCAGAGGTAAGCTAGGTGTGCTGGGAAACCATTCTTCACTCTTCAGCTCTCTTTGAGCCAACATTTCTCATCCTCTTAATGTATTGAGTGGGGATGGTGTCCTTCTATATTATTCAAAGCATGTAGAAACAAGTGATGGGCATTAATTATTTCCAGTCTCGACAAATAATTCAGAGATTGAAATTATTAACTTCTGTCTTTTGTACTAAGGAATGCTTGTCAGAGTAATTTGATAAACTTCTAAGAAACATGAGCTCTGGCCCTTTGGGACTGGATTCAGATCATCTCCAACATGGTTAGGGGAAAATAGTTGAGTAAAGACTGTTATGAGGGGCTGGGAAGGTAGCTCAGTGGTAGAGCGCTTGCCTTGTATGCCTGAGGCCCTGTGTTAAATTTCCCAGCACCGCATAAGCAAAACAAAAAAAGCCGGAAGTGGCAATATGGCTCAAGTGGTAGAGCGCTAGCCTTGAGCTGAAGAGCTGAGGGACAGTGCCCAGGCCCCACGACCGAATCCCCCTCCCCCCTAAAAAAAAGGCTGATATGGTAGGAGGCAAAAACATGAGAACAACCATTTTTCTACTGCTCCCTTAACTCTCCCTCTGTACGTGTGATTCATGCATTATGTTACAAATTTCTTATTCCAGTTCATTTTTTGAATGGAAGATCTGTTGGAAGATATTAGTCCTTATTGCAGTACATACATACATACCTCTGAGGAGGTAACAATGCTTGATAGGAAATATATTCATGACCTTCCTCATATAACTGTATGACCAATCTGTACAGTATCTTTACAATAAAATACATGTTTTCAAAAATATGGTGGATAAATAAAGACAAGAGTCTCTGCATTTTGCCTTGAGGGAGAACCCCAAAGTGACTTCAGTGCTTGATTTTTTATTTAATTAATCACTGGTAATGAGCAACTTGTGATTGATTCACTCTTGTTCCATTTAGTTGTTTGCTGAGTGAGCTATAATAAAACACCAGTGTGTACAATGTGATGCGCCTGCGTTTACTCAATGTTCTAGAGGCTGATTACAAGTTATATTGCACTTTCTTTGAAATACAATGTGCTGTTCCATATTTTTTTGTGCAATGAATATATATCCAATACCCAGAACACATATATTTCTTTGTGATGAGAAGAAGGCTTTCATTTGCTATCTCATAGAAGGACAAAGTAGATATGACATTAGTGGAAATAACCAAGCACACAAACATATTGAGCAATCTCTCACAAAAATTGAAATTAAGAAAAAAAATAAAGCCATCTGCCACTTGAGCTACAGCATCACTTCTAGTCCCTGAGAGGAAGGAAGGAAGGAAGGAAGGAAGGAAGGAAGGAAGGAAGGAAGGAAGGAAGGAAGGAAGGAAGGAAGGAATGAAGGAAAGAAGGAAGGAAGGAAAGGAGGGAGGGAGGGAGGAAGGAAGGGAGGAAGGGAGGGAGGAAGGGGGGAAGTGAGAGAGGGAGAGAATAAAGGAGGCAATTAGGAAGAAGGAAGTAATAAACTGTTCAGAAGAAGGATGTTTAATTTTTGGTGAATGTGAGAATTTTTCTTTGAGGGGCGGAGCTCAAGAAAAATGGCTTTTACATAAAGCAAGTTCTTGAACTGTATAGAAAATGATACAGAGACTCTAACATTTTATAAAGTGATTTTATAAAATCGTTAATATTAAGTAAGGAGGTCAGGTCTGGCTGGTGCTATATTGGCCACATGGTGGATGGTAAGGTCTGCCAACTTGTCTTCATGCTGGGGGAAGTCAGTACCCCCATCTCTCATCTGCCTAACAGCTGATGGATATACCTGGATCCCTGGAAGCAAGGGTGGGCATTATGTTGCTCATTCTGTTAGTCCAATGCCTGGGACTCGAAATATCCTGTGTACCTGCCCCTGTTCTGGCCCTATTTAGGTTGGACCATCAGTGGCACCAGATGCCATGCCACATGTCTCTGTGATTATGTCCTGAGTCCTATCTCCTGGCTTGTCTCTGGTTATCATAGTGTCCCAATTCAGCACTCTCTTGATGCTGAATGGTTTCTTGGTGTTGTTTTTATTCTTGTTTTCCTTGCTGTCCTGTTTCCATGCTAAGTGTATTTGTGGACTGCAAGTCTTTGTTACAACAGGCTGCTTGCAGACTGCTAGCAGTATAATAAAGACTCCAGTATTCCATCTTCCAAATTGTGGCCTCCAACAAATATACTGTCTTCTTTTACAGAAACACAAGGGTTGACTTAACATTAGAATTTCTAGAGCCTAGATATATCCACTGTATAGTTATGTAATTAAACATATCCTGGAGGCATTTAGAAAAAAAAATGTCTGTTACATCAGAAAGTGCTTAATAAGTAAACCAAGACCAAGACTCCAGATCCTATATAAGCTAGTCATTCTAGGGAAGTCCAGAGCTGTTTGTTTCCATGAAGAGCTCTACTTTCACACTTTCATGAAGAAATATTTTTGTGCCAATATGAGGTCTTCAATTCAGGAACTGATATAACATCCTTGACATTTTATCTTTTTTTAAACTAACACTAACACTATACCACTTGTGCCACAACTCTACTTCATGATTTTTGGTGGCCTTTTGTGCCAGAGCTGGCCTCAAAGGTGATTCTCTCATCTTGGCCTCCATAAAAGGTAAGAATAAAAGCGTGGGCCCTGTAGGCTGTTCTGAACAAATCTTCTCTCTGGGAAAAAGAGGTTTCATTCAGTGCTTCATCTCATTCTTGCTGTGCCTTCAACAATTTCAGTATTTATTTTTGTATTTTTTTAAATTTTTCTTGGGTCCGGGCATGGGGCCTGAACATAAGGCTGTTTACATTGTAATCAAGTTATCTGTCTTAGAAAAAAGGCATTGGCAATTTGGGATTTATTTCTCAGAGCTAAAATCCCGGGATAAGTATTAATAATTTATTGGGGTTTTTTTGGAGGGGGTCCAGTCATGGGGCCTGAACTCTCGGCCTGGGCACTGTCCCTCAGCTCTTCAACTCAAGGTTAGCGCTCTACCACTTGTGCCACAGAGCCACTCCCGGCTTTTTTCTTTTTGCTTATGTGGTGCTGAAGAATCGAACCCAGGGCCTCATGCATGCAAGGCAAATGCTCTACCACTGAGCCACTTTCCTGGCTCCTTAATAATTTGAATGTAAAGATTTGCTTACCACCACTATGAACTTTACCTGTCTGTCTGTCTAAAACTGCTTGGGTATTCCAGCCAAGAACAAAAAAAAAAAAAAAAAAAAAAAAAGAGAGGGAAAAACAGCAGGAGCCAATAGAAGACTTATCTTTAAGGGTGAGGGGTGTACAGGCAGAAGTGAAGCTTAACCAGGCCTGGGGAAGTCCACACATGGTAGAAGAGGGCAAGCTGGCACAAAGGCAGTTTACCTAACCCTAAAGAGGCAGATGGGAATTAGCCCATTCTATAGGAGGGGTGAGTGGCCTTTGTCCTCTCTTCCTTGCAGATGGACCCTGGAAACCTGGTGTTAAATTGAGTGATATGACTGGTATTGCTAGAACTGCCCCTTGGATGTATTAAAAATAAAAAAAAGGGTTTACACAGAGGGTTAAAAAGTTTATCTGTGTGATGCAATTTGGTTTCAATGCTATTCTAATATTGCATATGTGTTTAAAAAGACAAAAACATGTTAAGTCTAGAAGCTTGGTACAGTGCTGGTGATTGTAATTCTTTCATTAAGAAAAACTGTCATTTGAGTTCAAAAGTTTTCTAAGAGGTAATTCAGAATAAAAAATAAAATATATCTTTTAAAACAAGAAGACAAGAGGCAATGAGTATTACCTAGCCCCTCAAGATTTTATTTCTTTTGTTTGTTTTTGTCCATCATGGGGTTAGAACAGTGGCCAGGGGTGTTGTCCCTCAACTCTTCAGCTCAAGGAAAGTGCTCTACCTCTTGAGCAACAGTGCCACTTCTGCTTTTCTTGTGGTGAATTGGAGATTAGAGTCTCATGGACTTTTCCTGTCCAGGCTGGCTTTGAACTGCGATCCTCAGCTCTCATCCTTCTGAGAAGCTAGGGTTACAGACATGAGCCACCAGTGCCTGGCTTTCCCTTCAAAGTGCAAATGAAAACTAAAGTGTGAAGTATTAAAGCAGAGGTGAGAAGAAGGCTGTCATTTACAATCTCTTGGAGGACTATGGAAGATCCTATATTGTTAAATTACAATGTGCAGAAACTATTGAGCAATCTCACACAAAAATGGAAGCTTTGAAAAATAGAACCAACTTCTCACAGAGATTGGGTGTAGAATAGGTGACAATGTGACAATTAGTAATAATTTTTTTTCAAAGATTTTATTTGATTACAAATTATATTGCTGTTATTTTGAAGTACAATATGATGTTCCATGTTTTCATTATGCATTGCTTGCATATCTAACATCTGGAACGCATTTTTCTTTGTGTGATGTTGAAAGGTAATGAAAGATATTACATTAAGTGAAATATCCTGGTACAGAAACAAATTGAGCAATCTCACACAAACATGGAAGCTAACAAAAACAGAAGTAATTTCTCTCAGAAGTTGAGAGTAGAATAACTACTAGCAGAAGCATGAGAGATTGGTCCATTTTGTCAGGACTCTCTGTTCAAGATTTTGGTCTTATTGGGCTGGAAAGGTGGCTCAGTGGTAGAGCACTTGCCTTGAATGCATGAAGTCCTGGGTTCGATTCCTCAGCACCACATAAGCAAAAAGAAAAAAGCAGGAAGTGGTGCTGTGGCTCGAGTGGTAGAGTGCTAGCCTTGAGCTGAAGAGCTGAGGGACAGCACCCAGGCCCAGAGCTCAGGCCCCACAACTGGACCCCTCCCCCCCAAAAAGATTTTGGTGGTCTTAATCCTTTGGTCAAATTGACTGCGAGTCAGTGTGGGCTTGAGCAGTGTAAGGTACACCCAGGGAGGACTCCATGTAGATGACTACCCCCCATCCCGACATCTTATACATCTTCTACCAGTACCTGTGTGAACTATATAACTGGCATACCTGGAAGCAGTCGTCTCCCCCTTCTCTGAGATCACATATTGGTCTGCCCCCTGATCACACCTCTCATCTGACTGTGGGAGGGTCCTCGGCTCTGAGATCATAGCCACATCTGAGGTGGCCACATCTTCTCCCACCTCACCACAGCTTTCCCCCACCTGACCACAACTTCCCTCACCTAGCCACACCTTCTCCTCACCCCTACCTTAGATAAGACATGGCCCAGGGGTGATTTGGCCATTTCTAGCCACCTGGAAACCCCAAATTGTCCTGAAACCAGAAGTTCAGAAATAAACTGCTCTTTGCCTGAACAACATGTGGTGATCTCATTGATCACCTACCTAATTAACCTAACATGAAGATTTTCCAGTGTGGCAAGTGCTTAAACAGCACAGAGTGATTATGTGGGCAAATACCTTCACTGAGAGGAGTCCACATAGAAAGAACATATCAGACAGAAACAACAGTGACAGGAATCAAAGGATTGAGTTTTGGTGTCCTGGAATCAAATCGAATATAGAATCTATACAATGTATAGATTACTCTGTGCAAAGATCCATGTTTGGAGTTGTCTATGTTGTTCCAATTGGTTAACCATGGGGAAAGACAGGTGAGCCTTAAGTCTACTTTCTTTATGTGATTAAATAATTTGCAAGTCATAGAGAACATCTACTGTTTCCTGTGATTTCAACACAGCCCTGAGGAAAGATGAGAGAAAGAATTGAAAGTAAGAGATTTTGAACACTTCCTCAGATTCAATACACTCCTGAGTGATGGTAATGAGAAAAGAATCTAATTGGGTGCTGGATACAGAGCTCCCCCAACTCTTAATTCTTCTGCGTGATGTCATGGAATCCAGAACCAAGAGCAAGTCTTAGTCTTAAATCTTTCTGCAACAAAGTGACTCTGGGAATAATAATGCTAGATATAGGGGACAGCCTGAGCCAGGGAAATGTTCAAGTCATGAACCTGTGCCTACTGCCTCTACCTTTCTATTCCTGAACAAAAATAGGATACTTCTTGGGCTGGGAAGGTGGCTCAGTGGTAGAGCGCTTGCCTTGCATGCTCAAGGCCCTGGGTTCGATTCCTCAGCACCACATAAGCAAAAAGAAAAAAGCCGGAAGTGGCACTGTGGCTCAAGTGGTAGAGCGCTAGCCTTGAGCTGAAAAGCTGAGGGACAGCGCCCAGGCCCAGAGTTCAGGCCCCACAACCGGACCCAAAAAAAAATTAAAAAAAAATAGGATACTTCTTATAAATAGACTTTCTCTGAAAAACATGAGAGAGTGCTTATTTGTGACAATCCTCTCTCAGCATCTTCTCAGTCAAAGGTCTCTAGGAAACCTTCCTGACCAGTAGGTGACCCACCTGTGACCATTGATCTACTTGGCACCCAAGAAGGCTCAGAACTCAGAACATCCCAAACCAATTGCCACTTTATGTCTGTTCCAAGAATTCACTGTTCTTTGATCATCCCTGATGAGCAGTTAAAACTAATTAACAGAGGCCTTGTGTCCTACTGAACTGAGGCTTAGAGGATGGTGACAAATTTCTGTTGATTACTGAGCTGAGTGAAAGAACAAGTAAGGGACAAGGGCAGCTGAGGACAGGTATCTTCCTTCTCAGGTCCTCCTCACCAGCCTGGAGCTCAGTAAGTCTCACCTTTCACTAGCTGCCTCAGGACAAGAGAGCAGAAGTTGATCTCCCTTGTAGATACACATTCACTGCCACAGTCCATAACTCACACAAACTAATGCTAATACTAATACCCAAGCTACTTTCCCTCCATCACACAGTGTCCACTCCACAGTGTTCATGACCTGATTTCAAGCTCATTGACAAGAGAGATGGAGTGGGCATGGATAGAGAGAGGAAAAATATTTTAAAATGAAAAATATAATTTGGAAAATACAAAAGAACTGAAAGAATTATTTCATAAGATTCAAGGAAAAACTAAGAATTTCTTTTAAGGAGAAAAGAACAAAGTAAAAAAGGTCAAAGTAAAACCAAACTGGATTACCAAAATTTTACCCAAACCACCACTGCCATCAACAACAAAAACCTTTAGTTTTTCTTTCTGCCGGGGGGGGGGTCATTTGTCTAGAACTGAAAATTCACAATCTATGTTAAGATGCATCTTCATTCTCTGATCCCTTAGGCTGTGCAACCTTGAGGAAACTGATAGAATGTGCATTATTTGATTTTTGTCATTTCCTTTTTGCTATGTCCTAGTCATGGTGATGGGGTCGTGACTTCAGGCAGTGGTAATCAGTCTTGAGTCTCTTTCTCACAGGAGGGGAGGTGCAAAATTCAAGATCTTCACCAGCAGCAATTGATCTGGTTTCTCTTTCTCTCTCTTTTCTTCCTTCCTTCCTTCTTCCTTCCTTCCTTCCTTCCTTTCTTTCTTTCTTTCTTTCTTTCTTTCTTTCTTTCTTTCTTTCTTTCTTTCTTTCTTTCTTTCTTTCTTTCCTTCTTTCTTTCCTTCTTTCTTTCTTTCTTTCTTTCTTTCTTTCTATCTTTCTTTCTATCTTTCTTTCTTTCTTTCTTTCTTTCTTTCTTTCTTTCTTTCTTCTTCTTTCTTTCTTTCTTTCTTTCTTTCTCTCTCTCTTTTTCTCTCTCTCTCTCTCTCTCTCTCTCTCTCTCTCTCTCTCTCTCTCTCTCTCTCTCTCTCTCTCTCTCTCTCTCTCTCTCTCTCTCTCTCGCAAATAAACTTGTTTTTTTTTAAGAACCGAGTTACATAATACTTATAATATTGCTTCTAGAATTCAGGTTTTTTTATTTTAATTTTATTGTCAAAGTGATATACAGAAGGGTTACAGTTGCATAAGTAAGGGAATAAATTTACAAGTTCCTATAGGTTATAGTATTCATAGATTCATAGATTTATAAAATGCACAGATTTATACCACAGATTTCGGAACCAAGGGAATAGGGATTTGTCTATACACTATAAGAAAAATTAGAATTCAAGCTTAAAAGCTGAAGTCATTTAGCTAGTTCTAAAATGAGAAGATAAACACTTCTAAGCTATTCTTGTTCATCCTAAGTGTGCTAAGGATGTCATCTCTTTTTTTTTTGGGGGGGGGGGTCCGGTCGTGGGGCCTGAACTCTGGGCCTGGGTGCTGTCCCTCAGCTCTTCAGCTCAAGGCTGGCGCTCTACCACTTGAGCCACAGCGCCACTTCCGGATTTTTTCATTTTTGCTTATGTGGTGCTGAGGAATCGAACTCAGGGCCTTGAGCATGCAAGGCAAGTGCTCTACCACTGAGCCACCTTCCCAGCCCCAGGATGTCATGTCTTTAGAGGACAGCATTTCTAGGAAACCACAGACAGTTTGACCTCAATTGTTTCCTTATGAAAATGATTGTTCCTGTTTTATCTTTGAAAGACTTTCACTTTGTTTTCCTGAAAAAGTCAGTTTTAAGTGTATTCAGGCAGTACAATTTGTGACTAGAGCCATCTTCTAATAGGTTATAAGTGTTTAGAGGCTCAGGCTCATTTCTCTTGCATGCCCCAGTTCTTACAACCCCCCTGGGGCTGGGATTATTTTGCTGTACCCAGATGGGTGTGTGAGAAGCTTCATGCTTCAGTGATAGGGCTTCTGGCTCTGAATGGCTTTGATGTCTTTCAGGGCTCTTCTCTGCCTTCCCTGCAACTGTTCTGTTCCCTGGTTTGCAGACAGCAGCACCATCTGTGAAGAGCAGGGACTATCATGCTAACCACTTCCCTCTTGCCCCATTTTCTTTTTGAGTTAGAGTCTCTTCTATAATTCTTAGGCTGCTCAGAGTGAAGGGCATTTTCCTCTGATGTTTTATCTCTTTTCCTAAGGCAAGAGCAGCCAGAAGTCTTTGCTAGGCATGCTGGGAACACAGTAGTATGAACTTTCTGTGCAGCATTCTCTGGCAGCTCTTCCATACCAGGCCACATATCTCATAGGCTTCATTCCAGGCTCATTGCAGCCCTGCCTTTTGCTAACACTGCAGACTCTGTTCTCATCCTGGGGCTGTGCACAAGGCAGGGCTTTTGCTTTACAGCTGTCTCTTCATAGCTCTTCAGGAGGGAGAAGCAGTAAAGGGCAGCCACCAAATTATGGTGTGAGATGATGGGAATGGAGCTCCTCTGCAAGAAGCAGAGGGGAAAGGCAAGCAGGGTGACACTATGTCTCTCTGCTCATTGGCAGAAGAGACTGAGATGGTCATGTTAAACTTGACCTCCTCTTTACAAGGAAAGTGGGAAGGTTTGTGATATTTGGGTATGTTTAAACACTGCAGGTGCATTGATTTAGTTTTCACAGGGCTGGCACTACCTTGTTTTAAAATATCTTTTATCAGAAAGTAAGTGGCCATCACTTCATCAAATGTTCTCTGTAGTAGCAATGTGTAGGTCTGAAGTTTGTTGGATCCCATGAATCACATTCTGGTGACAATTGTTGGATCTAACTTGTTGGACAGTGGCTCACCTGGACACAGACAGCATTCCACAACTCTACCATTACCTGGTGTGAAGCTGGCCTCTGTTGTGAGTCTACAATTAGCAGCTGTGAAAGGATGTTATGTCCTTTTGCAGTCAGGTGATATGGTACATCATACGCCCTGTATAATTTGTATACATGGCTGGTTGGAAGTCATCCCTTTAAATGGGAATTTTACTATAATCATAAAAACCATGCTGGTGACTAGGCCCCAGAGATCCACCTTGAAACCTGTTGCAGGTACATTTCAGGGGCATGGAATATGTAGGCACCACACATTTCTGTGAGCAACTGCCCTCTGGCAAGCCTCAGGCTTAACCCAAAGTCATTGACTTTAATATTGCCATTTTCATCCAGTAGGATGTTGTCAGGGTTTAGGTCAATGTATGCCATCCTATTCAGATGAAAGTACTGCACAGGAGTTGCTATCTGCTTCAGAAACCTGGATTCATTCTCAAATAGGTGGCATGATGCTCTGATCCACATTAGCAGGTTTCCCTTGGTGGCTGTTTCTATTATCAGGTACATGTAGAGGTGATTCAGAGCCTTAACAATGTCCACCTCGTTTTTCACAGCATAGGGTAGTCTTCCCTCTCCAATATTTTCACTGCTACCACTCTGTCTTCCCCATAGCTGCCACAGACAATGTACATGCTGTACATGGTATTGGCTTGCAAGGATCTCCTCTTCCCTGGAGGAGAATGTAGTGTATTTGTTGTCATTTGATTCCATTTTCTTGATGGGATGGCAGGGAATCAACCTTAAGTAAACTTAGCTCATTAAATATGATGCATAGTAAATCTTAACTATACTTAGCTAAATAAATACAGTAGGTAGCAAATCATAATTAAAATTAGCAAAATCAATGTGTTGGGTCTTAAATCTTAATAAAACAGCTAAATCAATTCAGTAGGGGCATATCTTAACTGAAAGTAGCACAATCTAAACCACAAAATAACAGAAATCTCCAAACCCACAAAACACAAAACCTCCCTCCCAAGCTAAAAATGTATCAACCTAGCTCTAATTTAGTCCAGTAGTCATCAAAGGAGATCTCTCAGCACTGCACAGAAACTGCCTCCTTCTGGAACCACTGCAGGGACCTCACAATGACATGTGAGATCAGTGAGGAAATGGACCAATCCAGCTGGACTCAGTGACATCAAGGAAGAATGGGCCTATTACAGCCAGGGTCTAGCTCTTAGACCTTGAGGACTATTGTTATTGACTTCAGGTGGGTCAAGGGGGATGATTATGTTCACCACCATGGCAGTGTTTTGGGAACCATGAGGACAGTGGCCAAACACCTCTCTTCTTCTTCAGGGCTGTGGGATCCAGGATCCCAGTGCAAAGACCTCAGTCTTCTTGTGGGTAGGTCCTGGTACTTGGTCCAACAATCTGTGAACCCATGGTGCAACACAATGAAGTCCTAGGCACACTGTAGCTTACCAGAGACTCCAGAGTGATATCAACATTAAAAATTAAACCCTGATTCTTTATGTTTGGTGTCATACTATTTTATTTAAAAAAACTCAAAATCTCTGGCACACCACTTGAGGAAATGATTTATTAAAAGTAAAAGGCTGTAAGAATATACAAGATGAAATCACAAAACAAACAAACTCTCAGAATAAGAGAAACTTCAAACCTATAACTGAAGTACAGGAGGTATTGCTAAGAAAGGATACATAGTGATAAATATGGCCAAGAAGGATTCAACCATGGATGGGAGAAGGGAAGTCAGGAGGTGAAGTCAGGTGCAGGCTGCCTTTCTCTACCTTCTGTGGATTTCCATCATTTGCATGTACATTTCTCTCCTTTTATGCAGGATTCCCTGCACTGGGACCACTGGGTCACTGGGCCTTTCTCTATTCTCTCCCACTTCACTTGGTGGTGGAAATATCCACTTCCACTAGGAGTTACTGGCAGTTAATACCATCTATGAGAAAAATAATTTATCACATGGTTCTTGATTTGTAAGCAAGAGGCAGTGGATTGGTAAGTCTAAATTAATGAAAGGCAAGGCCTAGGGGAGTGGGTTCAAGTGGTAGATCCTTTGTCTAGTGAGAGGGATCTAGTTTAAAACTAGAGACTACATTTGAAACATAGAACTTCTCTTTTAACAATATGTAACTAGCCAGGGGACAATGACTCATGCCTATAATCCTAGCTACTCAGGAGGCTGAAATCTGATGATCATGATTCAAAGTCAGCCCATGAAAGAAAGTCCATGAGACTCCTATCTTCAATAAACCACCAAAAAAGTCTTAGTGGCACTGTGGCTCAAGTGGTAGAGAACTAGCCTTGAGCTGAAGAGCTCAGGGACAGTGCCCAAGCCCAGATTTCAAGCCTCATGACCAACAACAAAAATATGTAACTAGTTATCATTTATAGCTGTTGTTTTATAAGAGTAAAGCCCTATTCAGATTTACCAGCAGGCCCACTTCATTGCTATTATTTCAATTTTTGTGTGTTTGAGAGAGCTACTAATATTGAATTTTTTATCTTTTTGCTTTTATTTGGCTTTTCTTTTGGGAAAGATTCAGGCCAGAGAGGGGACTTTTCCTGGTACTTGAACTCAGGGCATACATGACATCTCTAAGATTTTTCCCTCAAGGCCTGTCCTCTATCACTTGAGCCGTAGCTCTACTCTGGCTTTTCGTTTTGTTTTGTTTTGGTGGTTAATTGGAGATACTCTTCAAAATTCAGAATAATGAGTCGCTAGGATGACAGGCACCCAGCCATTGGTACTCAGCTAGGCTCTCATTTTTGAGGGAAGTTTTTCTCTTTTTATTTTTTTATTTTTTTCAGGTGTGGAGTTGAACTCAGGGCCTGGACACTGTCCCTGAGCCTCTTTGTGGTCAAAGCTAGTGCTCTACCACTTGATTTTTGAGTGGTTAATTGGAGATAAGTGTCTCATGGGGACTTTTCTGTCCAGTCTGGCCTTGAACTGTGATCCTCAGATATCAGCCTCCTGAGAAGCCAGAATTACATACATGAGCCAGTGGTGTCCAAATTTTCTTCTTTTGGAAAGATTGGATGACCATATTTACTTTTAGCACATTAACTTTGTTGCTCTTGCTGTCTGCTGTCCTCCTACATTCCTGATGGAAAATTGGTCATAATCTCATTGAGGATCTCTTGTGTATGATGAGTTGTGTGTTTGACTCCGGAGGTTCTCTGTCTTCAACAATTTAATTACAATGCAACAGTGTGGATTTCTGAGTTTATTCTAATTGGAGTTTGTTGAGTTGCTAAATTCTTGTGTATGTAGTTACGTGCTTTAAATAAAAATTGGGAAATTCATTATGAATTCAGGGACTTAAATAATGCATATATTTGTACCGGGTTCATTATTTTTATGTCAATTGTGTTTATTAGTTGTAGACACTGTAGATATAACAATGAGAAAAAAAGAATAGCTTTATTTTTTAAGCTTAACACTTTAGTGTGAGTGGGGTTAGAGAATGTGTATACATACACATACATATTCCTGCTTCAAACAACCTCTCTAGAGGAGTTTGAGAACCACTAGCTAAGGTAAGGCCCATTAGGCTATGGTGGGGAATTTAACTTTTATTCTGAAACAGAAGTTCTTAAAGGTTGGAGGTTAGAAAGTGACTTAATTTGGTTTAAGAAACATAAAAACTGGGTGCCAGTTGCTCATACCTATAATCACAGCTACTCATGCAATGGAGGTTAGAGGATTGTGGTTTGAAGCTGGTCCAGGCAGGAAAGCCCATGAGACTGTTTTGTCAGTCGTGGGGCTTATCAAACACCAAGAAGTGGAGCTGTGGCTCAAATTGTAGAGCACTAACTTTAATTTTTAAAAAAGCTCAAGGAGCTGATGGTGGTGGTGGCTCATGCCTGTAATTCTAGCTACTAAGAAGGCTGAGATCTGAGGATTGGGATTCAAAGCCAACCAGACTAGGATAGTCAGTGAGAGTTTTATCTCCAGTTAACCACCACAAACCCTGAAGTGAAGTTGTGGTTCTAAATGGTAGAACACTAAATAGCTTTGAACAGAAAAGCTTAAGGATAGTGCCTAGGCTCTGAGTTAAAGACCCACAGTTGACAAGACAAAAGAAACACAAACACAAACACAAGCACAGCATCAAGCCCTAGCTAGGATCAGCATTACAAAAACAAATCATTTTCAACATTCCAACAAGTGACTAGGAAGTTCAATAATTTTCCCAATATCTTTCTGCCAGTGAGGAGCAAAGCTAGGATTAGTTGGATGCCAGTGGTGGTCACTGATGTCTGCAATCTTAGGTTACTCAGGAGGATGAGATCTGAGAATTAACATTCAATGCCAGCTCTGAGAGGAAAGTCTGAGATTTTTTATTTCAAATGATCAACTAAAAATCTGGAAGTAGAGCTGTAGTTCAAGTAGTAGATCCCTAGGCTTGAGGACGAAAAACTCAAGGATAGGCCAGACCCTGAGTTAAAGCCCCAGGATTGGAAACAAACTATGAAACCAGAACCAGACAAGAGTGCCTATAGCTCTGTGGCTGACCAGGAGAGGATGCTGTAGAGTCATGTATTGGGCCAGGAAGCCCACCGCTGCTCTTCCTCCCCATGGGCTGACCTAGAGTCCTGAGTGACAAACAACAGGCTACAGCTCAGTAACCAAGGAAGCCCAGCTGGCTTGGTCACTTACTCAAAATCAAGCCTGGCAGTTCCTGGACATCATCTGCAACTCAAATCCAGTGAACATTTGGAATAGAAATCACCCCCAAGGGCTGGGAAGGTGGTTCAGTGGTAGAGCGCTTGCCTTGCATGCGTGAGGCCCTGGGTTCGATTCCTCAGTACCACATAAGCAAAAAGAAAAAAGCCAGAAGTGGCGCTGTGGCTCAAGTGGTAGAGCGCTAACCTTGAGTTGAAGATCTGAGGGACAGTGCCCAGGCCCAGAGTTCAGACCCCACGACTGGACACCCCCCCAAAAAAAACAAGACTAAAAGAGCAAATTTGCATGGGGCTGGGAAGCTTGCTCAGTGGTAGAGTGCTTGCCTTGCATGCATGAGACCCTGGGTTCAATTCCTCAACACCACATAAGCAGAAAAAGCTGGAAGTAGAGTTGTGGCTCAAGTGGTAGAACGCTAGCCTTGAGCCGAAGAGCTCAGGGACAGCACCCAGTCCCAGAGTTCAGGACCCACGACCAACAACAACAACAAAAAAAATTGAAAAGGCTGTCCCTGATTTGTTTACTTGTTGGACATTTATTTATTTAACAAAAAGCAAGATCAGCATAACTAGGAAAAAAGCAGATGCAAGTTGGTCATACCATATAGACCTCACAGACTGTAAGGATTCTCATGGATAGTTAATGTAAAGGAAAGCCACAGGTGGTCCCCAAGGTTCATCTGAGTTTCATATGAAAGGATGACTCTGGCTACTCTGTTAACATCAGTCTGATCAATATAAAAGACATATAATGTTATTGACGACATTATTCACTATAGTGAAAACGTAGAAACAACCCAAATGTCCACTGATGGATAAACAAAATGTGGTATATTCATCCAAGGGAATATTATTGAATATTAGAAAGGAATGACATTCTGACCCACTCAATAACATGAATGAATCTATAAAATATTGCAAGTGAAATAAACTAGATCTAAAAAACTATAATTTGTGTTTCCACATCCATGAGGTATCAAAAATAGCTAAATTTGCGGGGTAACCGTGGCTCACACTTATAATATTAGCTACTCAGAAGGCTGAGAACTAAGGATGGAGGTTTGAGGTCAGATTAGTGCCTGAGACTCCAATTTGCAATAAATGAGAGGTGCATGAGAACAGCCAATATGAGTTCAAAGCTTTATTGGGGGGGGGGGGCAGACCTGCCGGGCTGCTCCAAGGAAAAATGGAGGCAGCAGCCATGGACAGGTATAGACTGAATTTAAACATTTTAGTGGCAGTCTCATGGGTCACATGGGCAGTCACAGGTCACATTACATAGACTATGGGAATTTGTGGGTAGGGTCAGTTCTGAGAAGAGGTGTTGTGAGGGTGTTACATGGACTAGGTACTCAGCATCCTGAGTAGCTAAGATTAAAGGCACTACTGCCCAGTTTGATTAACTCTTGCATTTCATCCCCAGAAATGTGGAGTCAGCCAAGGTGACCCAAGCCTTCAAAGTTTTGTTATCGGTGTTAAGACCAAGCTGTGATGTCAGAAAAACTGACCCCTTACTGTTTGGCCTGGAGCTAGAAGAAATGGAATGTGAGAGTCATCAGGATGCTTGTCTAGGGCTGGGGTTGGTAAGTCACCAGAAACAGTGGTTGGGCTGGAGAGGCAGAGAATCCAGAGGGCACTGTGGAGTATGCCAGAGAGGAGGGTGTCGAAGAAACAGTTCAGGAATGAGTACTGGAGCAAGCCCAGATTCTCTGTGCTTCAACCTTTCTTCAGAGACCTTACCACAGTAATGCACACATTTTACTGTCTTGGGTAACTGCACGTTTCTTTAATGTTTCAGTCCTCACCCCCCATTTCAGCTCCCAGGGTTTTGTACTGCCTGCACATCTTCCTGAAGCCTGGCACAGAGTCTGGCACACATGGGTGCCGGCTGATGGCTTGCCAAATAGGACTGAATGGAGACAAACCCTGAATCTGAGGTTTCAGGAAGGGCTCAGCCTGTGCTGAGTGTTCAGTGGATATGTGTGGGACTGGACCTGCGTGAGAAGGAGCCTGTAGATAGGCTTGTTTTATCTCCCCACCACTTTGTTAGGCATGGCAGACAGGTGTCACAGGCTGGTGGGTGCTGACTGTAGTCTGGATTATGTATTGGAGTGAACACACCAAACATCTAATATCTTCTACACGAAGAAACCTAGGAAACCTAGGACCTGTGGGCAGAATTGCACAGGAATTACAGCGTGGACCTCATTTCACCCCACAGGACACTGAAAGAATCCATTCTGGCCATGCCAGGGGACCACGCAGAGGCAGGCACATACAGGACAAGGATTGTTGTAAAGAGATTGATTAGTGGGGCCATGTTGCCCACAGGCTAGGGAGCAATATGGCATCTACTCCTATATAGGTGATAGTTCATAACTCTGGGGCTAGTGGTAGAGGAGGTTGTCTGCAGGCGCAGGTTGATCTGTGCAGAGAGTGGGAGTGGCCAGCTCTTCGGATGGAAACTCTAGTGCTGGAAGGAGCTCAGCTCTGGGTGGAGCTGGAGGGCTATGGGCTGTCCCAGGAAAGGCAGTGGGAGCAGCTGAGGATCTGAGGAGGGAAGAATGCCAAAAGACACTGAGATCCCTGGGTCAAGTCAGGTCTGGTTGTCCTCAGGGCCCTGCCAAGATGAGTGGGGAGTCCAAGACTCCAGGGGCTGGGAATGGCAGGGGTCAATCACTACCTGCAAAGCCCAAGGACTCCCCCAACCATATTTTGTAAGCAGCAGCGAAGAGGGCCAGGATCGGATTCTGAAGTGCACTCAACCACGCCCAAACAGAGGCCTCTCACCAGGGTGTAGCGGGCACCATTTAGGGCCGGACAACTCAAATCTGCTTTCTCTCCGTCGGGTTGGAAGGGGATCAGTGGAGGAGTGGGATACACGATTGCAGTGTTGGAGGGGGTATCTCTGAGGTCGGACCCTCAGATGGCATCCGGAAAGACTGAAACACTCCAAAAGAAGACGGAGGTCAACAAATATAGGCGTTGTCTAGCAATTGTAGAATAGAGAATCGTGGATCTGATGGCTCCACAGTGTCCAACATTGTTATTGGCAGTGGTAAACATCCCCCCCACCCGGCAATGAGTCAGTGTTATCTTCTGGCTTACAACCCGGGGAGATGCGGAAATGCTAGGGAGTTGTGGCAGCTGATTGTGTTTGGTGAGTTGCTGCTTCTGCAACTGGGGGTCTTGTGGTGGGCGTGGAGAAGGGCTGCGGGGCCAGCAGGGCTGCCGGGGGGTCGGCCAAGTCAGATGGTCTTTCTGCCCAACCTGGGGCTGTGGGCTCTGGACTGCCAGCAACAGGACGATGGCACCTCGTGGCCAGGGAGATGGTGGTAGTGGGGCAGGCAGGAGCTGTGCTGATCCCCATAGCCGGTTAGGTGAGTGCTTTGGTGCTGTGCGACCTTCTCCCCTACCCAACACCTGTCTGCAGCTCCTTTTCCCTCCTTCTCTGGTGGATGTCTTCAGAGGCAGCACCAGAAAAAGTCTGTGCTTCTTCATGTTTTTTGTTTGTTTGTTTCCCAGATGGAATAAATTGAGGCTCGGAGGACAGAGATTTGACCACTCAGTAGTCAGAATTAGAACCCAGGGCCCTTGGTGCCCCTTTCTGGGACTCTTACTTCAAATTTCCATACTTTACAGTCAGGCCTCTTTTCTCTTGCCCTCTCCTGTCCCCTGACCTCGTCCAGTGTTCTCTTTCTGGGGAGTACTCTTTCCACATATGCCTGTATCCTAGGGTGTGATGCCTTCTGTAGGACTGGTTCCCTCATCATCTTTGCTCCCCTCCCTCATCCCCACCTGCTGATCCTGTTGTTTCTACTCAGGTCAGTCCCTTTCCCATTTTACCATTTGCACAGAGACCCCTGGGCCTCCCTGCTTCTCTTTCCCTATTCAGCTTTCCCCATCCTATTTCTTTCTCAGATCCTGTGGATTCCTTGGGGAGTGAGTGCAAAGATCCTCTTAGAACATCAAGTCATTTGAATTGGGGTGAAAGGTGAGTTTCTGGTTCTTGAGGAACTTGCTACCTTTGACTCACCAGAAGTATAGAGGTACCCTAGTGGGAGGATCCCCCAAAATATCCCAGAATGCAGTTCCGTGAGTGAACATACATTCCACTCTCCTCTGAACTGGAGGGACTTAATATTTTTTGCATTCCAAACTGTGATCATATTTGTTTCTGCCTCTTTGAAACTTACCATGTGTACATGCATTTGAACTAGTTTTTTTTTTTACTTTGTGTGTGTGTTTGTACATGTGTTTGTGTTCAGATCCTGGGTCTTGAACTCAAGGCCTGGGTGCTGTCTTTTAGTTTTTTTAATGGCCAGTGCTCTACTGCCTGATCCACAGCTCCACTTGTGGCTTTTTGGAGGTTCATTCTAGATAGGAGTCTCTTACAGACTTTCCTGCCTGAGCTGGCTTAGAATCAGGATTCTCAGATCTCAGCTTTCTAAGTATCTAGGATTATATGTGTGAATCACTGGCACCTGACTTTGACCAGCATTTTCCTGTGACTCAGCAGGACTGTGACTCTCATCTTCTGGCAAGTCTATGCATGCTTGAATTGCTTCATATAGCAGGACATTTCAGATTTACTTAGGGGATTTTTCCTGGTCCCATGGGAAGAGGGTAATTCATGTAGCATGGTCAAATTTGACTGATTGTTGGCTGGAATATGGTAGACTTATACCTTTCTCTTATTTTCATGGTTAGGCACAATCATATGATTACAACATGTCAGTATGTAGTCTGAATTCATTTCCCTTTGCCTGTGATCTTAGGGAAGTGTGTCAGAGCAAAGACTCTGCTCAGTGGCCTCTGTCCCTCACAGGAAGAACAGAAGCTCCTACTGACTCACCTTGAACTTATATTATGAGTAGAAAAGAGGCCAGGCTGTTTGTCAATGCAGCATTACTTGGCTGGTCTTGACTCCTCTTGGTGCTTTGAAGGCAGAGTCTCCCACTGATTGTACTTTAGGGGTCTCAGAGGAGGTCACATGAAACAGGTACTGAAGAATCTCACCAGCTCTCCTTCATTAAAACCTTATTACAGCTATAAACCAGTGGCTCACATGTGTAATCAATCCTAGCTACTCAGGAGGCTAGCAATCTGATGATTGTGGTTCAGTGCCAACTCAGGGTAGGAAAGCCTGTGACACTTTTATCTCCAATTAAATACCAGAAAAGCTGGAAGTGCACCAGTGGCCCAAGTAGTAGAATGCCAGCCTTGAAAAAGAAAGCTCAGGGACAGCCCTAGGACTGGCACATACACACACAAACACACACACACACTTTATTGTTAGCTCACCTAATGCTCCAAACAACCATATAAATCAGGTATCCTTATTTCCATATTACAAAGGAGGAAAATTTCTGGTGAGTCAGTGGCATCAGACTAATCTCTGCCCCTGTCTCTGTATCTTTCCTTGGAGCAACACATGTGACCCAAGAGAAAAACAGGCTAGAGACCATTTGTATGATTGTATGTGGGCTTTATGAATGTGTGCATGCATATGCATGCATGCACAACTTCTAGGCCTTGAACTTTGACCCTAGATGCTGTCCCTGAGGTTTTATTCTCAAAGTTGGCACACTGCCACTTTGCCACAGTTCCACTTCTTTGTCTTTAATTCTTCATTGGAGATAAGAGTCTTACAGACCTTTCTGCCCAAGCTGGCTTTGTACCATGGTTCTCAGAACTCAGCCTCCTAATTAGCTAGGATAATAGATGTAAATCATTGGCATCAGGCATAGATTCTTGAGTCTTCTGGATAATTCTGCTTAAGTGAGCTTAGTTTCCCCAGTGTGAATGGTTTTAATAATGTTTGATCTTAGGCCAGTTGAAACATATACCTTTTCACAGTGCCTGGATTTGTTTCAGTATAGCACTAACTACTCTGCCTGCAATTATAGTTCTTGAAAAGGATAACTAAGCCAGGTGTTGGTGGTTCACCCTTGTTATCCTAGCTAGTCAGGAGGCTGAGATCTGAGGACTGTGGTTCAAAGCTTGCCTAGGCAAGAATCACTGTGAGACTCCAATCTCCAATTAACTACCAAAAATCTGGAAGTGGAACTGTGGCTCAAGTGGTAGGATTTCAGCCTTGAACAAGACAGCTCAGGAACAGTGCCCAGACCCTGAATTCAAGAAAACAGAAAGGAGGTAGGAAGGATGGGAGGAAGGAGGGGACAAAGATCTAGGCATCAGTGACTCATACCTGTAATCCTAGCCAAAAAACGAGAATTTGAACTGTGTCTCAGTGATAGAAAGCTACTCTTGAAAGAAAAAGTTCAATGACAGCACCTAGGCCCTGAGTTCAAGCTGAAACACTGACAAAAAAGAGAGAGGAAGGAAGGGGGAGAGGGAAGATAAGAGGGAGGGAGGGATGGAAAGGAAAGAACTATTTCCAAGAGCTGAGTGAAATAGAAGCTGCTAGGTATCTGAGAATCTGCAGAGAGCCAGGAGACAAACTTGAGATTTTTAACCATTTGTCTGGATGGTGCTGAATGTTAGATTCCCCCTACAGAGCCCCTGCTGTACATTAGTTCAGGCCAACTGAATCCTGCTTGGGCTGGGCCCTGGGAAGGAAGTGCTAGTCTTTGCTTCTCTTGTAAAGACTAAGAAACCAAGGCCATCAAGAACCTCTCCTGACCAGAAGAGGCAGTGATGAGTGTCCATGGAATGGAGTCTGAGTCTTTCTGTGACATTCCTAAAATCTTCCAACCTGATCTTTCTCCTATCTCATGTTCTTGTGGTAGCCAGGAAAAATGTACAAAAAAAAACACCTACAACATCAGCACCCCAGGAAAAGAAGGGCTGGTCTCTCCAGCCCAGTTGGCATCCCTGGACCAGCCAGCAAAGACTATCAGCACCGCAATTAAAGGACTAAACAGCTTGTGATGCAGCCTCCTCTCTCTTTCTCCCTCTCCTCTCTCTCTCTCTTTATTGTCTCGGGAAGCCTTCAAAGACCATAATCCATATTGGGCTGCTAACTCCCCATTGTTCCCAGCAGCATTTAGCCACTTTTCTCAAACACACAGCCAGAGCAATAGTGGTTCTGGCAGCAAGTCAACCTGTAAAGATGGGACATTTATCATTGCCAGGGGTCTCTGGTGACCTCAAAGGGTGCCAGTGAGGTGGGACAGGGAAGAGACTACAGTGGGACTTCTCTCATCTACCTTGCACTTTAGAAGGCTTCTCAGATCAAGGCCAGCTCAGATAATGACAAATAATAAATACTAAATACTAATAACTGCTGTATTGAGAGGAATGTTTCATTTATTTTATCTTTACCCTATCTAATATCCATAGCCACCCCCACAAACTATTTGTATTACTCTGCTTTTTTTAAAATCCTCATTTCACTTATCAAGAAATACGAGTCAGAGAGATTCACTTGACTACAGCCACACAGCTAAAAATGAAATTAATATGACCAATAAGAATACTATCTGAGCCAGGTGCTGGTAGTTGATGTTGTAATCATAGCTACTCAGGAGTCTTATATTTGAGGATAGTGGTTTGAAGCCAGTGTGAGACTTATATCCAATTAATTTTAGTGAAAAGCCCTGAAATGGAGCAAGAGCCCAAGAGGTAGAGTGCTGAGCCCAAGAGGTAGAGTGCCAGTTCTGAATAAAACAGCTGAGGGACAGCACCAAGATTCTGAGTTCAAGCTCTAATACTGGCATCAAAAAAAAGAAAAAGATTTCTGACCATCACCCAAGACAATCTCATACTTTCTTGCCCCCTTGTCAGAACCTCCTTTGCGAGCAGCCAGGGAATAAGACTGACATCTTGTGTGACACCCCAGGCCTGACCTAGATCCTTGGTGTGTATTGAGACTCCCTACTAGATGACTTGAGCTACTGGAGGGGCTGAGTATAAGGTCCACATGAAGGAAGAACAGCCAGTGTCTTTGATTTCTCTGGAAACAGAACCAAGATAAAATATATGTGTCATATAACAGTGACTCATGCCTATAGTTTTAGCTATTCAGGAGGCTAAGGTTTGAGGATCATGGTTCAAAGCCCTTGGGAAATCTTATCTCCCACACACCAGTAAAAATCTGGAAATGAAGGTGTATTTTAAGACATACAGAACTATTTTGAGGCAGAATAAGTTAAAGGGAAATTTACACATGCATGTGTATCATACATGTGTATATACATGCATGTGCATATACGTAGATTGGGGGATATGGGGCCTGAGCTCAACAACAGCTTATGTTGCATCAATAAGCTGTAGATTGGAAACTCAGGTAGAATTTCTACTTTGCAGCTAAGTGACTGAATTTGGGTAACTTCAAGTTCCTTCTGAAGTTTATCAAGTCATTGAGTAAAGCCCATTCCTTTAAGGAAAGGTAATCAATCTTCTTTACCCAAAGTTTAAAATTATTTAATCTTACCCATTTAAACTTTACCCATGTGATTAAAATGGTAATCACATCCAAAAGTATTTTCATAGCAACATATACTGATGTTTGCCACAAAAATGAGGTACTATAGTCTAGCAGAATTAATATGTTAGAATTCATCATCACTAGCCAGTTGTTGGGGTCACATGCCTGTAATTCTAGCTAGTCAGGAAGCTTAGATATAAGGGCTTTGGTTATCTCATGTTACAGATATAGAATGAAGGCAAACAAATTAAAATGACTTGTCTTTGATGTCACAAATTAGTAACTGCCAGAGCTGGGTCTTTTATCCTGGTCTTTCCAATTTATCCTTTCCAATATTATCCTGGCCTTTCCAATTTGTTCACCCTCAAATAATTCTCCATTTGTGTGTGTAGCCTTTGTCATCTCCTACCCTCACCCTCTTTGCTTTCTTTTTCTATTTTGCCAGTCTTGGGGCTTGAACTCAGGGCCTGAGCTCTGTCCCTGAGCCTCTCCTTGCTCAAAGCTAGCACTCTACCACTTGAGCCACAGTGCCAGTTCTGTTTACGTAGTTCTGAGGAATCGAGCCCAGTTCTTTATGAATGCTAGGCAAGAATTCTACCACTAAGTCATATTCCCAGCCCCATACCCTCACATTCCTCTAGCATGGAATCAACAAATCCCACAGATATGATTAAGTACATGCCTTTATTTGGTGAGGAAACTCCCTGTGTTTGAGTCTCATCTTCACTACTGAAGTTGGATTGAAATGTTTGTGGGGCCAAGACTCAAGTTTTGTGATCCTGGCCCTGGGCAATCATTTTTTCTGTGTTCCAGTGGCCAAGGTAATCATTACCTATCTCTTGGGTCTGTTAGCAAGTTCACATAGCAAAAGGTGGGTTGGTTTTTGGCTTATATAGTCAGCAACGCATTAGAGTCAGCTGTTTCATTGAGCAAAGATGGCAACCTATGGCTGGGTGTCTCATTCAGTGGTAAAGCCTATATTTATTTAGCATGGTGAGGAGGAAGAGGGGAGGGGAGGAGAGAGGAGGAAGAAGAAAGAGAAGAGGTGGAAGGTGGCTAGGCTCAAATCTATAATCCTAGCTACTCAAGTGGCTAAGATCTGAGGATGTGTTTCAAATCAGCCAGGGAGGGGAGTCTGTGAGACTTTTATCTCTAATCAACTATTCAGGAAAAGTTGGAAATGGCACTATGCCTCAAGTGGTAAAGCACTAACCTTGACTGAGCCCAAAGAGGCTCAGGGCCAGTGCTCAGGAACTGAGTGCAAATCCCATAACAAGCAAAAATAAATAAATAAGGGCTGGGAAGGTGGCTCAGAGGTAGAGTGCTTGCCTTGCATGCATGAGGACCTGGGTTGGATTCCTCAGTACCACATAAGCAGAAAAAGCTGGAAGTGGCACTGTGGCTCAAGTGGTAGAGTGCTTGCATTGAGTTGAAGAGCTGAGGGACAGTGCTCAGGCCCAGAGTTCAGGCCCCATGACCAGCCAAAATAAATAAATAAATACATACATACATACATAAAAAAATCTGGAGGCAGAAGGAAAAGAGGCAGATTAGGTTGTATTAGTCATAGGTTTTGATATTGTTGCCATAACAAAATACTTGACCCAAATAAGGGAGAAAGGATTTATTTTGCTCAGTGTCAGAGATTTCAGGCAACCAGAACAAAGCAGAACAACTCATGGAAGCCAAGGAGCACTGGGAGGGATAAGAGGGAAAGAGAATGCCTGGATTGCAGGCTCCCTTGAATTCCATATGGAACAGCAGCCTAAGGGATGGTGCCACCCACATGCAGGAGGGATTTCTGCTTCAGTTAATCTGCTAGGGAAGATCCCCCTCCCCAGATTGGTGTTTTACTAATCAGCTGGGTGCATATAAATCCAATTAAATCGGTCCCAATTAAGTTCAACCTCAAGGTTAACCATCATGGATGACAAGTTCATTTGTCTCCATACTTACCTTCCTTGTTCTCTCAAAATTCACTTATCATTTATCATTCTTAAGGGTTTTTTTAGTATCAGACTACTTGTGTGTGTGTGTGTGTGTGTGTGTGTGTGTGTGTGTGTGTGTGTGTGTGTGTGTGTGTGTATGCGTGTGTATGCATGCAAGCATGGACATGTGCTGATTCTGGGGCTTGAACTCAGCTTCAGCTCTGTGAGCTCTCCCTCAGCTTTTGTGGTTAGATAAGTTTGATGCCCTACCATTTGAGCCCTGCTTCCACTTCTGGCTTTATTGGTGGTTCATAGTACATAAGAGTCTCACAGGCCAGGCTATAAGGGCTCACACTTGTAGCTACTCAATGGGCTGAGATCTGAGGATTGAGGCTCAAAGCCAGCCAGAGCAGGCCTCTTATCTCCAATTAACCACCAAGTATAATTCAAGTGGTAGAGCACTAGCCTTGAGGAAAAGTTGTTCAAGGCAACAACCAGACCTTGATTTGAAACACCATGACTGACAAAAACTAAAAACTTACCAACTTTCCTACCTAAGCTGGCTTTGAACTCTGATTCGTAGATCTTATGTTCCTGTGTAGCTAGGATTATTGGTGTGAGTGAGCCACTGGCACCCAGCTTTCAGACTCTGAGGTAATGGATGTTCCTAAAATTGCCAGAACTTTTTGCCTTTAATGGAGCCTGCAAGATGCAGAATAGGGTCAAAGCTGGGTGTAGAGTGGCTCTGCCCAATGAAGAGGATAGAGGGGAAAAAATAAAAGGTCAAAGATAGTTCAAAGAAAGGAACAAAAGAAACAATATATTAGTTATATACTTAGGGTTTAATTATGACATTTTCATATATGTTTATAATGTATTCTATTCCTCATGTTACCTCCCTTCATCATGATGTAAAATAATTTGGACATGTTTCATTGTTTTATTCCTATACATGCAAATAATATGTTTATTCTTTCTATCAAAACAGCGCAATGAAGTAGGTTAAAATTATTGTAGGAAGGAGAGAGGGGCACTGGTGGCTCATGCCTGTAATTCTAGCTACTCAGGAGGCTGAAATCTGAGGATCTCAGTTAAAGCCAGCCCTGGCAGGAAAGACCTTGAGACTCCGATCTCCAATAAACCACCTGAAAGCTGGAAGTGGCACTGTCGCTCAAGTAGTAGAGGGCTCGCCTTGAGCTGAATAGCTAAGGGACAGCACTCAGGCCCAAAGATCAAGCCCCACGACCGACCAAAAAATAAATATTTTAGGAAGGAGAGTGAATAAGGAAGAATGATTGAGTGGGCCTAATGAAATAAATTATATTATTGTATTGAAACGTCACCAGGAAGCCAGGTACAAGTGGCTCACGCCTGTAATCCTAGCCACTCAGGAGGCTAAGAACTGAGGATTATGGTTCAAAGCCAGCATGGGCAGGAAAGTCCAAGAGACTCTTATCTCCAATTAACCACCAGAAAACCGGAAGTGGCACAGTGGCTCAAGTGGCAGAGCACTCACTTTGAGCTGAATTGCTCAGGGACAGCGCCCAGGCCCAGAGTTCAAGCCACATGACTGACCAAAAAAGAAAAAAAAGTTACCATAAAACTCCCTTGTATAACTGATACATGTTAATAAAAATATTTTTAAAATGAACAGCTGATAGCCAATCTGCTACATAATGGTGAAATCACAAGTAGTTATATCCTAAAATCAGCAACAAAATAAATATATATGCTCTCATCAATTTTAAGTTGCACTGTTCTGGAGTTGCTTGCAAGGTCAATTTGACAATAGAAATGTAAGTATTTATGTGAATTGGAAGGGGTGTAATTATCTTTTGTGCAGATAAAATTATCTTTTTATTTGTGCAATCCTGGGCCTAGAACTCTGGGATAGTGTGCTATCCCCAAGATTTTTACTCTAGGCTAATGTTTTCCCACTTGAGCTGATGCTCCACTTCTGGTTTTTTGATGGTTGATTGGAGATAAGTCTCGTGTACTTCTTTGTCCAGACTGGCTTTCAACTGCAATTCTTAATAGTCAATCTTCTGAGAAACTCAAATTACAGGTAACAGCCACTGGTGCACCAAGCTAGTATTTTCTTTTATTTAGAAAAGTTGGCTCAGTGGTAGAGCGCTTGCCTTGCATGTCTGAGGCCCTGGGTTCGATTCCTCAGCACCACATAAACAAAAAGAAAAAACCCGGAAATGGCGCTGTGACTTAAGTGATAGAGCGCTAGCCTTGAGCTGAAGAGCCTGAGGGACAGTGCCCAGGCCCAGAGTTCAGGCCCCACAACCGGACCCCCCACAAAAAAAAGAAAAAAAGAAAATCACAAGAATAGCTAAAAGTAATTATGGTCAATAACTAAAATCACTGAACTAATAGGGTATAATATATGTATAAAAGTAATTGAACTTACCTTTGTGAGCAATGAACAATTTAAAAATAATGTAGGGAGTCAGTTCTGTTTATACTAGTATAAAAAAATAAAACATTTTGAAATGAATTGATCTAAAATGTAATCTTGAAAAATGAAAACTGCACTACACAGCGAGTCTTCAAAGCACCCTGTTTTTACCTGATCCTTATCTCCTTGCCTCTCAATAATTTACTTTTATAGAAAGAAATTATTTTTTCCTTTATGCTACTATAGATGTTCTCAATTTGAAGCTTATATTTACAAATATGCTCTATGATCTCTATTTTTATGAGGCATAGATCAGGTCCACAAAAGAGACATGGAGAACCCATACACCGAAGGACTGAATATCAGGCATGAACGTTTCCTATCCAGTCTTTCCAAATCATATTTTATCATGCAAAATCACAAGAAACCTTTAAGAGAGAAGCATGGAAACTCAGATATGAGGGAGGGAGACAATAGATTTATTGCCTAGTTCTCATGATAAAGTCTGGGAAGAAAAATTAGAGGTCTCTTAGATACATAACCTAGAGTTAATGAGTGGAACTTTTAGGATCAGACAAAAGGTAAGAATTCAAAACAAAGTAGGGCATGCAAAACAGAAGTCAAAAACAGACTGGATTGAGGCAAGTGATAAAAGGTCACCTCAACAAAGACCTACCCTAAACTTCATTCCTCTACCTCTACCCATATTCACCCTGATTACAGCAATCCAGCATTTCTTGAAGGGCAATAGATGTGATATACCACGCTCTGAGAAACTCTTGTAGGAGTTTCATTAGTTAGCTGAAGAAATTAGTGAACAAAAGGCAAGTACAGCACAGCAAATGCAAACAGACAGTGCCAAAGGTCTGAGTTCAAGCAACAGGATCAATCACAACAAACACATTAAAGGAAAGGCAAAATTCAGAAACAACCAACAAAAATGCCTTAATGTTTCATGGATGGAATTTGGTAGTTTCTGGGAAATTAATTAATAGATTTTTGAGAAATCTAACTCGAAACAAGCATTGTGCTTTATATCTACCTAACAGTCCTACCGTTTCATTCCAGTTTATACATTAGAGCAGTGGAAAATTATCCAAGAATCAATTTAGTGGCTGTAATTATGAGAGTAGATATTCAAATATTTTAGGCAAAACAGAGACATAACTTACATTCAGCAGAACATGTGTTAAACAGAAATAAAAATGAAAACAACATAGTCTCATAACCTCAATTACATTATTAGAACTAAGAACTAAAATGTCAATCATCTAATGCTCCCCAAACATTTCCTTTTTGTGTTTGGTCTTGGAATTTTTCAGGAGGCAAATCGATTTTCAAGAAGAAACTGAACTTTCAGTTGGGAGAGGAAAGACCCCATGCATCCTAGCCTTGGACCTAGGGTCAAGGATTGGTCCAAGCCCTAAGGAGCCTACTTCCTCCAGGATGGCTCATCACATTATGGACATTATAATCTGAATTGCACCCAGATACTTTGAAAGTGTGTGTGTGTGTGTGTGTGTGTGTGTGTGTGTGTGTGTTGTGTGTGTGTGTGTGTGTTTGTGTGTGTGTGTGTGCGTGTGTGTAGGGGGAGATCCTTCTGCATGTGAGCCTCCCCACCCAAGATTCGTGTTTTCCATTTATAAATTACAGTTTCTTGCCCTTTTTATTGCTGCTGGAAGTGCTCGTAAGTTCAGTTTTGCATTCAGTAGGTGGGAGCCCCAAGGCAGGTACTCAGCCTCTCTTCAGTGGACTTTGGGAGTTGTAACTGTAAGGGATCTCAAGCTACGGATCCCATGTCAGGCACTAACTGCAAGCTGGGCACAGGACCCGGTGGTTCTACCTTACATGTGTTCTTCCAGTCTGGGGTTGATTTGTTTGGGGAGTCATGAGCTTGTGCTGCCATTAGACTGTGTGCTTCCAGACACCAGAATCTGGCTTCTGAAGCTCCAAGAACAATTTGGGTATTTCTCCAGACTAGGAGACCCTGGAGCTTTATGTTTATTCTCCATGACCTAGAGATTTTGTTGTTAATCCATGTGACTTTATTCACTTCACCCGACTGTAACTGAGCATGATAACAATTGCAATAAAATTGTAAAGTCTGTGCCTTGAATCTTCTCATATTACAGTTCTATTTTGGGGTTCTGTGTTGTTTATCTGAGAGGCATTTTTACTCTGCCTCTGTTTGTTAGCCTTTTTAGCACTTCTGGCTTGAGTTTACTCATGTTTGTACATGACCTTGTTTTAAGAGACAGGTCTACATGGGATACTGGAGTAGTATATGCTGGTCCTGTAGTTTCAGGAATGAAGCCTAGCAATGTTGCAAGGAGGGAACCTACAAATAACAATCTCCCTCCTAAAGAACAGAGGCAGAAAAGCACAGGAAGGCGAAGATGCTTTTAGCTTTCCTTGCCTTAAGCAATAATTGGTTCTACTTCTTGAAGCGATCACTTGATGCTTTTGAAAGGTTTAGACCAACTTTCAGGAGGGAAGGTGAGCTGAGCTGAGGAATAAGCCAGAGCATAGTTATCAGAGGGTACAGGAGGGTATGGTTTAGGGTAGAGAGAAAACTATCCCAACTGAAAGTATCTGTCTAGGTACCAATCCCTAATCCAATTCTCAATGATTTATGCAGCCTCTTTCCACAATAATTTATAGTATGTGATCTGTCAAACTTATCTTCAGTGCCCCATCTGTGGATTTGCTCATGCTAGCTATACCATGTTGGTACATCCTGGCAGTTCAGGGAGTTGGTAAGAGACTTTTGGCTTCTAAGAAAATTGTAAGAAATCTTGAGAAAATATATATTGCTCAAGGTTGTATGCTTTGTAGATTTAGCTAATGTTACCCATTTACCACAATCTTCTTTAAAAAGTATTAATTCACTTAGGAAATTCCTTTTGGAATTTGAAGTTAATAAAGCATAAACATTTCTGTAAAATACCTTATAGAAACATGCTGGTTCTATTTTTGTCCTCTGCACTTCTTATGGAATTTGCAACTTTAAAATGTTACTAACATGGATATTCTCTACTTTCTGTTTTTGATAAATTACACTTTCTCTAATAGAATAATAAGCATATTTTACATCATTGCCATAAAAACATATTCCAAAACAATTGATGAACTATAATTAAAATACAATGCCCTCTTTTTGAGTGCTAGTCCCAGTTCTTGAGCTAAAGGTCTAAATACTGACTATGAACTGCTTTTGCTCAAGGGCAATGTTTACCACTTAAGCCACATCTCTACTACCAGCTATTATTGGTAGTAATATGTCTAATAAAATAATCTGAAATAGATTTTTTAATGTTTAAGGAGTGATGTTCAGTCACTTATGTTTACAATGATAGTCCAAATCCCAAAAGAAAAAAAATGCCCACCCTGAAATATATTACACTCTTGGTCTCAAGCATTGTGAATATAGATACATTGCCTATAATTAAATCTTTTAAAGTTTTTTTAAAGTATGAAATCATTCAGGTGATGCAGAAAAAATCAGTAGTAAGATACAAACATTGCTTTAAAATGATTCATATTGTCTTTCCTAGCATAAAATATCCTCACTGAATACTGCAGAGTAGATATTCATTCTTTGCAAATGTCACTGTAAAGTTCAATTTTTTTCACCAACAGAGAGTTCAACATAATATAATGATCTCTATTTTTATTACCAAACATTGATATAAGTGATCAAGGACAGGCTGGGAAGGTGGCTCAGTGGTAGAACGCTTGCCTTCCATGCATGAGGCCCTGGGTTCGATTCCTCAACACCACATAAGCAAAAAGAAAAAAGCCAGAAGTGGCACTGTTGCTCAAGTGGTAGAGCACTAGCCTTGAGCTGAAGAGCTGAGGGACAGTGCCCAGGCCCAGAGTTCAGGTCCCACGACTGGACCCCAAAAACAAACGAACAAATAAGTGACCAAGGACTTCGGTAAGTCTAGGTGTTTCTGTGTTCTCTCACACAGAGCAATTATGTATATGGTCAATAAGATGGTGTTCCAGATTTTACTTCTTTTTTCCCCTTTTTTATTGTCAAGGTGATGCGCAGAGCGGTTGCAGTTACATAAGTAAGGCAATGAGTACATTTCTTTTCAAAATTGCTCTCCCTTCCCTCAATTTTCTTCTACTTTCCCTCCCTCCAACCCAGTTCATGTTATTTTATATTAGCAATTTCCAATCTAAGTATTTGTGTAAAAAAAAAAAACAACTGAGGATAATAGAAATTCCTAGTGATAAACCAACAAGTAAAAACCAATAAGTATAAGATGTTTAATTCATTATATTTAACTTTTCTGAATCTAAAATTTGGGGTGTCCTCAGCTTAGTATTTTGTGTTGATGTTGTTTAACTAACATAGAAAACTTAATATTCTGGTTCCTTAGCTAAGCATGGTTGGTTGGCATTATGTCATTCCTATGAGCAGTATTTTATGTTGCATCTTTATTAGGCCCTGTACCTCCAGCAGGATGGCCAAGGTTCTTGTTTTGTTTGTTTGTTTGTTTGTTTTTTGTTTTGGTCAGTCTTGGGGCTGGAACTCTGGGCTTGGCTTCTGTCCCTGCACTCTTCAGCTGAAGGCGAGTGCTCTACTGCTTGGGCCACAGGGCCACTTCCAGTTTTCTAGTGATTTATTGGAGATAAGAGTCTCTTGGATTTATTCCTGCTAGGGCTGGCTTTGAATCTTGATCTTCAGATCTCAGCCTCCTGAGCAGCTAGGATTACAGGTGTGAGCCACCGGCGCCCAGACTAGCCAAGGTTCTTAATTTGACTGTTTAGAAAAATGAGAATTAGGAGCTTCTCAAACCTGTGTTCAATGGCAAATTAAAAATCATTGCACAAGGGTGCTCTGAGTATTTAGATACAGGGAATTATGCCATTTGGCAACCATTATTGGAACATTATAATACTAGAAAAAAGAATTGTATATATATTTTTCCAGTATAACTCTGGGTGAGAAAAATTAAGTTACAACATACATGCTTTCCATGGTGTCTAAGTATGTATGAGGTAGACCACAAATGGTCAATGGAGTCCTAAGATGGATACCTTTGCATTAATAGATTAATAGCTCATGTGTCCCTAAATGTATTTCAGTAATAACTAGTTTTAGTAAAAATGTGATATGATTTTTGGGTTTCAATTATTCAATTATTTTTTGTGGGAACATTAGTTTTTATGAATTCTACATGTATATTAAACATAGATATGAATTGCTTTTATACTATACCAACTAGTGGACTGTGGATTTGTCTTTAGTAGAGTGTTCAATGCTTTACTTCATACTTGAAACAATCTTCCCCTATAAGAAGACTTTATGCTTTTCCAGCTTATGTATAATGTTTTGAGCAGGAAAATCTGGGGCAAAATCACAGAGATTTTTTCCTGACCATGTCATTTGGCTTATTTTCCAGCCATGCTTCCAGTATCATCTTTTCATTGTCAACAGCAAGAAAGAATGAAAGGATCTCTGGTGAGTTACTTTTTATTCTTTACTTTGCTGTACATTCCATTTTATGAACCTAAGTATGTCCAAGATTTAAAAACAGACAAAACAGGTTCAGCTTGAGGAACATGTTCATAAATTAATTAAAAATTGCTTATAGATTTAGTAGTTTAAAAAGTCTCACCTTCTGTCTTACTTGAGTCCAGATGTGCTTGATTGTTTCCAATGTTTGAAAATTTATTTATAGAGATTAAGTTATTACATAAATATCCACAATATTGTGGGATAGTTATACTTAGCCAAAGTCACAAACACATTTTAAACTTTACCAGGCAAATTGTCATTATCATGGCCTAGAAAGCTTGTGAACTCTACAAAGTTTGACAATACAACTATTTCTTCCACATTGGGTGATATGCACATTTCTTTCTTTGTGCTTAGTGTAAGCTGTTCCCTCTTTCTCTGTCATTCCCTCCCTCCCACCACTGCCCTTGAGTTGTATAGTTCACTGTAGTTCACTTTCCTGGATGCCCAGTGCAGCTGATAGACCCCTCTGCTGTATTTTATCATTTGTTTCTTTCTGATTTTGTGCCCTCCTCCTAGCTTCCCTCATATGTACACTTGTATATCAGGGAGACCATATGTCAGTTTTCTCTGTAATCTTGGCTTATTTTGTTCAGCGTGATTTGTTCTAGTTCTACTTGCCTAAAAATGTCATTATTTTGTCCTTTCTAATGGCTACATAATATATTCCATTGTATACAGGTACCACAATTTTGGATCCATTCATCTGTAGTGGGGTATCTGTGTTGTTTCCATAACTTAGCTATTGTGAAAAGTGCAGCAATGAACATGGAGGTGCATGTGTCCTTGTATCCTGGTTCCTGTTGCTCAGGGTAGATACCTAGGAGTGATATGGCTGAGTCATAGTGTATGTTTAGTTTTCTAAGGAACCTCCAGACTGCTTTCCAGAGTGGTTGTATTAGTTTACATTCCCACCACTTATGCATTAGGGTTCCTCTTTCTCCACCTCCCCACCTTCATTTGTTGTTGTTTGAATTTATGATATAAGCCATTCTGACTATGCTAAAGTGGTACCTCAGGGTTGTTTTTATTTGCATGTCCTTTACACCCTGGGATGATGAACATTTCCTCATGTTTATTTGCCATTTTTATCATTTCTTCTGAGAAGTTTCCCTTTCGATCCCTTTCCCATTTAATGATGGGTTTGTTAGATTTGGGAGAGATTAGTTTCTTGAGTTCCCTGGAGTTCCCTGTATATAGTGGATATTAGGCTTTTGTCTGATATATTGCTGGTAAATATCTTTTCCCAATTGTTTGGCTGTCTTTCTAGTTTGGTACCTATGTCTGTAGCTGTGCAGAAACTTTTTATTTTAAGGTAGTCCCAGTTGTCAAGTCTCTCTCCAATTTGTTGGTACCCTGGACTCTGTTCAAGAAGGTACTGCTTGTGCCTTTAAGTTCTAGTGTCTCTCCTACTCTGTCCTCCGTAGTTTCAGAGTTTGAGGTTTGATGTTAAGATCTTTAATCCATTTTGATGCTAGTGCTTGGTGTTAGGCTGGGGTCCACTATAGTTTTCTGCATGTGGCTGCCCAGTTTTCCCAGCACCAATAGTTGAAGAGGCTATGTTTTTTTTCCAGTGTATGTCTTTAGCTCCTTTGTCAAACAGCAGCTGATGGTAAGTATGTGGTTTTATTTCTAAGTCTTCTAGTCTATTCCATTGGTTTTCAGGCCTATTTTTGTGCCAATACCAAGCTGTTTTTTATTATGGCTCTATAGAAGAGCTTGAAATCTGGTACTGTGATATCTCCTGCTTTGCTCCTTTTGCCTAGGATTGCTTTGGGTATTCTAGGTCTTTTGCAGTTCCCGATGAATTTTTGGATTGTTTTCTCTATTTCCATAAAGAATGTCATTGGGATTTTTATGGGAACTACATTGAATTTGTATGTCATTTTTGGCAGTATGGCCATTTTCACAATATTGATTCTGCCTGTCCAAGAACATGGAAGGTCTTTCCATTTCCTGGTATCCTCTTTGATTTCTTTCTTTAGGCTTTTATAGTTTGCACTAAATAGGTCATTTACATATTTGGTTAGGTTAATTCCTAGATATTTGGAGGTTATTTTGAATGGGGTTGTTTTCCTGATTTCCCTTTCTTCTTGTACATTATTGATATACTGAAAGGCAACTGATTTTTGTGTACTAGTTTTGTATCCTGCTACTTTGCCCAAGTGATTTATAAGTTCTGTGAGTTTGGGAGTGGAATTTTGAGGGTCATTTAGATATAAGATTATGTCATCTGCAAATAGGGGTAGTTCAATATCTTCCATCCCTTTGTGGATATCTGTAATGTCCTTTTCTTACCTTATTGCTCTGGCTATGGATTTCAGAACTATTTATTCTCTTTATTCGTGAATTTCTACTCACTAGCTTTGGTTATTTCTCTCGTTCTCTCTCTCTCTCTCTCTCTCTCTCTCTCTCTCTCTCTCTCTCTCTCTCTCTCTCTCTCTCTCTCTCTCTCTCTCTCTCTCTCTCTCTCTCTCTCTCTCTCTCTCTCTCTCTCTCTCTTTTCCAGTCATGGTGCTTGAACTCTGGCACTGTCCCTCAGCACTTCAGCTCAAGGCTGGCACTCTACCACTTGAGCCACAGCACCACTTCCAGCAGCTCAAGGCTAGCACTCTACCACTGGAGCCACAGCACCACTTCCAGCTTTTTCTGCTTATGTGGTGCTGGGGAATCGAACCCAGGGCCTCATGCATGCAAGGCAAACACTCTACCACTGAGCCACCTTCCCAGCCCCTCATTTTCTCTTTTTGTATCTATTTTTCTATCATTTTTCTCTTTCTCTCAGGCCCTCTTCCATCCATCTGTCTCTTTTTTTTCTTTTCTTCAACTGATCTACCTGGGAACTAGTTTTTCTTCCTGATCAATTTTATTTGCTTATGTGGCTCTTAGAATTAAGATTTTTATTATCCATTATATAGGGAAAGTGTTGCCTAGATAGTTCTATTGGATTCCACAGCCAAAGTAAATTAGAAAAACCCAAAGACATACACATGAGAGATTGTTAGTTATTTCATTTTAATTTTGATATGAACTTTTCTCAACACTATTTACATTGACCATCTATTTTAATCAACTATTTGTATATATTCTGTTAAAAGTCTCTTCAATTTTTTTCCATTTTAAAATCATATTTTCTGTGCTGTAGTTTTGGATTTTGTTTCATATTTTCTAATGCATTCCAGTAATTAACATATTTAGAAATGTTTGAGAACATTTTCGTTTATACCATGCTTTTTCTTCTTGGTTCATTGAATTTAGATAATGTTTAGTTTTATATCAGGTACTTTTGGTATCCAAGGAGTTACTGTCAAATCTAATGTCATGAAGCTTTTCTTCTCTCTTCTTTTCCTCCTTGCCCTTTCTCTCTCTTTCCCTCCTCTCCATACCTCTCTTGTCCCTTCTTCCCTGCCCTTTTGCTCCCCTTCTTTCCCTCTTCCACTCTTTTTCTTTTCTCTTTATCTCTGAGATGAGGACTACTGTGTTGCCACAGTTGGTGTCTAACTTCTAAACTCATTTGATATAACCACCTCAGCCACCACCATTCCTTTCTTGGGCTAGTACTGTATCTTGAACTCATAGCCCTCATAGTCAGTTAGCTTCCTCATTCATTGTTGGCCCTATCACTTTAGCCATGAGTCCAATCTGCTTATTAGCTGCTTAAATTGAGTTGTCTACTCAAGCTAGCTTCTAGACCTCATCCTGTTAAGTAGCTAGGATAGGATACCAGTCGAGCCAGAAGCAATTGCTTTGTTTATTCTTACCTGAATATTTAACATTAATAGCTAATTGGATATTACAATGAAACAAGATTATTGTTACTGGTTTATGCAGAGTTAATATTCAACCTAAACTCAAATATTTCATGATTCAAATTAAGTATTGCATTTTATTTCTAATAATCCTTTCAAGAAATATTATTCTCTCACCTATAGTCTGTATTGTAGGAGGTAGGCAATGTTCACAAAAATTCATGCTAGCAGTTCTTTTTTAGTTAGGAAGTAATTAGCAGGATATTTATGACCTCACTACATTCTTTAGAAATTTAATAACACAATGATTAATATAGGATATTGTTATTGTGGGAACTAAGTCAAATCTTGTATGGTCTTATCAATCATTAGCTACTTTCATGAGTACTATTACTCCATTTAACATTAACCTGGACACTGTTCCTTTTGTAGACCTACTAATGTGGTATGTAGTCCGTGTGATGTCCTTAATGTGTTTTGATTGCTTACAACAATACTTTTTAATAGAAGATATAAATAGCCTCTTCACTGGGGCAGAATATGAAAATGCAGGAAAAAATAATCTGTTTACTATATTGTTACCCTCATATGTAGTAAATTTTATCAAAATATCTTACAGGTACCTACTTATATTTAATGTTATCATGTCATGTTATTAACTCCTTAGAATTGTTATCTTCTTTCTCTCGCTAGCACCAAAAATGTGTTCTGATTTATTACGGAATCTTTGTATTTTCATTAGTGTTAAAATAGAGGCAAAATATTTCTACTTTGATTTTTAATTCTCCCAATGAATAGATGACACAAAAGCATACATGTAGAAAGCTCAAATTCCGGACTTAGTGTTCCCATGACTGAGGGCTAATTATTTGATGGAAATATACTCTCACAGAAGCTCGTGTCATTTGATGATTTGTCTGTGGACTTTAGCTGGGAGGAATGGATGGACCTGGACATTGCTCAGAGGACCTTGTATAGAGATGTAATGCTGGAGACCTACAACAACCTGGTGTTTTTGGGTGGGCAAAAGTCATGCTAATTTGCAAAGTGAAATGATTTGCTTTCAGTAAGTATCTGAATATTTGTCAAATTTTCAATAGAATTTAGATGTAATGTTCCAGTGTGCGAGAAATATCATTTCTTCCAAAGGAAAACTTCAACTTGATTATGTAATTCCTAAGGCAATTTTATTCTCATTCTTCAAGAAGCCAATCAAAATTTGACAAAAGTTCTAAACTATGCTCTACTAATAGGAAACTGTCTTCCCAAACTTAAGGTGATTATTTTAGGTGGTATACAATCTAGAATAGAAGAGGTATGACTATTGGAAATATGAACTGGAAATCACTAGTTGACAGTGGATATTTATAATCCAAACCTGGCCCTGGTTGCAGTGGCTCACGCCTGTAATCCTAGCTACTCAGGAGGCTGAATCTGACGATTTTGATTTGAAGCCAGCAATGGCTGAATAGTCCCCATGAGACTCTTATCTCCAATTAACCACTCAAAAATTAAAAGTGTAGAGGGAACATAAACTGGTACAATGCTATCATAGAGCACAAGAGCTGAGATTAAGCAACAAACCAGTAAAATAAATCCAGAGCTGGGGGAAAGTCAATCATGGAGCCAGTGAGAAATGAGAAACAACATTTAAGAGCAACATTGTGAACAGGATGTCTGAGATGTTAGAGGAATGATGACTCAGCATGAACAATAGTTCTGCACTGGTTCTTATTAACAGAGCACTGTGTTCCTAAACCTAACTTGATTGTCAAGCTGGAGCAAGGTGCAGAACCATGGATAAGAATTTCACAGGTAAATTAATGCACCTTGCATAGTGACATTGGATCCAGCACCCAGTTGGTACGTTCATCTTGTGCTGAACTGAGTAATAATGTTTCTAGGCAGAGAACTATGTGATCCTTTGTCTCCTTTGTGAATCAATAATTAATATGGAGATACCCTGAATTCTGTGTGGCAGTTGAGTTAGCAATTCTCTTTCTCTGTGGGGAAGTCATTCTGAAACAATCCAACAAAAAGTAAAAGAGTAAATGAGATATCCTTTTCGTTGAAACTAGCACAATCCAGGTAAGTGGAAATAAGGAGGACTTCTGGGCTGCTATCCTCTGAGAAGGCAAATTTCTTATCAGTCATGGTTGGCAGAGACTGGGATTTAGAACCAAAGATTTTAGTCCAGAGAGGATAATTAGGTGATCTTTATCTGGAGTATATTTGGTCTTCCATAGTTCTAAGAGGCAGGAGTGTCTCAAAGGGACCTAAAGTAATTCTTACTAAGAAGTTAGAAATGAAGAGATATAGGTATGAATCCTTACTTCTAGGAATAATTTCTGTTTAAGTGAAAGGCCAAGCAATGTATAAAACATTCTTTTGTTCTCTGAATCTAGAAAATATTCCTTTTCCTAACCTAATAGTTAAGAAAAAAGCAGCACAATACATAAATTATTTCAAGAAAAATTAAAAAGCAGCTATCCCCTTATGTTCAAACAAGAGTATATTTGAGAAAAACAACACCATAATTACTAAAAGCAGATGGCTAGTACTCGGCTTAAAATTTTAGCAGCACATAGTTGAGTGATTTGAATGATTTGATATAAAAGAAGAAAAAGCTTAAACACAAAAAATATTTTCCATTGGAATCAGTAATCAGTATTACTTTCTTAATACATTTGAGAGAAAAGCATATATTTTGTATAAATCATTTCTGACTTTGATATTTTAAAACCTTTAATAGTTACAATGAAATAAATGTTTTTACATCTTTTTTTCTATGACTCATCTTAGATGTCCCAGGAATTGAGGATGTGATTAAGATGTGCCAGCAAAGTCCAGATGAATGTCTGTGTGAAGCAATAGTCACAAAAAGTAACACAGTGGAGGAAAGGGTGATATTAGAAACGACCCTTAATTTGAGTTCAAAACATAAACCAGAGGTGATTAGAAATAATGTGAACTCCTTAGGGATAAGGACTGAGGATTTCATTGCTATCAGAAGATGCTTCTCTGAAGTGAGCTTGATGAGATGCATGATGCATGTAGGCCTAGTGTGTCTCCTGTAATTGAAGAATCTTGCAGATATTCAGAACATTTTAGTCAAAAGTATGAGAGTCCAAATGAGCTGCAGAAATTTGAATATGGAGAAGAGAAGTATTAAATTCAGAGACCATATACTTTTTTTTTTGGGGGGGGGGTCCAGTCGTGGGGCCTGAACTCTGGGCCTTGGTGCTGTCCCTCAGCTCTTCAGCTCAAGGGTAGCGCTCTACCACTTGAGCAACAGCTCCACTTCTGGCTTTTTTTTTCTTTTTGCTTATGTGATGCTGAGGAATCAATCCCAGGGCCTCAGGCATGCAAGGCAAGCACTCTACCACTGAGCCACCTTCCCAGCCCAAGACCATATTCTTTTTTAAAGAAAATTTTATTTAAAAAGCTTTTTTTGTCAGTTGTGGGGCTTGAAATCAGAGTCTGTGCACTGTCCCTCAGCTCTCCAGCTCAATGCAGTGCTCTACCACTTGAGTCACAGCACCAATTCTATAAATCAGTGCTCCTTGCCCAAGAAATACTTCAGAATGTAAGGAGAGTACCTCAATGTATGATCTATGGGAAAACATTCTACTGTAGCCTTACAGTCACTACACATCAGAAAATGTACTCAGGATAGAATCCTTGTCCATGTAGTGAATGGGAAGTCTTTCACTAAAGCAATACACCTTACAAACCCTCAGAGCAAATCTCTAGAGTAGACTGATGTGTATCCAATTTGCAAAATTTATCTTTCAGAAGTCAGACCTGACTTTCCAGCCTGTAGAGCTGATAAGCTACCCTATGCATATGTAGAGCTACCCTATGCATATGAAGAATGTAAGAAAATTCCCACCCAGAAGTCAACTCTCAGCAGGGATCGGAGAGCTCACACAGAAGAGAAAAAGTTCTGAATGTAAGAAATGTGGAAAGACCTTCAGGGAGTCATACCTCATTTTTCATCAAAGAACACACACAGGAGAGAAACCTTATGAATGTAACAAATGTGGAAAATCTTTCAGCCACAAGGCAAACTTTACTGTCCATTGGCGAATCCATACAGGAGAGAAACCTTATGAATGTGACAAATGTGGAAACTCCTTCAGAGAGAAGTCAGAACTCACTTTGCATCAGAGAAGACACACAGAAGAGAAACCTTACAAATGTGACAAATATGGAAAGTCTTTCACCCATAAGACACACCTTCATGTTCACCACAGAATACACACAGGAGAGAAACCTTATGTGTTTATAAAATGGGGACGTCTGTCACCCGTAAGGCATATGTTCATGTTCATCAAAGAACACACATAGGAGAGAAACCTTATGAATGTAACAAATGTGGAAAGTCTTGCAACTGGAAGGCAGAACTTACTATTCATCAGATAAGACACACAGGAGAGAAACCTTAAGAATGTAAGATGTGTGAAAATTCCTTTACCTGAAAGTTAACCCTCAAAAAACATAAAAGAATTCACACAGGTGAGAAACCATACAAATAAACAAATGTGCAAAATCTTTCATCCAGAAGACAGAATTTCATGTCCATCAGAGAATACATACAGCAGAGAAACCTTATGAATGTAAGATATGTGAAAAGTCCTTTACCGAAAGTCAACCTCAACAGGCATAAGAGAATTCACACATGTGAGAAACCTTATGAATGCAACAAATGTGGAAAGTCTTTCAAGCAGAAGTCACACATCACTTTGCATCAGAGAACACACACAGGATAGAAACCTTATGAATGTAACAACTATGGAAAGATTTTTATGTGGAGGTCACACAAAATAGAATTCACACAGTTGAGAAACCTTATAAATGTAGCAAATGTGGAAAATCATTTAACCAGAATTTCCCAACTCAGCAGGCATAAAAGAATCCATACACATGAGAAATCTTAGGAATCTAATAAATGTGGAAGATCTTTCACCTGGAAAAAAAAAACTCAATTTATATCAGAGAACCCACACTGGATAGAGAAGCCTTATGAATGTAGCAAATGTGCAGTCTTTCACCCAGAAGGCACAGCTTAGGGTTCATCATTGATTACCCACAGGAGAGAAATCTTATGAATGCAACAAATGTAGAAAAGTTTCCAAGAAGACATAACTCAGTTTGTCTCAGAAAACGCCCAGAGGAGAGAAACTGTATGAATGTAACAAATATGGAAATTCCTTAGCCATTAAGGTACAGCTGAGTCCTGGATTCAAATAGAACATGAAATCTATACAATTAATAGATTATTCTATGCCAAAGTTCCATGTTAGTTGTTGTGGACATGTTACCCCTATGTTATTCCAATTGTCTAACCATGGGAAAGTCAAGTGAGCCTTAACACTACTTCCTTTATGTGGTTAAATAACTTGCAGCTCATAGATAATATCTACTGTTTCCTGTGATCTCAACCCAGCCCTGAGGGAAGGGTAGATTTTTTTTTAATACTTCCTCAGAATCCCAACACTCCTGAGTGATGGTAATGAGAAAAGAATCTAGATGAGTGCTGGAGAGCTATCTCCAGGAACCCTTCATTCCTCTGCATGATGTCATGGAATCCAAAGCCAGAGCAAGTCTCTATCCCTTTCTTCAAACCCTCATCAACAAACTTATCCTGGAAATACTGATGTTCTAGTAGATATCCTAAGCCAGGAAAAGGTTCAAATCATGAATGCCTACCAAGTCTACATTTCCACTCCTGACCAAAAATAGGTCACCTTCTTCTAAATGGATTTTTTTCTGAAGGACATGAGGAAGAGCACACTTGTACAATCCACTCAGCATCTTCTTGCTGCCAAAGACCTCTAGGGAGCCTTTCTGATCAGTATGTGACCCCACCTGTGACCATTGTTCTACATGGCTCCCAAGATGGTTCACAGTTCAGAACATCCTGAACCAATTAAAATTTATATCTGTGCCAAGAATTCACTTTTCCTTGACTGATCAGCCCTGGTCAGTCTTTTGTCCTACTGAAGTGATGCTATGAAGAGGATGACAACTTTCTGATGATTACTGATGTGATTCAAACAGGCAAGGGGTCAAGGTCGGCTGAGAAAACTTAATTGCCTTTTCAGGTCTTCCTCAACAACCAAGGGCCCAATCAGTCTTACCCTCACCAGGTGCTTCAGGATAGATACCCTGTCACTCCCACAGTCCTTAATTCACTGGGAACCACCCAAGCTATTTTAACTTCATCATCCACTATCCACTCTACTGACCTGATGACACTTTGTGACCACATCCCCCGGATCCTCCTAGTCACAGGGACAAAGTTTTAAAGTTATCCTCTCTGTCTGTCTGTCTGTCTGTCTGTCTGTCTCTCTCTCTCTCTCTCTCTCTCTCTCTCTCTCTCTCTCTCTCTCTCTCTCTCTCTCTCTCTCTCTCTCTCTCTCTCTCTCTCTCTCTCTCTCTCTCTCTCTCTCACACACACACACACACACACAGACACACACACACACAATACTCTGAAAACCCATCTAAAATATCTGGATTTCCATGTCTAATGTTCTCTATGGTGTGTTAGTCTTTGGTTTAATGCTCAAGCTTGGTGCTCTACTCCTTATGCCACATATCAAATTCTGACATTGTTCTATTTTGTATCACCAGTCCCTCTGATAAAAGCAGAGAAGGTGTGCCCCTGTTACATTTTCTCTTCCAAGATGTTTACAAAAAGATGTTTATGTTCAAAGAACTACAATATTTTAAATTAGAAAAATATTTTTAAAAGTGGATTAATTGCAGAACCATAAGTGAAAAGGTATTTTGTTGCACATTTAAAAATAAGTAAAAATATTGCTTGGTTTTTTTTCTCTTTCTTTCTTTCTCTCTCCCTCTTTCTTTCTTTCTTTCTTTCTTTCTTTCTTTCTTTCTTTCTTTCTTTCTTTCTTTCTTTCTTTCTTTCTTTCTTTCTTTCTTTGATCTTTCCCGGGCTTGAGCACTGTCCCTCAGCTCTTCAGCTCAAGGCTAGTGCTCTACCATTTGAGCCACAGCACCACTTCTGGCTTATTCTGCTTATGTGGTGCTGAGGAATCAAACCCAGGGCCTAATGCATATAAGGCAAGCACTCTCCCTCAGAGCCACCTTCCCAGCCCATATTAGAGAATTTTTTTGTGGAGGGGGTGTCCCATCATGGGGCCTGTACTTTGGGCCTGGGCACTGTCCTTCAGCTCTTCAGGTCAATGCTAGCGCTCTACCACTTGAGCCACAGCACCACTTCCGGCTTTCTTCCTTTTTGCTTATGTGGTGGTGAGGAATCGAACCCAGGGCCTCATGCATGCAAGGCAAGTGCTCTACCACTGAGCCGCCTTCCCAACCCCAAGAGAATTTTTTAAAAGATGAGGAATAGCTAGGCACTTGTGGCTCATGCCTGTAATTCTAGCTTCTCAGGAGGCTGAGATCTGAGGATCATGGTTGAAAGCCAGCCCAGGCAGGAAAGTCCGTGAGTCTCTTATCTCCAATAAACACCACTCAAAAACTGGAAGTGGGTTCTGTGGCTCAAGCGGTAGAGAGCTCGCCTCGAGCTGAAGGACACAATGACTGAACAAAAAAAAAAAAGATGAGGAATATAGATTAAGTAACATTGAGCAGTCTCTTGTAAAAGCAGCATTCAGAAACGCTAAACATACCACCATAGCAATAGTAAAGATTTCCCATTTTTCAGAATTTTAGACAGGAACCTGAGCATGTCCCAACTGTTCACAAATGTGAACCTCTTGGCTCTGAGTGACAGTTGGAGTTGAAGGCAAGACTTCATTCTTTTTCTCATCATTGTGGTAAGAGGTCACAGAATGTTCACACTGAGCACTTGCCATACAAATGAGCTGGTGCAGAAGGCCAAACTGACCTAGAAGGCTGAGCAATATGGTGACATGAAGTCTGTCACTGAGCAAAGAGTTGAATTGTCTAATGATTAAAGGAATCTTCTCTCAGTTGCTTACAAAAATGTTATAGAAGCCCATAGGTCATCTTAGAGGGTCATTTCAAGTATTGAGCAAAACATGGAAGGTGCTGAGGAAAAACATCAGATAGTGAAGAACACAAAGAGAATCAAGAATGAGCTAAGAGATAGCTACAATGATGCACTGTCACTTTGGAAAAGTTCTACATCCCTAGTGCTTCACAAGCAGGGAGCAGAGTCTTTTATAAGAGAGACTACTACCACTAATTGGCTGAGATTGCTGCTGGTTGATTACAAGAAAGGGATTGTGGATCGTTCACAACAAGCATACCAAGAAGCTTTTGAGATCAGCCAAAAGGAAATGTAAGCTGTGTGATGGTGGCTCACACCTGTAATCCTAACTACTCAGGAGGCTGAGATCTGAGCATCACCTCAAAGCCAGTCCAGACAGGAATGTCTGTGAGACTTTTTTTTTCTTGTGAAAATAGTGTACAGAGGGGTTACAATTACATGAGCAAGATAATGAGTACTTTTCTTACCAAGCATTGGTGCCTCCTCCTTTGTTTCCCCTTCCCATCCCTTCCCATCCTCACCCCCCACACTCCATCCCACCCTCCCCGCCATGTGCCAAAATTGAAAGTTCGTTTTTCAACATAACATCTTGTACATTTCATTGTTGCAATGAGTCCAGCTGTATTCCTATTAAAACAATTTCTTTTTTCCCTTCCTCTCCACAAATGATACCAACATCAAATACAGTGAAAACAAGGGAGGAACATACAGAGCAACAAAGAAATCATTGTATAAATATGTTAGAAACAATAGCCATAAAGAAACATTTGAGACTTATATCTGATAAACCACTCAGAAAACCGGAAGTGGTACTGTGGCTCAAGTGGTAGAGCACTAGCTTTGAGCTGAAGAGCTGAGAGACAGCACCCAGGCCTAGAGTTCAAGCTTCACAACTGATAAACTATCAGTTTGGGTCTGGCTCTTAAATTCTCGGTGTTCTATTATGACATTCTGAACTCCCCAGAGGAAGCTAGCTTTCTTGCAAAGACAGCTTTTGATGAAGTCATTGCTGAACTTGATACATTAAGTGAAGAGTGGTTCAAAGACTGCATGCTAATAATGTAGTTACTAAGAGAAAAGTTGACATTGTGGATACGATAACCAAGGAGATGAAGTGAAAGCAGGAGAAGGAGGTGAAAATTAAATGACCTTCCAACTTTTATCTGCCTCAGTCTAAAATTTATAAAGTAGACCATTTGCCATCCATGCTGTCCCACAAATAGTTTGTTGTTTATGATTTATGACAGGTTTATCTTGCTTCTATTTGAATTTCTATATTTCCCATGTTTTTTTGTTGTTGTTTAATATTAGGGGAATAGATATTGCCCGTTAACATTTAGTGAGTTATCTGTTTTCATCTTCAAATTACCAATATGAGGATGTAGAATTTTTATACAAGTTGTAAATGTTTGGCATGTACTTTGGTATATGGTGACTTCATAAGGGCCAGTGTTAAAAGTGCTTCCATGTCAAAGTGAAGAAATCTTCCTACTTATTGGATTACACTGGTGAGGAATAAAAGGGATAATTGGTTCCAGGCACAGGTGTAATTATTCTGGATATTAGAAAGTTTTGGAGCACTTGCAGGGCTGTGGTACAAACAGATATTCCATGGCTGTTACATGCTGGAATTATGTATTTCTGTGGAAGAGTCCATCTCAGTGTGCACACCTTAGACTACAGCACCAGAAGTATTCTTTGAGACAAAGTTGTGTCCCAATTAACTCTGGATAAGGGCAGAAATGGTTCACATTCCATTATTTGTAATGTTACCTTCTGTTTGCTCTCATTATTTTTGCTACAAATTTTATTTGTATTTAAATCTTTTAGGCAACCTATGAACAAATGTAAAAATAAAGATGCAGTGAAAATGAACTGTTTGGTAATCATTACCACTTTCTCTACAATTTTTCATGTAAATTAGTTTTTTTGGTTTTGAAATGACTCAAAAGAAATTGTACATTTTTATAAGTTTGTTCATAACTCCCTTTTGGCAGCTAATGGGCTTTTACCAATTTTAAAGTGCAAAGTTTATCACAATAACAAAAATACTAATCTATCTACCAACCACCTCCTACAGAGCCAAATTTTTCCATCTGGAGGGGAAAATTTATTTGAAAAATAATATGTTCCACTTAAAATTTTGTTATATAGCATTTTCAAACTTAGGAAGCCACAATGTTTTTGACCCATCAAGACACTGGTTAGTTTTTTTTTTTTTTTTTGTCAGTCATGGGGCTTGAACTCTGGGCCTGGGACCTGTCCCTCAGCTCTTCAGCTCAAGGCAAGTGCTCTACCACTTGAGCCACAGCGCCACTTATGGTTTTTTAGTGGTTTATAGGAGATAGGATTCTCACGGTCTTTCCTTCCTGGGTTGGCTTTGAACCTAGATCCTCAGATCTCAGCCTCCTGAGTAGCTAGGATTACAGGAGTGAGCCACCAGCACTTGGCTACACTGGTTAGTATTAACTGTAAAGTCTGTGCTTCTAAATCAGTTTTGGTTTTTGAGAATTTCTGGATTCAGTTTGCCTTCGCTTTTGGTAATTTTATTTGTCAGGTGCACAGGACTACCTTCCTTGTTTTTAGCCTTCTGTCTTGTCACCAACCATTCCTCCTTGGTGGCCATGTACTTCGGAAAAGGTCACATGACTTTTCTGGCTCTACTCACTGTCTAAGATCCCTTGCTTTTCTTTGCTTGCATCCCACAAAGTATTAACCTCATCCTCTACTGCAGCACATCTCACCTTACTAGATGAGATTGTGTATCTCCTATAAACACTATCCTGAATGGTCTGCCATTGTTTGCCTTTAAATCTTCTCTAAGTAATGATGGGTCTGAGTTATACCAAATCTCACCCTACAGGATATTTCCTCAGAACATTACAGAAGACACCAAATAAAAGTGCCATTTTAAAAGACAGGTGGGGATGAGAAGGTGGCTCAGTGATAGAGTGCTTGCCTTGCATGCATTAGGCCCTAGTTTCTATTCCTCAACACCACATACACAGAAAAAAGTCAGAAGTGGTGCTGTGGCTGAAGTCGTAGAACGCTTGCCTTGAGCTGAAGAGCTGAGGGACAGCTCCCAGGCCCAGAGTTCAGGCCCCACGACAGAGAAAAAAAAAGATATATATATTTTTTTCCTTCAGAATGTAAGATCCTCCAGAGCAGGGACAATATTTTCTGTATGTTCTATTGTGTCCAGTACACTGTAAATGCTCAATAAATATTGATGAGTGGAGGCCCAAAAAATCTGCTTTCTTCATTGGAAATATCAACTATACCAATTACTATTTTTGAGTTTGATATAGTTCCAAAATAAAAACTGCTATTCTTTCAAAGACAAACATATAGACACATACATGTATATAAGCACACATATAATGCTTTGGGGGGGTAATCAGTAAGATTACATTTCATTAATATGAAATATTAAATCAGTGTTATGTATAAATCAGTACAATCTCATCCAGTCATTGAATCCATCCAGACTCCTTCATAACACCTGTAAACTTATTAGATCAGTTTTCAAAGAAGAGATATCAGTAAGATTATTAAATTATTTGGGATTGAAAACCAAAGAAATGAAGATCTCTACAAAGAAGGAGACTAAAAAGAAAGGAAATACCTCTGAGGTCCAATCAGTCCAGTGTTCATGTACAAGTCTTCCAGGGGTTATGGGCCACAGTGTGATGCCCAGTGGCCCACATGCTTAACTGCTCAAGGCAGGATGAGATGAAGTATAGGGGCTTGCATACAGGATGGCTGAAGGTCAAGGTGATAGGAGGCAGAACCTGTATAAGAGGGGCCCTTTGTGTGTAATCCTAGTTACTTAGGAGGCTGAGATCTGAGGATCAAGGTTCAAAGCCAGCCCAAGCAAAAAGAAAAAAATCTATAACTTTCTTTTTGCTAGTCTTATGGCTTGAACTCAGCATATGGGAGCTATCCATGAGCTCTTTTGCTCAAAGGAAGCACTTTTGTGCCACAGCACCACTTCTAGATTTTTCTGTAAATAATTGGCAATAGGAAACTAACAGATTCTCCTGCCCAGGCTGGCTTTGAACTGACATCCTCAGATATCAGCCTCCTGAGTAACTAGGATTAAAGGCCTGAGCAATTAACACCTAGCTAATACGAAACTCCAAGTAATCACCAAAAAGCCAGAAGTAGAGGTGTGATTCCATTGGTAGAGTGTTAGCCTTGAGCATAATATTAAGGGACAGCAACCTGGCTTGAGATCAAGCCCCAGGATTAGGAGAAGTAATAGAAATAATCTGAAAATTACAAGCCAGGAAGATGCAGGATATGGAGCAGAAGGAGTCTACTGTGTTTATATAGCAGATAGGCAAGGTGAGACCCAATGAGGCCAGAGGTCTGTGAAGCAAGTAAGACACTTGCCCGTGTCTCACAGGATGGCAACATGAAGCATTTTGCATCTTCACCAGCAGGTGGCACTAAAACAACAAGGCTAGGCAGGCCTAGTTGGTTGGGCTCTAAGTAATGAGCAGGTGATTTTATCTATTTGCTAGGTGTTGGAGGTGGAATGGGGTGAACAGAGGCCCTTCAGGATTCTCTTCCTTCATTCTTCCATTATCTTGTTCATCATTCCATTTTACAGATGAGGAAAGCTCTGAGATGATTTTTTAAATTAGTTATTTGCTTGATTTTTGCTAGCATCGGGGCTTTAACTCAGTCTCTCACTTTTACTTGGCTTTTCTTCTCAAGGCTGGCACTCTTCCCACTGGAGCCACATGTTCATTTCTGGGATTGAGCTGGTTCATGGAAGAAAAGAAGCTCTCAAATATATCTGCTGGGGCTGGCTTTGAACTGAGATCTTGATATCTCAGCCTCCTGAATAGCTAGGATTACAGTCATGAGCCATCAGTGACTTGTTTTAGAGATGATTTTTTAAAAATAATATTTCTATGTTCATCTATTTTTTGTGTGTGTGCACGCATATGCTCGCACACGTACACATACACACAGAAGCAGGGACATTGTCCAAGCACAGTCAAAGGGCAGAGCAATGTTCACACCAACCATTTATTGTCCAGTGGTCTCAGATTTTGGGTGAGGGGAGGGGAGTGTGCTGTTACTCCCTGCCTTTTGGGCTATGCCTATTCCTTCCTGGTAACTACTTTGTTTCTCATCACAGACTCCCAAAACTCTCTTAGGGAGAACATCCTTTCTACCAGAATGGGAGTTCAGGGCTGCCACCCCAAGATCTCATCTCTTTCTGTCCAGCTGTAGGGCTTTCTCATTATGGGAAGAACATGGGCTCCCTGGGCAGGGAACATAAATTAGCCACCTTTCTTGCCTTAACCTGAAACCTGCCACATTCCTAGATGGAGGCTGGTCACAGACTTCATTCCTTCATTCTGCAAGCCATTCCTTGGCCACATTGCACATGGCAGCAATCCTGATCTGGGAAGGGTCTCAGATCAGCTTCTCTGAACAAAAGCAGATAAATAGTATCCAACAGATATGCAAAAATAACACAGGAAGGACTCTGGAGGCTGAGAACTAAGGATCTTGTTTCAAAGTCAACTTGAGTATGAAGTCTCTAGACTTACCTTCAAAGAACCAGCAAATATTCCAAAGTGGGGCTGTGGTTCAAGTGGCAGAGTTCCAGCGTTGATCAAAAAAGCTAAGGGATAGTGACTAGGTTCTGAGTTGAAGCCTCTTTAACAGCGATAGATAGATAGATAGATAGATAGATAGATAGATAGATAGATAGATAGATAGATAGATAGATAGATAGATAGATAGATAGATAGATAGATAGATAGATAGATAGATAGATTTTCTGAGTACTGGTATTTCACACCTGTAATCTTAGCTACTCTGGAGACTGAGAGTGAGGCAAGGATCATGGTGTGCAGTCAGACAAAGCAGGAAAGTCTATAAGACACTTATCTCCAATTAACTATCAAAAAGCTGAAAGCAGAGCTGTTGCTCAAGAGATATAGAGATAGCCTTGAATAGAAAAGCTGAGGGACAGTGTGCAGGTCCTCAGTTCAATTCCCAGGATAAGCGTGCACACATGCACGAGTGCACACATACACACACACGCATACCACTCACACACACACACACACACACACACACACACACACACACACACACAAAGAGAGGGAGATATGGTAGTATGACCATGAGGTGTGGGGTATAGAGGGGGTGGCTGACTGGGAGCCGTGTTTTGGGTGTGGTGCTGGAGACAGAACTGGAGGAAGGACCTCCTACATGCCTAGAAATGGGGACTTCAGTAACAGGAAGAGCCAGCATCTAAATCCAAGGGAGAACAGCAAATGGGGAGGAGACAGAACTCTCTACACAGTTCTAGATTGTTCTGCAAGGTCCTAGTGTGGTAGGCAGGTGAATGAAAGTTCTCTTCATGGCTTTCATCACTCTGGCTGTTAGTAGACAACCTTGGTGTGTATGCAGGTCCTTGGTGTCTATGTATGCAAGTCCTGGGGCTTGAGATGTTTATGTTCAAGGCAAGCATGCTACCTTTTTAGGAACATCTGTACTTCCAGCTGTTTTAGTAATTAAAGGGAAATGAGTGTCTCATACCTCATGCCTATAATCCTAGCTACTCAGGGAGCTAAGATATGAGGACCATGGTTCAAAGCTAGCCCAAACTAGAAATTCCATGACACTCTTATCTATAATTAACCACATGAAAAGCAGAAGTGTTACTATGGCTCCAAGTGGTAGAGTGCTAGCCTTGAGCAAAAGAGTTCAGGAAAAGCACCTAGGTCCCGAGTTCAATCCTTGGTACTGACTCCCCCCTCCCCACCATAGTAACTCAAAAAAATAAGTCTCACAAACTTTCATGCTCAAGTTGGTTTTGATTTCAGCCTCCTGAGTAGCTAAGATTACAGGTGTGAAGTTGTCATGTTGAAAACGAAATTTACAACTTTGGTGGGGAGAAAGGATTGGATAGGGAAGCAGGGGGAGGCTGGGAAGGGATGGGAAGGGGAAACAAAGGAGGAGGCAACAATGCTTGATAAGAAATGTAGTCATTATCTTGCCCATGTAATGGTAACCCCTCTGTACAGTATTTTCACAATCAAAAACAAGAAAAAGAAAAAAAGAAAAAGATTACAGGTGTGAACCACCAGCATCTACCTCACTTGACTTTTCACTCAAGGATAGCCCACTACCACTTGAGACACATCTCCACTTCCAGTTTTTGTTTTTGTTTTTGTTTTTGTTTTTGTTTCTTGAGTAACTGGACATAAGAGTCTGTTGGATTTTTCTCCCGAGACTGACTTTAAACCATCATTCTCTGATCTCAGCCTCCTGAGTAGTGAGAATTACAGGTGTGAGCAATGAGCACCTGGCTACAGCTCTCTTCTTGTCCCTTTTTCAGGCCCACCAACGTCCCTAGCTTCCTGCCCTTGCTATCATTGGTGTTATTGTCACTCCCTCCTATTTTGACTGAGTCACTCAGTCTCTGGTCCCAGGAATCTGCTGCAATGCTATTGTGGTGACTAGGGCAAACATAAGGGAATAAGCCAGGGATAAACAGTATGGAATCTGAGCCTGCTGCCTCTTACATCTGCCATAGTATGAGTGATCTTGGGGCTTCTGATAAATGCCACTGCCCTCTTGGAGGCCACCAAGGAGTTAGATGAATGCCCACTCACTGCAAGCATGCCAAGTCCTGGGGTACAGGGCACTAAGGCTCCTCCTGTACTCCACTGCCACCAGTGGTACTGTGAGAGGTCATGTCCCTCTTCTGAGCCTCCATTTCCTCCATAGTTCACAGACATTGTCCTTAAACACTGCATTCCAATCCCTTTTCCTTTCTCCTGGATCTTTGCCAGAAGTCTCATACTTAGGATTTTTGGGCTTTGCTTTTGGCTAAGCCGATCTGTCTGTTCCCAGCCTGGAAATCACACCATTATAATCATCCTTACTTGATAGAGAAGAGAATGGGGACTAAAGATTTGTGATGATGAGATGGGAAAATGGAGACCCAGTCTTTGAATGAGGAGTTTGTTAAAGAATATTAAAAACAAGCCAGGCAATCGTGGTTCCTGCCTGCCATACAAGCACCTTAAGAGGCTGAGATCTAAAGACCATGGTTTGAAGTCAGCCTGGGCAAAAAAAAGTCTGTGAGAGTCTTACTGACAATTAACCAGTTTTAAAAAGTCAGAAATGGAAGTGTGGCTTAAGTGGTTAAAAACCAGACTTGAGCAGAAAAGCTAAGCAAGAAATCAAGCCCTAGTATCACCGCACTCGCGCACACACACACATGTGCCTCCACACACACACACACACACACACACACACACACACACACACACACACACACACACACACACACACACACACACACACACACAATCAATAAAATGTGTTTTAAATAAACCAGTATTTCTAGACTAGTGAATTTATTCTTCTTTCAAAATCCTTGGCTAAGGCTTTGGCTTCATCAGCTGGAGGTCCCAGAATGAATAGCATAAATATTGAAGGTCCCTAAAAAAGCCAAAGTAAGGACACCTAGTAGGAAAAGTTTTTGTATCCCACAAGGAAGTCTGAAGGCACAGACGATGAATAAGCAGTTTGTTAAAATAAATACATAAATAAAAAGAGACTTGGCTGTTGGTGGCTCATGCTTGTAATCCTATCTACTTGCGATGCAGGGATCTAAGGATCACTATTCAAAGCAAGTCTGGGCAGGAATGTCTATGAGTTGCTTGCTTGCTTGCATTCCTTTTTATTTTTTGCCAGTCTTGGGCCTTAAACTCTAGGCCTGGGCACTGTCCCTAAACTTTTGCTCAAGGATTGCACTCAATCACTTGAGCCACAGTGCCACATCTGACTCTTTCTGTGATTAAGTGGAGATAAGAATCTCCCAAACTTTCCGGCTTTGACTGGCTTTAAACCCAGATTCTCAGATCTCTGCTTCCCGAGTAGCTAGGATTACAGGTATGAGCCACCAGCGTAGGCTGTCTGTGAGACTCTTATCTCCAGTTAACTACCAAGAAAACTGAATGGGGGGCTGTGGCTCGAGGCGTTGAGTGCTAGCATTAAGCAGTAAAACCTCAAAGACAGGACCCAGACCTTGAATTCAAGGCACAGGACCACACAAAAAATAATAAAGAGGGAAGTAGCAAGGGGCAGTGGGAGGCGAGACTTACCATTCATCAAATACAATAGTCTAGAAGCTGACATAGTGCTGACCCAAGTCACAACCAATCATTTATTTGAGGAAGCACAGTGACAACCAAGTAAATAAACAAATATGTGAAGCAACCACAGCAAGATAAACAGTGCAGGTGAGAGTGCTTAAAGGGGTCATTGTGAGTCAAGTGCTGGTGGCTCACACCTGGAATCCTAATACTCTGGAGGCTGAGATTTGAGGATCTTTTTTCAAAGCCAGTGCAGAGAGAAAAGTACATGAGACCTTTATCTTCAATAAACTACTCAAAAAAGCTGTAGCTCAAGTGGTAGAGCACTAGCCTTAAGCTCAAGGACAGGGCCCAGGCCCTGAGTTCAAGCCCCAGTCCTCAGACTTCAGCTTCCTGAGTAGATAGGATTACATACGTGAGCCACCTCAGCCAGGCAACCTTTTATTTATAGTATCTCATTTAATGCCCATGACTGCCTAATAGGAGGGCTCAGTCTGAAAGTATCAGCTCTGATTCACTTTCAGTAAATGATCAGGTCTGTTTTTCCACTTAAATTAATCTTGTGTCTGGGAGGAGGATAAAATCCCAGAAGCCCCTTCCCTTTTTTGGTGCATCCTACAGTGCAAAAGTGATGAAAGGGCATGAGATTAAAGCTGGGTTTGAAGGGCTGAGTCTCTATTGTGGGAAGCCTGGCCTGGTGTGCAGCTGTGATTTAAAAAAAAAAAAAGTGCCTCAGGAAAGATGAAAACAAAACAACACCTCATATCCAATTTCCTTCAGAGTCCTCTAGGGAGCTAGTTGAAGAGAGGGGAAGGGAAGAGAGACTAAAGGGTTTCCTTCCTTTTATGACTTTGATTGCTATACTTTGCTCAAGCAGTAATTACTGAATACAATAGTTATAATATACCTAACTGGGGAAGGTCCTCAGTTTACTTTCCTATGGTGGAGAAGTATATGAGCTAATATCTTCAGGTCTCAGCTTTACTTGGGCTGCTTGGCTCAGGGAGAGGGGTACCTCTTCTGCAAATTTTTCTGCCCAGAAAGAGCTCTAGTTTTCTGATTCTTAATAAACAGAAGCAGGTGCTGCTAGAGATAAGGATGGTATAGAATAGAGTGTGACCTAGGAGCTCACATCCTCTGGAAGAAGGCCCAAACTGAGACCTGTTCTGAGGAGAAATCAAAGAACTAGTGAGAAAATAAATATTTTAGGTCAGCAGGCAAGGGAAGGGGTTGCTGAGGTAGAACTCCTGCTCCTGTTCTTGAGAAAATAGAGAGAACCACACAAAGGTTTATTTTTATGTGTGTGTGTGTGTGTGTGTGTGTGTGTGTGTGTGTGTGTGTGTGTATGTGTGTGTGTGTGTATGCATGCCAGTACGGGGGCTTGAACTCGAGGTCTCATGCACTTGCTTGGCTTTTCCTGCAAGGCAGATCCTCTACCACTTGAGCCAAACCTCCACTTTAAGGTTTTTTTCTTAGTTTATTGGAGATAGGAGTCTGTCAGCTTTGTCTGCCCAGTCTGGCTTTTAACAAGTATCCTCAGATCTCAGCCTCCTGACTAGCTAGGGTTACAAGCAGAAGCCTTCAAGTATCCAGGTCTACACAAAGGTTTAGAGGAAGAAGTTTCTAGAGAAGAACAGAGCAAATTTGCAAAGGCCCTGCCTGATTTGTCAACTTCTTGGATATTTATTTAATTAGGAAAACAGCAAGATCAACATAACTAGGAGAAAAGCAAAAGGTGTAAGTCAGTCATACCGTATGGGCCTCGCAGGTTGTAAGGATTCTTGTGGATTTTTTTAAATTTAATTTAATTTTATTTGTGAAGATACTGTACAGAGGAGTTACAATTACATGGGCAGGATAATACGGACATTTCTTACCAAGAATTTCAGCCTCCTCCTGTGTTTACCCTTTACATCCCTTCCCAGCCTCCCCCCACCCCCTCAATCCCAATCCTTCTCCTTCCCCCCCTCCCCCCCCCCCGCACCAACGTTGTAAAGCTCGTTTTGGACATGACAACTTGTACTTCTCATTGTTGCAACAGGTCCACTTGTATCCTTAAACAACTGGTTTTTCCCCATCTCCTCCACAAGTTATACTGACATCAAATATAGTAAAAGCAGGGGTTATACTGTGGGGGAGGGACATACAAAGCAACAAAGAGATAATCTTATAAATGCATTAGAAACACATGCATGAAAGAAAAAAAAACATTAAATTACACATCTAAGGGTTAATTTTCCTGACATCACATTATTTGACCTTTTCCGCTTGACTCATACATATACTAGAAATTAAAAATAAGGGAAACCATGGGACCTATGTTTCTTTGGGCCTGGCTTACATCACTTCATATAATTTTTTCCAAGTTTTTCCATTTCCTAACAAATGGGGAAATGCCATTCTTTCTGATGGAGGCATAGAATTCCATTGTGTATATATACCACATTTTCTTGATCCATTCATCTACTGAGGGGCATCTGGGTTGGTTCCATATCTTAGCTATGGTAAATAATGCTGCAATAAACATAGTTGTGCTAGTAGCTTTAGTGTGGTCTTGTTTGTAAACATTTGGGTAAATGCCCAAAAGTGGGATTGCTGGGTCATAGGGGAGTTCTATGTGAAGTCTTTTGAGGAACCTCCATACTGCTTTCCAAAGTGGTTGAACAAGTTTACATTCCCACCAACAATGAAGTAAGGTTCCTTTCTGTCCACATCCCCTCCAGCATCTGTTGTTGTTAGAGTTCTTGATTTTTGCCGTTCTAACTGCAGTGAGGTGATATCTCAATGATGTTTTGATTTGCATTTCTTTTATGGCTAGGGATGTTAAACATTTCTTCATGTTATTGGCCATCCTTCTTTCTTCTTCAGAGAAGTTTCTCGTTAAGTTTTTCGCCCACTTATTTATTGGGCAGTTGTTTCTTTGAGCATTTGTTGTTGAGGGGTTTAATTTTTTGAATTCCAAGTATATTTTAGATATGAGACCCTTGTCCGTTGTATGGATAGTAAAGATCTTCTCCCAATCGGTGGGCTTTCTATTGATCTTGCTAGCTATGTCCTTTGCCCTGCAGAAGCTCTGCAACTTTATGCAATCCCATTTGTCCAACCTTTCTTTGATTTGTTGTGTTTCCGGGTCTCTATTCAGAAAATTTCGGCCTGAGCCAAGGAGACCTAGGGTTTCTCCTATTCCATCCTGTAATGTTTTCAGAGTGTCTGCTTTGATTTCAAGGTCTTTGATCCATTTGTAGTTGATTCTGGTGCAGGGTGATATATAAGGATCTAGCTTAAGTTTTCTATATGTAGTTAAGCAATTTTGCCAGCACAGTTTACTGAAGAGGTTGTCTTTCTTCCATTCTATTGTTTTAGATCCCTTATCGAAGATTAGATGGCTATAGGTCTGTAGGTTCATTTCTGGGATTTCAATTCTATTCCATTGGTCCTGAAGTCTGTTCTTATCCCAATACCAAGCTGTTTTGATTACTATGGCTTTATAGTAGAGTTTGAAATTTGGTATTGATATTCCTCCAGCAGTGTTCTTTCCATTGAGGAGCGTTTTTGCTATTCGCGGGCTTTTATTGTTCCATATGAATTTTTGGATTGCCTCTTCTATTTCCTTGAAGAATGAGGTTGGAATTTTGATAGGTATTGCGTTGAATTTGTAGATAGCCTTGGAAAGTATTGCCATTTTCACGATGTTAATCTTTCCAATCCAGGAGCATGGTAGGTTTTGCCATTTTTTAAGTTCTGTGTTGATTTCCTTTTTCAAGATTTTAAAGTTTTCATCATAGAGGTCCTTCACTTCTTTAGTTAAGTTAATTCCTAGGTATTTTATTTTTTGTGAGGCTATTACAAATGGAGTTGCTTTCCTAATTTCAGCCACACTTTTCTCAATGTTGGCACACAGAAAAGCCATTGATTTTGGGTGGTTAATTTTATTACCTGCAACTTTCCCAAAGTTCTGAATCAGCTTGAGTAATTTGGGAGTGGAGTCTATGGGATTCTTTTAATACAAGATCATGTCATCTGCAAAGAGGGAGAGTTTTATTTCTTCTTTCCCTATTTGGATCCCCTTTATGTCTGCATCTTGTCTTATTGCTGTAGCTAGGCATTCTAATACTAGATTGAAGAGAAGTGGAGAGAGTGGGCATCCTTGTCTTGTTCCTGAGTTAAGAGGAAATGGCTTTAGTTTTTCACCATTGAGTATAATGCTGACTGTAGGTTTGTCATATACAGCTTTTATTGTATTGAGGAATGTTCCATGGATTCCTAATTTTTCCAGAACCTTCATCATAAAGTGGTGTTGGATCTTGTCAAATGCTTTTTCTGCATCTATTGAGATAACCATGTGGTTCTTATTTTTGCTCCTGTTGATGTGATGAATACTATTAATTGATTTGCGTATATTGAACCAGCTTTGCATCCCTGAAATGAATCATGTTTGATCATGGTGTATTTTTTGGATGAATTGTTGAAGTCGATTGGCCAAAATTTTGTTGAGAAGTTTTGCATCAATGTTCATCAAAGAAATGGGTCTATAGTTCTCTTTCTTTGATGAGTCCCTTCCTGGTTTTGGGATGAGGGTTATGATGGCTTCATAGAATGTGTTGGGTAGTGAGCTTTCTCTTTCAATTTCATTGAAGAGTTGGAGGACTATTGGTGTGAGCTCTGCTTTGAAGGTCTTGTAAAATTCCGCTGCAAAACCATCTGGTCCTTGACTTTTCTTAGCTGGGAGGTCTGTTATTGCTGTTTCTATTTCAGTGCTTGATATGGGCCTGTTAAGCTGGTTTAATTCATCTTGGTTTAGTTTTGGCATGTCAATATTTGCTAGGAAAAGGTCCATTTCTGTCAAGTTGTCAACCTTATTAGCATAAAGTTTTGAGAAGTATTCCCTTATAATGTTCTGAATCTTGGTTGTTTCCGTGGTGATGTTTCCATTCTCAACTCTGAGTTTATTAATTTGGGTGTGTTCTCTTCTTTTTCTGATAAGATTTGCTAAGGGTCTGTCAATTTTGTTAAGTTTTTTGAAGGACGAACTCTTTGTTTTGTTGATTCTTTCTATAGTTTTTTTTGGATTCTAATTCATTTAATTCTGATTTAATTTTGATTATTTCTTTCCGTCTACTGGATTGGGGTTTATCTTGCTGCTCTTTTTCAAGGTGGTTTAGATGTGTCATTAAATTGCTAGTTTCAGATCTCTCTAATTTGTTGATGTAGGAGCTCAGAGCTATAAACTTGCCTCTGAGTACTGCCTTTGCTGTGTCCCAGAGGAGCTGGTGAATTGTGTGTTCATTTTTGTTGAATAGCATGAACATTTGAATTTCATTTCTTATCTCTTCCATGACCCACTCTTGATTCAGCAGTGTGTTATTCAGCCTCCATGTGATACCGGACTTTCTTTGGTGGCTTTTGGTGTTGAGTTCTAATTTTATTCCCTTGTGGTCCCAGAGAATGCAAGGTATAACTTCAATGTTTCTGAATTTAGACAAGTTTTCTTTGTTGACTAAAATGTGGTCTATTTTAGAAAACGTTCCATGTGCTGCTGAGAAAAACGTGTACTCTGATGCTGCTGGGTGAAATGTTCGGTACATGTCTGTTAAGTCTAGTTGATCTATGCATCTGTTTAGATCTGCGGTTGCTCTATTGAGTTTTTGCCGAGTTGATCTATCTAGTGGGGAGAGTGGTGTGTTAAAATCCCCAACAATTAATGTCTTCGGATCTATATGGGATTTTAGGGAAAGTAGTGTTTCTTGGATAAATTTGGGTGCTCCATTGTTTGTAGAATAGATATTTAGAATTGTAATATCCTCCTGAAGGAGAGATCCTTTAATTAGTATGCAGCGACCTTCTTTATCTCTTCTCACGAGTTTTAATTTGAAGTCTATTTTATCTGATATTAGGATTGCAACTCCCGCCTGTTTATGGGGGCTGTTTGCTTGGTAGATTTTGTTCCAGCCTTTAACATTGAAAATTTGTTTGTTTTTACGGGCAAGATGTGACTCCTGCAGAAAGCAGATAGAAGGGTCTTGTTTTATAATCCAACTAGACAGTCTATGTCGCTTAATTGGAGAGTTCATTCCGTTAACGTTAAGAGATAGGACTGAGAGGTATTTGGGAGTTCCTGCCATGTTATTCACCTTCTTGTGGGTTGTGAAATCTGGGTTCTTCCTATGGTTCTTGGATTCTCAGTTTGGGTGCAGTTTCTTGGCCTTTGTTGCGGTCTTGTTGGTTTTCTATGGGTAGGACATTTTTAAGAATCTTTTGTAGGGCTGGTTTGGTGGAGATGTATTGTTTCAATTTTTCTTTGCTATGGAAGGTCTTCATTTGGCCTTCAGTTATGAAGGAGAGTTTTGCTGTGTACAGTATTCTTGGTTGATATTTGTTTTTTTTTAGGGCATGGCATACATCATTCCAGGCTCTTCTTGCTTTGATTGTCTCTGTTGAGAAATCTGAGGTAATTCTAATTGCTTTCCCTGTATAGGTGATTACCCTTTTCTCCTTGACAGCTTTAAGGATCTTTTCCTTGGTCTGAGTTGATCCTGTGTGGATTATAATGTGACTGTGGGATGTCCTATTCTGGTCTGGTCTATTTGGGGTTCTAAAAGCTTCTTGTATCTGAATAGGCCTACCTTTTTTATGTTTGGGAAGTTCTCTGCTAGGATCCTGTTAAACAAATTTCCTAGACCATTAACTTCTGTTTCTAGGTGCTCCTCTACACCCATTATCCTTACATTAGGTCTTCTGATGGTGTCTTCCAGGTATTGGATAGATCTATTATATTTCTTGGACTTGTCTTGGATGGTTGTAAATTCTTTCTCTATAATATCTAGGCTGTCTTCAATCCCTGAGATTCGATCTTCTGCATGGTCTAACCTGTTTTCAAGACTCTCTACTTTGTTTTTTGTCTCTTTTCCTTCTAATTGGTCAGCTTTGATGGCTTCAAGTTCTTTGTTGAAGCTCTGTTTTAGGTCTTGTATGAATTTCTTTACTTCCTTAATTTGGTGTTCAGTGTTTGTTCTTAAATCACTTAGTAGATTGGTTATGGTTTCTTTGGACTCCTATTCCTTCTGTTGGGTTCCATTCAGCATTCCCTTTGTGGTCTCCCTGACTTCCTTCAGCTCTTTGTTAATGGATTCCATGAATGCCTTTAGTGATCTTTGTGTATTCTCTACCTGGTCTCTCAATTCCTGAATTACTCTTTGATTAGCTTCCTCCCGTTTGTGGGATTCCTGCAGTTCTCTTTCCTCCTATTCATGGGATTCCTACAGTTCTCTTTGAGTGTTCTGAGCCTGCTCACGCCATTCCTCCCTTTCTCTTTGAGTATTCACAAGTTGTTCACGCAAATCCTGTATCAGTTTTTGAGTAGCTTCCTCATGCTTATGATATTTCTGTATAAACTTTTGGGATGCCTCCTCTCTCTCCTATCATGCTCATACAGTGTCCTTTGTAAGTTCTCAAAATTCTCATTGATCATGTTTGCCACCAGTGTTTGTAGAGCTATTTGGGAACTCTCCTCTGGATTGTTCATTATCTGATCTGACCCCTGATTATCAAAATTGGGAATTGAGATATCCGGATTTGCCATTTTTCTTGTGTTTTTCCGGCTTACTCTGCCCATTTGAGATGAAAATAGCACCAGTTCTGTGCTAGAACACTATCTTAAGGCAACCATCAACCAACGTTTGCATTTATACAGTCAATAGTCTACAGATACAATCTAGTTCAACAGATATATCTATTCAACATCAAGCAACTATATGTTAATGGGCTTCGTACCGCAGAGAAGAATTTGGAAAACCAGAAATTTTTAGGGTTACGGAGAGATGTGGGTAAAAAATAGGAATAGATTGGTGTTGGGAGGCACAGGGAGAGTTAACTATATCTTAATCTCAATGCAGGAAATAGGTTGGGTAAGATGTAAGTAGAGAGGGAGAGAAAAAGAAGAAAGGGAAAGGGAAATGAAAAGAGACCAGAAAAAAAATAGAAACGTAAAAATTAATATAGTTATGGATATTGAAAGATCATCTATTTAGAGAGGAATGTGAATATATTGAGAAAACAGGAGGGAGATAGAGATGTGAAAAACTTTAAAAAATGCTTAAAATATTATATAGGTATAAAGAGGTAGTACTGCTATTAAGGAATTTAAGTCTCAAAGGTTTTGGATTGAGTAATAAATTTGTGGATTAAGTGTGTACACAATGGGGGATAGGGTCTACTAGTTAACTATGGGTTTATCTGAGGATGTGCAGGACAAGAGTTAAGTCACATACAGAAGAACAAAAGAGAGGAAACGGTTTAAAGGATAAGAAAGGGAGAAAAAAAGATCAGAAGTTCAGTAGAGCTAGACAAAAAAACAAAAAGATAATTAAGAAAGAAAGAAAAAGAGAAAGAAGACAAGAAAAGAAAGGAAAATGCACATTCACGTATTCCTAAAATAAAAATTATAAGAAGGAAAAAAGTTACTGGAAAACAATTATTTTTTCAAAAAGGCAAAAATTAAAGATTAATAAAAGTTTTATAAAAGGGAAAAAAATTTTATATATATATATAAGGTACCAAAAAAAAAAAAGAAAGAAAAAAGAAAAGAAGAAAAAAAAAAGTTCTTTGATTTTTTTTAAATTTTTTTTGGAGGGGTGGGAAGAATCCTGTATCTCCCTTTTGTCTGTAACCAGCCTCTTGTTGGAGTCTCTGGTCAGCATGAGGTCCTGTGGCTTGATTGGTTTCTTAAGTGAGTTTGTTCGAACAGGCAGAAAAATGCTCTGCTTTACCCAAGATTTTGAGATCCCCCTCCCAGGTTAGGTTAATGGGAGGATGATCTGCTTTGAGAATCACAAAAGAGGGGTGATGAGGCTAGGTTCTGATAGAGTTGAGACCTTTCAACAAACAGTAGCTTTTCCCTGGGGCTATTTTGTGAAAAACTCACAGAGCCCAGCCTGGAGCCATTTTCAGGGTTTCTGTTTTTCAATTGATTGTGGAGGCTGCTAGAGGGAGTGGCAGCCTTTGGCTCTGGTTACCCAGTGAGGAAAGCCACTCCAATGGCTGGTGCCTGAGCTGGGTGACTTTTCCCCTGGATGGAGCTGAGTCTGGCAGGTCACTTCACCATTAAGTTCTTGTGACCTGCTAAATGACTCGTTTTATTCCAAGGCCTGAGTTGGAGCTAGCAGCTCCTCTGAGCTTTGTCAGTATCCAAGATGGAGATCACCGGTGCTGGGGGGGGAGGGGTGACCTTCCCTCCTCTGCTCCCTAAGTAGGAGTGAGGACGTCGGGCTTGTACTCACGCCGAGTCTTGGATCCTGGGTCGTCTCTGGTCTGCAAACTGCAGGATGAAGATGTCCGCTCCTTGTCGGTTCTTGCTGGTCTTGAGTAGAATCCTCTTGCTCGCTGCGTCTGGCTCCTTTGTCCCGGACTCTCTGTGTGAGCACTCAGGTATGGCCGCGACTGCGTTCGCCGCTGCGACCCTGCCACCGCGGCGGCAGCGGCTGGCAGGCGCTCAGAGATGTGTCTCCTTGTCTTGGCTTCCCCTCTCTTGTCTAACTCTCTGTCCTGTGATGGCACACTTGGTGTGGTTCTCTGGCTTAGGACTGTTCACTGGAATTCTAAAACTGCTTTCTATGTGAGAGCTTGTTCAGATTCCAGGTTCTCCTCCGTCATCTTCCTGGAACTCCTCTTGTGGATTGTTAATATGAAGGAAAAGTACTGGTGAGTCCCCACAGTTCACCTGGGGTTCTCCTGAAAGGATGCCTCTGATACAACAGTGTGCTCAGTATAAAAGAAGTATGATATTAGTCATCGTATCATTCACAGTAGTGGAAAGGTAGGAACAACCCAAATGCCCATGGATGAATAAACAAAATATGATCTATGCATCCAATGAAATACTATTCAGTCTTAAAAAGGAATGCTATTTGGACCCACGCTACAACATGAATGAATCTTTAAAATATTGTAAGTGTAATAAACCAAATAAAAAAAATGACAATTTATGTTTCTACATTCATAGTTAAACAATAGTAAAAATGAATAAATAAATAAAAGTCAAATTTGCTGGGTATCCATGGCTCACATTTATAATACTAGCTACTCAGTGGGCTGAGAAGTGAGGATGGAGGCTTGAAGCCAGGCTACGCAGAAAAATCTCTCGGACTCTTAACCCAATTATACCAAAATGCCAGAAGTAGAGGTAGGACTCAACAGCCTTGTACAAAAAAGTTCAGCCTCGAATGGAGAATGAGTTGGCCAGTGCAGGTGAGAAAAAGCAAGATTTCTGGGTGCAAAGACCTGCCTGGTCAACAGCACTGTGGCAGAACAGAACACACAAAGCCAACACTAGGCTGACAAGGTAGGGCAGAGAATGTGGGAAGGTGGCTCAGTGGTAGAGCACTTGCCTTGCATGCATGAGGCCCTGGGTTTGGTTCCTCAGCACCACATAAGCCAAAAGAAAAAAGCCGGAAGTTGCTCAGTAGCTCAAGTGGTAGAGCGCTAGCCTTGAGCTGAAAAGCTGAGGGACAGCGCCCAGGCCCAGAATTCAGGCCCCAGAACTGGACTTACCCAGCCCCCCCCTCCAAAAATCAAAAGGAAGGGCAGAGAAGACAGGAGACTTTTTATTATTATTTTATTGGTCAGTCCTGTGGGTTGACCTCAGGGCCTGTGTCCTGTTCCCGAGCCTCGTTGTGCTTAAGGCTAGTGCTCTACCACTTGAGCCACAGCCCTGCTCTGGCTTCTTCTGAGCCTTTTTGGAGATAACACTTTCATGGGCTTCCTGCCAGGCTGGCTTCAAACAGAGATTGATCCTCAGATCGCGGCCTCCCTAGTAGCTAGGCATACAGGCATGAGCAATTACTTCCTGGTTTCATTAACTCTTTTTTTTTTTATTTTATTTGTGAATATACTGTACAGAGGGGTTACAATTACATGGGCAGGATAGTGCGTACATTTCTTACCAAGCATTGCAGCCTCCTCCTTTGTTTACCCTTCCCATCCCTTCCCATCATCCCCCCTCCCCCCCATCCCAATCCTTACCCCCCCACACCGATGTTGTAAAGCTCGTTTTGGACGACAACTTGTACTTCTCATTGTTGCAACAGGTCCACCTGTATCCTTAAACGACTTTTGTTTCCCCATCTCCACATGTTAGTTATACTGACATCAAATATAGTGAAAGCAGGGGTTATACTGTGGGGGAGGGACATACAAAGCAACAAAGAAATAATCTTATAAATGCGTTAGAAACACATGCATGAAAGAAAAAAAAACATTAAAATACATATCTAAGGGTTCATTAACTCTTGTGCCTCAGTACCTCATCCCCAGGAATGTGCACTGGAGCCAAGGTGACCTAAGCCTTCAGGGGAGCCCCAGACCCCGGGGGCTGTGCAAAGGCGGGACTCCAGCACTATCTGCAAAGCCCAAGGAATTCGACTCCAGTGACCATAGCATCAGAGGAGGCAGGGATCAGATCCTGAGTGCCCTCCAACTGCACCAAAATGCACCAAGAGCACCCTTACCCAACAAGCAGGTAGTGGTGGAAGTGTTATTGAGTTGGAGTGGGACAGCACTATTTCTTCTTGCGTTTGGTTAATTGTTGCCGCTGCCACCACGTGGACATGCGGATGTACTGGAGGTCAGGTCTGGCTGTCGCCATATTGGCAAAACGGCAATTGGATCTGGCACATTATCCTCATGCTGGGGGAGGAAAACCTGCCTCCCAGATGATAGGCATGCCCGGATCCCTGAAGGCAGGGGTGGGGACTAGGCTGATAGGTTATTGAACCTGTCAGTCCAGTGCCTGGGACTGGGAATTTCGGGTGGCTTTGCCCCTTGAGCCGATCTATTTAGGCCAGCTGATGGGCATGCCCAGACCTGGAGGCGGTGAGCAGTTGGCTGATGGATTATTGACCCTGTCAGTCCAGTTCCTGGGACTGGGGATTTCCGGTGGATCTGCCCACACGCCGATTTTTTTTTAGGCCCCGACCAGCCTAACCGATATTAAGTCTTGCCACATGTGTCTGCCTAGTCGATTCCAGCGTCCTGTCTCATCTCTGGCCATCATGCCATCTTAATTCAGATCTCCATGGAAGCTGGATTGCCTTGTTGGTATTGTTTTAATTTCTTTCCTCTTTAGCATGTTTGCTAAAGCATGTGTATTTGGGGGGCTTTGGGCCTTTGTGACAACTGGCCACCTGCAACCTGGAATATTTCATATTCCCAAATGTGGCTTCAGGGATAGCTCATAACACAGCTAGTGCAGTGCAGGGCTGCCAGGCTCTGAAGGGGCTTTTTTAGCGGTGGTACAGGTGGCCCTGGTCTTCCTGCCCAATGTGGGACTGTGGGTTTTGTACCATGAGAGGCAGCTTGGTGGCACCCGTGGGGGTTCAGAAAAAGTGCTGGTTCTAACGGCCAGGCAGGTGAGTGCCTCGGTCAGGTATGGCATGGAATGCTGCTCCCCCCTCCTCCAAATACTTTTCTGCTGCCCCTTCTTGCTCCTTCTTCTGCTGTCAGAGTCCTCAGGGGCAGTATGGGGACCTGTGCTTTTTACCTCTTTTTTACCCCAGATGGGGCAAATTGAGGTTCCGAGGATGGAAATGTGTCCACTCAAATGAGTCAGAATTAGAACCCAGGCCCCTTGGTGCCCTAGTCGGGGACTTTTATTTCAAATTTCCATGCTTTACAGTCAGTCCTCCTTTCTGTTGTCCTCTCGCGTCCCCTGACCTCATCCAGTGTTCTCTTTCTGGGGAGAACCCTGTCTGCATATGCCTGTATCCCAGGGTGTGATGACTTCTGTAGGACTGGTCCCTCATCATCTCTCCTCCCCTCCCCCCGCCTCACCTGATCCTGTTGTTTCTGCTCAGGTCAGTCCCTTTTGCATTTTACCATTTGAACAGGGGCCCATTGGGCCTCCCTGCTCCCCTCTCCCTATTTGGCTTCCCCATTCTTATTTGTTTCTCAGGTCCTGTGGGTTCCTTGGGGAGTGAGTGCAGAGATCCTCTTGGAGCTTCATGTGCCTTGGATAGAGTGAAAGGTGAGTTTCTGGTTCTTGAGGAACTTGCCACCTTTGACTCTCCAGGAGTATGGAGGAGTCCTGGTGGAAGGATCCCCCAAATGCGCAATTCCTTGAAGGTAGAATGTCACATGCCTTCCTCCTCTCCTCTAAATTGACGGGACTTGGTATTTTTTGCATTCCAAACTGTGATCATATTTGTTTCTGCCTTTTTGGAATTTAATCATGTACCTGCACCTGTGTACATGCATTTAGGCTAAATTTGCATTGTGTGTGTGTGTGTGTGTGTGTGTGTGTGTGTGTGTGTGTGTGTGTGTATGTGCATGTGTTTGTGTGTTCATGTGTTCAGATCCTGAGTCTTGAACTCAGGGCATGGGTGTTCTCCTTTAGTATTTTTCACTCATGGCCCATGCTCTACCTCCTGATCTACAGCTCCACTTGTGGCTTTTTGGTGGTTCATTGGAGATAAGTCCTACAGATTTCACTGCTTGGGATGGCTTAGAACAAGGATTCTCATTTCAGCCTCCTGAGTAGCTAGGATGACATGTGTGAAGCATTGGCTCCTAGCTTTGACTGCTCCGTCACATCATTCCAACTCCCTTATCTCCTATCAAGTCTATGGATACTTAAATTGCTTCATATAGTGGGACATTTCAGATTTGCTTATGGGATTTTTCCTGGTCCCATAGGAAGTGGATAATTTGTGTATAGGATCTGACTTGACTGACTATTGGCTGGCCTCAAAGGAAGAGGCTGAATTTTTTAGTTTGATGCTTTTCCTTTCTCCTCAGTCTCTGGCTGATCTCTGGCCATTCTGGTGTGTTGCGTACAGAGGGCTTTTTGCCATATGGCTAATCAAATGGAGCTTAGCAAATGGTGTAGTTAATACTTTGAGGTTAACTTGGCAGCTAGAAGTATGTCCTGCAGCAGCTAATTGCCCTTGACAATGTTTGAATTGTGTAAATGAGTTGTGTGTTTTCTGTATTTTGCATATGCTGGACTCTCTGCATTTCATACATGTGTCAGAGTCAGAAAGACAAAGACCTATGTGACACTGTTGTTTCCTAACAACCACAATGGAACTGGGAATGGAGGGAGTCTCGGTAGCATGTGCAGTGGAATGGGGAAAGGAGGTGAGCCACAGATAACCTAGCCCAGATCTCTTTGAGACCTCTCCTCTTTCCCAAATTCACATGAGAACTGGAGGAAAGATGGTAACCAGGGCTGCTAACACTAATCCAGGACCCGCAAGCAGGTTTAAGCTCTCCTCAGCAAAGGATGATAATCAGGTCTGGCCATATCCTGGAGGAATAGAGCTGGCAGCAGGGGAGGTTCAGTAGCCTCTAGAGAAGCTCACCCTCACTTCACGGTATGGGTCCTATATATGAGCCTAGCTCCAGGGTATCTCAGTGGGCCCTGGCCTTATGGATCACCGGAGTGCTAGTTAATAAAGTAATATAGTTAGTTAGCTGGGCACCAGTAGCTCATGCCTGTAATCCTAGCTACTCAGGAGGCTGAGAGCTGAGCTCATGATTCAAAGACAGCCTGGGCAGAAAAGTCTGTGAAGCTTTCCTCTCCAGTTAACTACCAAAAAGTCACAAAGTGGATCTGTGGCTCAAATGATAGGAGCACAGAAGCTCAGGGACAGGATCCAGGCCCAGAGTTTAAGCACCAGGACCAGTCCCCAAAATAAAACAAAGAAAACTGAAACACAAAGTTACTCTTGTTGATTTTCAGAGAAAAATGCTATGGCTGGCAGTTCTAGGCGCTAGTAGGACTCTCATTCCAGAAACCAATAAGGAAACTGGAGTTCTGTGGGGCTTGAAATTGTTTGAGATCCCCATCACTAGCTAGATTACCATTGGCCTGACTGGAATTGTGCCCAAGTCTATCTAATTATTGGGCATTACAGCCTTTTAACTTTCATTCCCTTGGAAGTGAGTCACAGCTCAAGTAGTAGAGCATCAGCCTAGAGAGAAAGGGATATGAGATAGCACACAAACCTAGACTTCAAGCTCCAGCACTGGCACAAACAAACACACTCTCTTTTCCACCTATATGAGCCATGGAGAGACTGGTGTTGGAGTGAATGCAGTGTGTGCTCTTTTGCATACTAACTGGTAGGTCTTTGTGTACTTTTTAGTGCTAGCTGTGGCTTGAAATCATGGCCTAGTACTATAAACTGAGCTTTTTTGCTCAGTTCTACCACTTGAGCTACAGCTCTAATTCTAGGTTTTTAGGTGGCTCATTGGAGATGTTTCATGAACTTTCCTGCCCAGAGTGGTTTGAACAACGATTTTCAGATCTCAGCCTTCTAAATAGCTAGGATAACAGATGTGGGCCAACAGCACCTGACTTAGCTGGGCTAAAATGCAAACTGCCTGGAGGCAGCCCTAGAGACTTGAATTTAATTGGTCTGGTTGGGACTGGCACTATGCTGTGTGTGTCTCTATGGCTTGTGCAGATGCCTAAACTCAGGACCTCATATTCTTTTTTGTAGTTGTTGGCCCTGGGGCTTGAACTCAAGGCTAGGGAAATATCTCTGAGATTCTTTTTCTCAAGGCTACCACTGACTCACAGCTCCATTTCCAGCTTTTTCTGAGTAATTTCCTAAAGATAATTGGAGAGATAAGAGTGTCAGGCTTGCTTGCCCAGGCTGGCTTTGAACTGCAATCCTCTCATCTCAACCTCAGGAAGTAGAATGGTGGGTTTCCAGAGGCTGGAAAAGGAATGGGTGGGTGCTGCTAATTAATAGATACCCAATTTCAGTTTGGGGTACTGAGAAAGTTCTAGAAGTTGATATCAGTGAAGTTGCTTGAAATATGACTGTACTTAAAGCCACTGAAGTGTATTTGTATACTTGGTTCTTATAGAATGTTTTATTCTATACTTATTTTCGCACAATGAGAGAATAATTAACATTGCAGCCAGAGAGGGGCTGGACAAGAAAGGTTGGCAGGAGGTGAGGCCCTTGTAAATTTCACTCGTTCATTTTCTCACCACCAAATATCTGTTGTTGGACCATTTGTGCTGGGCCTGCGCCAAGTTGAAACGAAGGTAATGGGTGGTTGCTTAGATCTGGCCCTCTATTACTTGAGCCACAATTATACTTCTGGCTTTTTTTTTTTTTTGGTCGATGGTGGGGCTTGAACTCTGGGCTTGGACATTGTCCCTCAGCTCTTCAGCTCAAGCCGAGAGCTCTATTGCTGGAGCCACAGTGTCACTTCCGGTTTTCTAGTGGTTTATTGGAGATAAGAGTCTGGTTTTCTAGTGTTTTATTGGAGATAAGAGACTGGGTCTTTCCTGCCTGGGCTAGCTTTGAACCTCCATCCTCAGATCTCAGCCTGTTGAGTAGCTAGGATTACAGGCGTGAGCCACGGTGCCCGGCATACTTCTGGCTTTTTGCAGGTTAATTGGAGATAAATCTCTCAGATTTAGCTGCCTAGGCTGGCTTTGAACTTAATATACTATCTTAAACTCATGAGTGGAACCTGCTCTTTTGTTCTTGTTTTTGGTTATCAGGCTTTAACTCAGTGCCTGGGCACTGACCCTGAACTCTTCGGCTTAAGGCTAGTGCTCTACCACTTCGAACCACTGCAATACTTTTGGTTTTCTGATGATTAATTGGAGATAAGAGTCTCACAGAATTTCCTGCTCATTAGCCTTGAACCACAATCCTCTGATCTCAGCCTCCTGAGTAGTTAGGATTACAGGCAAGAGCCCCTTCACCTTGCTGGAAACCTGCTCTTCTATGAGGGAAGGGGCTCCGATTATCTCCATTTTACAGATGTAGAAACAGGCAAAAAAATTAAAATGAAATGACTTGTCTATGATGTCACAAGTTAGTAAATGGCAGAGCTGGGGCTTTTATCTTTTATCTTTCCAATTGCAAAGTACACTCTCAAATAATACTCCATTTGTGTGTGGCCTTTATCATCCCATCATATTCCTGTAACAAGGAATCAACAACACTCACAGTTGTGATTAAGTACATGGCTCTGTCTGGTGAAGAGAGTGTCTGGGTTCGAGTCTCATGTTCACTATTGAATTGGGATTGAGATGTTTATATGACCAAGATTCAAGTTTTGTAATCTTGTCCCTGGCCAATCATTTGTTCTGTGTTCCAGTGGCCAGGTGTGTAAGACTAGGATAATTTATTACCAAGTTCACCCATTAAAGTTAGCTTTATATTTCATTTGAGTGAAGATGGCAACCTTGGGCTGAGTGTCTCATTCAGTGGTATTCTGTACATTTTTAGCATGTTGGGAAGGAGGAGGGAGGTGAGGGTAGAGGAAGATGAACCAAGAGGAAGATGTACAGGTAGAGGTGGAAGTTGGCCAGGTATCAATGTCTGGAGCCTGTAATCCTAGTTACTCAGGAGGCTAAAATCTGAAAATGATTGTTCAAGGCAACCAGGGCAAGAAAGTCTGTAATTATTATTATTATTTTTTTTTTTTGTCGGTGGAGGGGCTTGAATTCTGGGCTTTGGCGCTGTCCCTGAGCTCTTCAGCTCAAGGAGAGTGCTCTAAGGTGAGTGCTCTACTGCTTGAGCCACAGTGACACTTCCAGTTTTCTAGTAGTTTATTGGAGAAAAGAGTCTCACAGAATTTCCTGCCCAAGCTGGCTTTGAACCACGATCCTCAAGTCTCCGCCTCCTGAGTAGCTAGGATTACAGGTGTGAGCCACCAGCACCCAGCAAGATTTTTATATCAAATAAACTACTCAGAAAAGCCTTGAAGTGGAACTGTGGCTCAAGTGGTAAAGCACTAGCCTTGATTGAACACAAAGAGGCTCACTGACAGTGCTCAGGCCCTGAGTTCAAGCCCCAGGACTACTGAAAAAATAAAACAAGAGATGAAGTAGAAGAGAAAGATAGGGCTTTGTGTTAGTAATATAGTTTTTTGGTGTTGTTGCTATGACAAATAACTTGCCCTAAATAACCTAAGGGAAAAAGGATTAATTTTGCTTCGTGTCACAGATTTCAGGCAATCATGGCAAGAGAGATTTCTAGTTTAGTTAATCTGATGTCCACACACACACACACACACACACACACAGGCTTGCTTTACTCATCAGCTGGATGCATCTAAACCCAACACACACACACACACACACACACACACACACACACACACACACACACACACACACACACACAGACAGAGGCTTGCTTTACTCATCAGCTGGATGCATCTAAACCCAACCCAACACACACACACACACACACACACACACACACACACACACACACACACACACACACACACACACACAGGCTTGCTTTACTCATCAGCTGGATGCATCTAAACCCAATCGATCTCAGTTAAGTTCATCCTCAAGATTTAGCCATCACAGATGTCAACTTCATTTGCCCCCAGATTTACCTTACTTGTTCTCTCACAACTCACCTATAATTTATCATTGTTGGGTTTGTTTTGTTTTGTCAGTTATGGGGCTGAAATCTGGGCCTGGGCTCTGTCCCTGAGCTCTTCAACTTAAGGCTAGTGCTCTACCACCTGAGTCACAGCACCACTTCCAGTTTACTGAGTCATTCATTGGAGATAGGAGTTTCACAGACTTTCCTTCCCGTGCTGGCTTTGAACCGTGATCCTGATAGCTCAGCCTCCTGAGTAGCTAGGATTACAGGCATGGGGTGCCAGTGCCCAGCTTCATTGTTGGATTTTTTAGTCAATCTTAAACTATTGTGTGTGTATATGTATGATATGTATGCACCTGTATGCATGTGTACACATGCTGATACTGTGGCTGGAGCTCAGCCTCTGTGAGCTCTCCCTTACCTTTTGTGTTCAAGATAAGGCTGATGCTAACACTTGAGCCTTGCCTCCATTTTGTTTTTTTTTAGGCCAGGATCTAGTGGCTCACACTGTAATGCTAGCTACTCAGGAAGCTGATATCTGATTATTGAGGTTCAAAGCCAGCTAGAGCAGGGCTCTTATCTCCAATTAGCAACCTACTGTGATTTAAAGTGGTAGAGCACTTGCCCTGAGGAATAGGAGCACAGGTGAAGCAACCATGCCCCTAGTTCAAACTCCACAAACAACAAAAACAAACTGAAAAGTCTCATGAACTTTCTTGCCTGACCTGAGCTGACTTTGAAACATGATCCTTAGATCTCAGGCTCTTAAAGAGCTAGGATTACAGGTGTGTGTGAGCCATTGGCACCCAGCTTTTAGACTCCGAGATAATGGATGTTCCTAAAATTGTCAGAACTTTTTGCCTTGAATGGAGCCTGTAAGATGCAGAACAGGGTCAAAGCTGGGTGTAGAGTGGCTCCGCCCAATTGAAAGGGCAGAACTCAGCATCTCTGCAAGCTGAGTGGCTTACACAACAGTTTTTAACCCTCCCCTGGGGTCCACATCTGTCAGGCCTTGGAACCTTCCAGAACAGCTCTGTAAGTCACAGGTGGCGGATGTTGTATATGGAGATATTCAGTCAACTAATCCAGTAAACAGGATCAGCAGGACCTAGCTGGAATCATGGACTGCCAGAGGGCCTTTCACTGAAGGAGATGTGCCTGCTTGTGGCTCTTCTGCTCACCACTGGCCAACCTTGAACTCAGTATCTGAACACTGTTCCTGGGCTCTTTTGCTCAAGACTGCTACTCTACCACTAGAGCCATAGCTCCATTTCTGATTTTCTGGTGGTTAATTGAAGATAAGAGTCTCATGGATTTCATGCCCAGGTTGTCTATGAATTATAATCTTCATCTCTCAGCTTGCTAGGTAGCTAGGATCAAGGTATGAGGTACCAGCCCCAAGCCCAAGTTTTTTGAGCTCAAGTTTTTCTGTTTGTAGAATAGTGGTGTTCTGAGTACATTTTACAATATTGTTATTTTGTGTTTCTGTGTGTCTGTGTCAAATGGTCCTGGGGCTTGAACTCAGGGCCTGAGTACTTTCCCTAAGCTGTTTTTTGGTTTGTTTTGGTTTTGGTTTCGTTTTTTGCTCAAGGTTAATGGTCTACCACTTTAGTCTAAGCTCCATTGCTGGCCTTTTGGTAATTAGTTGAGTAGCTAAGAAACAGGCCTAAGCCACCAATAAGAAAGGTACATTTTATCAAAACAAATATGCCTACATCCAAAACAAGAATACACATTTCATGTCAGGTGCCCATGGCTCATGTCTGTAATCGTAGCTACTGTGTGAGCCCTGTGACAGGCTCTACCTTTTAATAGCAGTCATTTTTCTCACTTACTTACTGTGTCCAGAATTCTTGCATTAGCTAGGCACCAGTTGCTGATGCCTGTAATCCTCACTACACAGGAGGCTGAGATCTGAGGATCAGTTCAAAGCCAGCCTGGGCAGGAAAGTCCCTATGAGATTCTTAGTTCCAATGAACCACTGAAACACTGGAAGTAGAGATTTGGTTCAAGTGGTAGAGTGCTAGCCTTGAGAACAAAAACTCATGGATACCACCCAGATCAAGAGTTTAAGCCCCAGGAGCAGAAAAAAAAATTCTTGCATTGTGCACAAGTGACTTACATACCACTAATCCCAATACTCAGTGGATTGAGTGTGATTAAGATACCTTCCTAAGCCAGGTACTAGTGGTTCACATCTATAATCCTAGCTACTCAGGCAGCTGAGATCTGATTATCAAGGTTTAAAGCCAGCTTGGGCAGGAAAGTCTGTGAGGCCCCTATCTCCAATTAGCCACTTTTTGAAAAGCCAGAAGTGGAGGTATCACTCAAGTGATCACTAGCCTTAAACAAAAGATCAAGGAGTGGGACTAGGCCTTGAGTTCAAGCCCCAAAATTGGGACACATACACACACACACACACACACACACACACACACACACACACACACACACACACACACACACACAATTTTTTCCTATGGTCTCTCTGTTCTCTTTGGCCTCTGCATGCAGGCCATGAAGCATGGATGGTGTAGATTCAGATCCATGGCTCTCTTAGTGGGTGTCAATGATGCCCATTGAGCAACTCCCTTTGATCCTTTTACCATTTCCATGGTTCCTCAGCCAGCTGTTGACTCTGCTCCTCAGCACTCAACACCTGTGGCTTTCTTCAGAGGAGAAAGGAAGCTAGAGGGATGACCAAATGGATGAGGGCAGCAGGAGGAGATTGTTCACTGCAACTCAAGGCTCTCCAAGTTCAGGCTTGCACAGAACCCCATATCACCCCGTTACTTAGCCTCCTGTTCTTCTGATCCCCTGGAACATCATACACCTTACATATAATCATTTCATGGACTCCCTGGATACCTTGAGGAAGCATCACTTCTTCATTGCTGTCTATTCTTCCTCTGTCCACATACTGTCTTCATTGAGTATATCCCTCTTCCTCAGCATTCCTTCAGTCTCCATGTAAGTCTGGGTGATGCCTCTGAACTTTTTTGCTCAAGACTCGTGCTCTACCACTTGAGCCACAGCTCCATGTCCAAGTTTTTGATAGTTAATTGTAGATAAGATTCAACTTGCTTTCCTTCCCAGGCTGTCTTTGAGTCATGAGCCATAGATCTCAGCCTCCTGATTTAGTTAGATTTACATGGATAAGTCACCAGTGCCTGTCCCTAAGCCTTTTTAAGTTACCTTCAAGGTCATTGAAAGCCCAAGAATTCTTCGAACAATCTCACCAACTCTCCCAGGAATCATAACTGTCCTTGATTCTCTGCCCTCATAAGGGTGCTCTGAGTATTTGGATACAAGGAAATGTGCCATTTGACAATCATCATTGAAACAGTATAACACAAAAAATTTGTGTTGTATACATTTTGCCTCTATAAGTTTAGGTGAAAAATACTGAGTTACAATATTCGTGTTCTCCATGGTGTTTAAATTATGTAAATGAATGTGTCAAATACAAATGCTTAGTGGAGTCCTAGTATATCTTTGTATTAATAGAATAATAGATCATTCATCTCTAAGTGTATTTGAGTAATAGCTAGTTTTATTGAAGAAGTGACTTTTTGATTATTCAATTATTTTTGTTGGAACATCAGTTTTTATGAATTCTGTATGTACATTAATGGAGAAATGAATTAGTTTTGTACTATCTGTTAGAGTTTATTAGACTTTGCCAGAGAACCATGCAGACATCCAGGTACAAAGAACAAAGAAAGATTTATTGACAGCAGTGGAACTGGCAAGATCCCTTTTCATAAGGGAAGAGTGAGAAGTGCTGGCTATTGTTTGCGATGACATATATAACTAGGGGCCAGGAGGTGGAGAACCAGTGTGGATGTGTGGACCAAGGGATCCATCATGGTGGACTAGGATTTATGGCTGCTGCCCAAATAGTAGGTAAGGGGCTCTGCAGCTTCCCAGACCTTAAGGTCACTCTAGGGAATTCTTGCTGCCTTATATGGTGTTAGCTACCCCAGAAGAGAACCATCTCAAGGTAAAGAGGGCTTGAAGGGAGGCTGATTATTAACTGCCTTTCCTTAATGGGCCTAGTGTTGACAAGGAAGGGAGCATGCCAAGCTGTGGAAAGGAGAAGGAGCATGCTTTGCTATGGGAAATAAGCTTATTGGGCTAACAATATTTAGCAACTAATGGACTGTGGATTTGTCTTTAGTGGAGAATTTGATGCTTTACTTGAGACATAAAAAAATTCTTCTCCCATAAGAAGGCCTTTCCTCCTATGTATAATGTTTTGAGCAGGAAAGTTTCAGTAAAATTACACAGGTTCTTTCCTGACTACTTCATTTGCCTTCTCTCCCAGTCATGCTTCTTGAATCTTCTGTTCATTGTCAACAGCAAGAATGAAAGACTCTCTGGTGAGCTGCATTTTATTTCTCATTTTGTATTACATTCTATTTTATGAACTTAAAGGTGTTCAAGATTTAAAAACAGAAAAAAACAGATCCAACTTCAGTAACATGTTCATAAATAACATAAAGATGGCTATTAGGTTTAGCATATTATAAAATCTGACATTCTTTTTTTTTTGTATTTGGGTCTGGTCGTGGGGCCTGAACTCTGGGCCTGGGCACTGTCCCTCAGAACTTCAGCTCAAGGCTAGCATTCTACCACTTGACCCACAGTGCTACTTCCGGCTTTTTGCTTATGTGGTGCTTAGGAATCGAACCCAGGTCCTCAGGCACGCAAGGCAAGTGATCTACCACTGAGCCAGCTTCCCAGCCCTAAAATCTGACATTCTGTCTATATTAAGTGCAGATTTGCTTCAGCTTGTTTCTAGTTTTTCTGATGTGAGAAAAAGTAATCACAATGTTACATGATTCAATTACCCAGAGGAGGTGACATCTAATGGAAGGTGAAGGTTCCCTAGCAATTTGTCAGAGATCCAATCCTCATGAGTAACACTGAACTATCTTAATGAAGTCTTAAAGGAGTTGCTGAAACAGTGTGGTCACACACACCTTTGAATGTTTTAGAAGACTGAGTAAGCAATATGTACTTAAATTACTCTTTATACATTATTGGACTGCTTCATGGTTGTTTTTTTTCTTGAAACTTAGGCTGTAAGTGATGATATATGGTCAATGATTTTTCTAGAAATCTCTCTATTTTTTCTAAGGTGTCCTCACAAGATTCCCCCACACACACTATTTTCTGTTTCAGTCTTTGTTTTCTGCTCTCTAGCTTTGTTTATTTGTATTTTTCTTTATGTATCTATTTTTCTCTGTGTATTTTTTTTCCCAGCCTGCCTTCTCTCCATCTGTCTCTCACTTTTTACTTTTCTTCAAATGCTCTGTCTGGGAACTAGTTTTTCTTAAAAATTTTCCTTTGCTGCAGTGGCTCTTAGAATTGGCATTTTTCTTACACATTGTATGATTGCTCATTTTGCCATATTCCATTTGAAGACAGGTCTTGCTATATAGTTCAGCTTGCTCTTGAAATTTTATGTAGTCTAGGCTAGCTGGTAATCCCCAATTCAGGGAGTATACGTCTATTCCATCCTTTTTGGCTACATTAACCATTACATATGGCCACATTGTTTTATGGTCATGCCTTCCATCCATCTACAGCATTTTTCACCTTCCATATATGAGGCTGTAAAATCATTAAATACACAGCTCCTACCAGTCTTTGGAATCATTTTTATAATTAGTGGGTCTATGAGTTTGTTGATCCTTGGAAGCACAGTAAGGGAAACCATACCACGGCTGATACTTGATGCCTGGTGTATTTTATTTAGCTTAATTGTATTCAAGATATATCCCTGCTGTAAAATGTATTAAAGCTTTCTTCCTGTTAAACACATTTATCTATTCTTTCCAGGCTTCTGTCTTTTGGTTATTGTGTGTAGTTGTTGTGTAGTGATTGTCCAAATATTTGTTCTAGTCCCTGCTTTACTTCCATTGGTATAAATCTAGAAATAGAAATGCTAGACGATATTCTTTTGTAATTCTATATTTAGTTCTTTTAGAAGTCTCCATACAATCGTTAATTGTTTTACATTGCTGTCAGAAATGCATCAAAATTCACTTTGTTGTCATATCTTTCCCAACAGTTGTTAGACTTTAGAAATTTTTTTCTTGTTTCTGTTTAAAAGTATGTATGAGGACTGGGAAGTTGGCTCAGTGGTAGAGTGCTTGGCTTGCATGCATGAGGCCCTGGGTTCAATTCTTCAGCACCACATAAGCAAAAAGAAAAAAGCCTGAAGTGGTGCTGTGGCTCAAGTGGTAGAGCACGAGCCTTGAGCTGAAGAGCTGAGGGACAGCTCCCAGTCCCAGAGTTCAGGCCCCACGACCGAACCCCCCCCCCAAAAAAAAAAGTATGTATTCAGTAATTTCATTTTTATTTGAATTTTTTCTAATAACTACTGACATTGAACTTTTTTATATTTAATGAGCTACCTGTATATATTTATTTTAGAAAAGTCTCTTCAGTTTTTTTTTTTCCATTTTGAAATTAAATTTTGTGCCATGGGGAGGAGGTTAGTTATAGAATTTTGGTGGGTTTTTTTTTTTTTGTTGTTGTTGTTTTTAATGAACTCTGGGCCTGAGCACTGTCCCTCAGCTCTTCAGCTCAATGCTAGCATTCTATCACTTGAGCCACAGCACCATTTACAGCTTTTTCTGCTTATATGGTGCTCAGGAATCAAACCCAGGGCCTCATGCATGCAGCGCAAGCACTCTACCACTGAGATACCTTCCCAGACTTGTTTTATATTTTTAATTCACTGTGGTTAGTAATCTATTTAGGGATATATGCAAGTACTTTCTCTAATACCATGCTTTCTCTTTCTTGTTGATCACGCCTTCTGATATACAATGTTTTAATTATATGCACTAAATTTGATTTGGTTTAATATCAGACACTTCTGGTGTCCTATCAAAGGAGTCACTGTCGAGTCTAATGTCATGAAGCTTTCCTCCCTTCTCTCTTCTTTTCCTACTTTCCCTTCCCTTCTTTTTCCCTTGTTTTCCACTACTGTCTTGTCAGCTCTTCTTTTCTCTGCCCCCTTTCTCTCCTCTCCCCACTCCACTCATTTTCATTTCTCTTTATGTCTGAAGCCTGTGTTGCCACAATTAGTGTCGAAGCCCCGACCATGCTTTCTTGTGCTAGTAGTAGATCTTGAATTCAGTCAGTCAGTCACTGTTGACACTTTGATGTAAGCCATGCCTCCAACCTGTTACTAGCTACTAAATTTGAGTTGTCCTCCAAGGCTGCTTCCAGACCTCAGCCTCCTTACTAACTAGGATACATTCTTGTTCCTGAAGCACTTGTTTTGTTTTTCATACCAGAACATACTGTTCCTGGTTTATATGGAATTAATATTCAACCTCAACTCCAAAATTTCAAATTAATTTGAGTTGTCCACCATGATAGCTTCCAGACCTCAGCCTCCGTGAGTAGCTAGGGTCTGATAACAATCTTGAGCTAGAGCACTTGTTTTGATTTGCTTTTTTCTTACCTGAATATTTAACACTAACAGTTAATTTGATACTAAAACAAGATTACTGGTTTATGTAGAATTAATATTCAACCTCAATTCCAGTATTTCACGTTTCAAATTAAGTATTATATTTCTAATAGTTGTACCTATTCTAACTAGTACATTTTCTTCACTAAGCAAACATTTTAGGCTAGCACAACTACATGGAAGAATCTACATTTTCTGAAGACTTCCTCTACCCAATGGATTATCTATTGAAAGTTATTTTCTTTCAACACTTTACACATATATTTCCTTTTTGTGTGCTAGTCAGCATTCACCAGTGGTATTGTTATGCTGGATTGGTGGGATGATTGTTGGCTATTCTTCCTTTGTAATGGGGTTCAAAGTAGGAATAAAAAGTCTTTCCATTTAGACTCTGCAAAACAAATTAGTACATATTTCATTCCAACTTTTAAAATTTCATTCTATAGTTTTTAGGTTATACCACTTTTTATCCTTTTTATCCTCTGTTGTGCTTGTGGTGGTCATATTTCACATTTTTTTGTCATTTTTAATGTTCCAGAAGCCCTTTGCCCTTTGCCTCCATCCTTCAATAAAGGCCTAATAAAATGCAATTGTAGTCAAGGAACATTTTATTCCTCTGCCACCTAAATTTCTTATTGTAGGAGGTATGCAATGTTCACAAAAGTTCATGTAGCAGTTCTTACAGAGGAAGGAAGTATCAGGGTATCTATGACCACATTTCAATCATTAGAATTTCTTGAGGCTGGGGAAGCACCAGCTGCTGCATGGGAAGGAGGCTCCTGCTGAGGCCACCGCTCCACAGGTCCCTGGCTGCTTTGTGCCTGTGTCTGGGAAAGCCAGTGTAAGATGAAGACAGTCTTTTCCCAGCCATTTGGATAATCAAGAGTTTGGGACAGATCCTTTGAAAGTGAGGAGCCAGGTGAAAAACACAGGCTATGGTGCTGAAATGGATTAATAAGGAACAATGTTCTGTTATATTCTGTTATGTAAGACAGCCCATATCATGAAAGTGTATTTTTTTAACAATTCAATTTCCTACAGACTACCCCATCAAACCATCTGAGGTTGTGTTTACAACAAGAATTTATTATCCAAATATTAACAATAATGACAGTATGTGTCTTGATATTCTAAGGTCACAGTGGTCTCCTGCTTTAACTATTTCTAACGTTCGTTTATCCATTTATTCACTGCTATGTGATCTGAACCTAGATGACCTCCTAGAGCCAGAGATTGCATGGACAATAAAAGAGACAGAAACAAGTACAATAGAGTATCTTGGGAATAGAATCAAAAGTATGTCATGTGATGCTACCTTAAAGTCAGAATAACCTGCATTATAGCTGGAATGAACTTGAAAGTACTGTTCCTTTTTTGATTTCTTGTCTGGCTGCTCCCCTATCAGACCTCATCTTTTCTTTTAAATTTTATTTTTCCCTTACCTCCCTCTCCATTCATTCACATTCTCATCTGAGAAGACTTAGGTTCTTCCAGCTTTAGACAATAAATGTTTTTAGAAACTGTAGTTACAAGAAAGCAGTTGCCCAAGACTCAATTTGTTTTAAAGTTCAGCATTTGTATTATGCAGCTAGTATGTGCACTTTTTTTTGTCGGTCATGGGGCTTGAAATCTGGGCCTGAGTACTGTCCCTCAGCTCTCCAGCTCAAGGCTAGCATTCTACCAATTGAGCTACAGCGCCACTTCCTATGTTCATTGTTAACCTGATTATGAAACCAAACCATTCCTCACTACTTTAACATGATGAAGAAGCCACCTGAGGGGGCTGGATCTGGATTCTCACTTGTCACATCAAAGGAAACAACATTCTAGCAGCATCCATTCTTGATGAAGCCTTCCACTGTTAGAGATTTGAGGTTACATGTACTTTATGCTCCTAAATGATGTGGCTGGAGAATTGGTATTGAATTTATATTATCAGCAGAACAGAAAATGTTGTGTATTTTATGCAAGTCAATAAAGGAGTGAGCTGTTCTTCTCCAGAGAATGGAAATTAGAAGTCAAACACCCTTTGTATTTCAAAATAGGGTATCAAACATTTGTAATTTTCATTTAAATTGTTAGGAGACGGAGCTATTAGTTAATCTGTCTTCCAATACAATGCTTAATATAGCACTGAATAAATGATGCAAGTTGTTACTAGATAAGTGATGGATAGCTCTTCTAGTAATTGATGTATTTTTCTACAGTAAAGTTTCATAAATCAGAGTTAGCTGCCTGAATTAATCAGTATGGAGAATATATTTTCTAAATGGAAAGCTGTTTTTATTATTTTCCATGTGCATCCCCTAACTAAAACTTCTCTGTGTCATGTGCATTTGAAGCTGGAGCGGGAGGGGAAAACGGAGTAATAGTGGTTTACAGTTTACAAAATAAAGTACTGTTGTTGTGGGAGTTGTAATGAGGCTGTGTTGAATATAACTATGAGATATTTGGCATCCATGGGTTTGTTCAGCCATTTACATTAATGAGCATTAAATGCAGCAGATATAATTTCAGATGACTTAACTAGGTAGGTAGGAAGAAATAAGGAGTACTCCAGACCTGCTCTCCGGATAAGTAAAATATCTCATCCATGCTGGAAGACATAGTCTGGGATTCAGAACTGCAGCTTTTATTTGAGAAAGGATGATGAGCTGAAGAATCTTTGTTCTTCCGTGGTTCTGATAGGCAGGAATATCAGAAAAGGAATTTTTAAAAGACTTTGATCCACTGTGAAGACAAAATTTAAAATTCCCATAGATACCTCATAATTCTTAGTGAGAAGTTCGAACGTAAGAAATGTAGGTATAAAATCTTACTGCTAGGAACAATTCATACTTACGTGATAGGCAAAGTGATATGTAAGAAATATTATGGATTCTGAGAATAGAAAATATTTGTGTTCCTCACCTAATGGTTGAGAAGCAATACAACAAAATATATAAATTATTTCAAGGAAATAAAAAACAACTATTTCCTTATGACAAAACAAAATAAAAATTGAGAAAAACAACCCAAAGAATACTAAAGGGTATACTTTGTACACAGCTTATTACTTTGACAGTACACGGGTAAGTAATTTTAGGAAATATTTCCTCTGTTATCAAAAGAAGAAAATTGAAACACAGACATTTTTTTCCATTGTAAAACATCAGTATTACTTTCTTAATTAAGACATTATGGAGAAAAGTATATATTTATCAACAATCCATTCTACTTTGATATTTTAAAATATTTAATAATTAGAATGAGAAAAAAATCTTTACAGTAAGGAATCTTTGGATCTCATTTGTGTTTTGTCTTTTTTTCTGTGACTTACTTTAGATATCTGAGAAATGAATAAGATATGCCAGCAAAATTCAGATGACAGTCCATGTGAAGTCTCAGTCACGAATAGTAATACAGTGGAGGAAAGAGTGAGTTTAGCAACTTTTCATGTGAGCTGAAAACATAAGCCAGAGTTGAGTAGGAAAAATGGCGACTCCCTAGAGATAAGGACTGAGGGTTTCATTGAGTGTCAGAACATGCCTTCCTATAATGAGCCTGATTAGATATGTGCTGCATATAGGCCTGGTGTGTCCGTAGTTGATCAATCCCTTAGATATTCTGAGCATTTTAGTCAAAATGATGTGAGTCCAAATGAGCTGCCATATTTTGAATGGTGGAGAAGGAAAAGCATTATACTCAGAGAGCATATTCTTAAGACAGAATGTATATAACCATAATGAATATAGAGATTACTAATATAACTCTGCTCACTTTTCCCAGAAAGTACTTCAGGGAGGAAGAAAAATTCCTGAATGCAGTCTGTGTGGAAAACTATTCTACTTAAGACCTACAGCCACTACACATGAGAAAAGATACACAAGAGAGAAACATTGCACATGTAATGCATGTGACAAATCTTTCAGTAAGGAAATTGACCTCATAAAGCCTCAGAGCAAATATCCAGAGAATTCCAATGAGCGTATCAGTGTTTAAAATTTACCTCTCAGATGTCAGACCTGAATTTACAGCCTCAAACACCAACAGAAGAAAAACTCTGAATATGAGGAATATAGGCAATTTTCCACCCATAGAAATTACACAGCATCTGGAAAGTCATTCAGACAGAAGTCAAAATTCCTTTTGCATCAGAGAACACACACAGGAGAGAAACCTTATGAATGTATCAAATGTGGAAAGTTGTTCAGACAGAAGACACACATCACTTTGCATCAGAGAACTCACATGGGAGAGAAACCTTATGAGCATAAGGAATGTGGGCAGTGTTTCACCTAGAAGTCACAACTTGCTATTCTTCAGACTATACACACAGGAGAGAAACCTTATGAATGTAACAAATGTGGAAAGTCAGGCAGAAAAAAAAACCTTGCTTTACATCAGAGAAGATATGGGAGAAACAGTATGAATGTGATAAATATGGAAAGGCTTTCATACGGAAGTCACCCCTCATTTTGCATCAGAGAATACACATGGGAGAGAAACCTTATGTATGTAACAAATGTGTAAAGTTGTTCAGACAGAAGACAAACCTTACTTCACATCAAATATACACCAAAGAGCAACATGAATGAACAGGTGTGGAACATCTTTCATGCAGCAGTCACATGTCACTTCACATCAGAGTTTACACAGGAGAGAAACCTTACAAATACAACAGGTAGGAAGTCACCTACAAGGCAGACCTTACTAAACATCAGAGAAGTCACACAGAAGAGAAACCCTGTGAATGTAAGAATTGTGCAAAGCCCTTTACCCAGAAGTAAAACCTTAATACGCATGTGAGGACACACTCATGAGAAACCCTATGAAAGTAAAAAACTAGACAGACATTCAAAAAGAAGTCACAACTCACTTTATATCAGAGAGCACACACAGTAGAGAAACCTTATGAAACAACATGTGCAAAGACCTTCAAACAGTTCAAACCTCAGCAGGCATAAAAATTTACATAGGTTAGAAACCTCAGGAATGTAGTATATGTGCAAAGTCCTTCACCCATCATTCACACCTTAGCAACGCATGTGAAACCTTCGGAATGTAATAAATGTGGAAAATTTCTCACGTGAAACATATCTCAGTATGCATCAAAAAGAACACATGGGAAAGAAGCCTTAAGAATGCAGCCTAGTGTTTAGTCTTTCACCCAGAAGGCCATTGCTCAGGCTCTATAATTGGATATCACAAGAGAGAACTGTTTAAAAAGAAACATGTGGGAAGTGGTGCTGTGGCTCAAGCAGTAGAATGCTTGCCTTGAGCTAAAAAGCACAGGGACAGCACCCAAGCCCAGAGTTCAAACCCCACAACTGACAAAAACAAAAAACAAAAAAAGAAACATGTGGAAAGTTGCAAAACAAGAGTTTCACAAAACTAAGTTTGTATCAGAAAACAAACACAGCAGAGATCATATGAATGTAACAGATGTGGAAAGTCCACCAAGAAAGCAGGCTGTCATTTTGAACACACAGAAAAGAGAAACCTGAGCACAAATTTAGAAAGTCACCTGGATGACATTCTTAGTATTCATTAGAGAACTGACTTACATAGGAGAAAATAGAACTAACAAATGTGTAATTACTGAATCCGAAGTCAGTCTTCACAGCATCTGAGAACACATACAGCAGAGAAACAATTGAGGATAACAAATATAGAAAAACATTTAGCCAGGGGCTGGGAAGTTGGCTCAGTGGTAGAGCACTTGCCCTGCATGCTCAAGGCCCTGCATTCAATTCCTCAGTACCACATAAGCAAAAAGAAAAAAAGCCGGAAGTGGGCACTGTGACTCAAGTGGTAGAGCACTCGCCTTGAGCTGAAGAGCTGAGGGACAGCGCCCAGGCCCAGAGTTCAGGCCCCACAACCAGACCCCCCCCCCAAAAAAAAGAAAAACATTTAGCCAGAAGTCACCTGTCTATAGGTAGCAACGTTCTTTCATATGCAGAAAAGCTTAAGTTTTATGCAATCCCATTTTTCTGGTTTTCCCTTGATTTATTTAAATTCTGGATCTTCAGGAAGTTTTGACCTGTGCCACAGAGCCTTAGTGTTTTCCCTATCCCTTCCTGTAATATACTCAGGGTATCTGCTCATCCATTTGATCTAATTGTTATTAATTCTGGTGCAGGATGATATAGAAGGATCTAATTTGTTCTCTGCATGTATAGCCAATTGTGCCATCATCATTGTTTGCAGACGTTGTCTTGTATATTGAGTTTTTGTCTCCCTTATCAAATGTTTAGAGGCTACCCACAGGTCTGCGGGTTCTATTACTAGTAGTAGTAGTAGTACAGCTTTGTTAGAGAGTTTGAAGCTTGGTATTGATATTCTTCCAGCACTGTTTTTCCCACTAAGGACTGCTTTTGCTATTCAACATCTCCAGTAATTCCATACGCATGTGGGATCACTTCTTCTATGTACTTAAAAAATATTGTTGAGAGTTTAAAGGGTATTGTGTTGAATTTGTAAATAGCTTTGTGAAGTATTGACATTTTCATGATGATGATCCTCCCAATCCAGGGGCATAAGTTTTTCCATTTCTTTCAGTGTGCTTTAATTTCCCTTGAGGTTTTAAAAGTTTTCATCATAGAGGTCCTTCACATCTGATTAAGTTAATTTCTAGCTTTTGTTTTTATGAGGCAATTACAAATGGGATTGCTTTACTGATTTCAGCCTCATTCTTCTCATTGTTGGCACACAGGAAAGTTACTGAATATTTTGTGTTAATCTTATAGCCTGCTGCTTTGCCAGTTTCCAATCAGCTCAAGTAAGTTGGGAGAGGAATCTATGACATAGTCTCTTTCAATGCAAGATCATGTCATCTGTTCCTGAGAAGAATGTATATTCTTATGCTGCACGGTGAGTTATTCCTTAGATGTCTATAAAGTCTAGTTGGTCAATGCAGTTCTTTAATACTAAGGTATCGCTGATTAATTTTTGCTGGGTTGATCTATCTATAGGTGACTTTGGTATGTTAAAGTCACCAAAAATCAATGTGTTTGGATCTGTGTATATTATGGAGTAAGAAGTATCTGTTTGAAGGTGGGTGTTCATTTGGGGTATAGGTATTTAGAAGTGTTATATCCTCCCATAGGAAAGATCCATTTATTAGTATGTCATGGCCTTCTTAGTCTCTTCTTACTAATTATAATTTGAAGTATATTCTATCTGATATTAGTATTGCTATTCTGGCCTGCTTAGGGGGACTACTTCCTTGATAGAATTTATTCTACCCATTAAGATGTTTCTGTGGGCAAGGTGTGCCTCTTGAAGACAGAAAATAGATGTGTCTTGTTTTTTGATTCAACTAGTCAGTCTATTTCATTTAATTGGGATTTAACTCCATGAGTATTGACATGAGTGAAAAGTTTTGGCAATTCCTGCCATGTTACCCACCATTGTATGGCCCGTACCTTCTCATTTCTTACTATGTTTATTTGGTTCTCTGGTAAACAGCTGTTTCTCTGACTTATACCACATTTTCTTGATCCATTCATCTACTGAGGGGCATCTAGGTTGGTTCCATATCTTAGCTATGGTGAATCATTCCGCAATAAACATAGTTGTGCTGGTAGCTTTAGTGTAGCCTTGTTTGTGATCATTTGAGAAAATGCCCCAAAGTGGGATTGCTGGGGTGTAGTGGAGCTCTACGTGTAGTCTTCGGGTGATCTTTTTGAATCCTTTTGAGGCTCAGGGCAGTGGAGCATCTGTAGACCGGTCTGGAGGGATTAAGGTGTGCATGGGAAGTCTTTGGTGCATCCTTTTTTACATTTCAAAAAGAAGATGGGCTGTGTGGGTCACCCCTTTAATCCTATCACTTTTTGTTTAAATCCACTGTTTGAATTAATCTGGAGCACAACATCCAACCAAGGTGTAATTGCTGTGGCTCAGAAATCCCATCAGAAGCTACTTTCTGATTCATATGGGATGCTCTGTGTGTGGTTGGGTTATAAAGATGCCAGTGAACCATCCTGCTCTCCATGAGCCAGTGCTCCCAGCTCAGTTTCTATGGAACCAACATTTCCATGTCCTCCTTGCAGGTCCTCTTGAGCCACACTGGCAGGCTAGGCCATTTGAGATGAAGGCTCTATCCTGCCTCTCTGGAGAGCATGTTCAGTGTGGGTGGAAGAGAAGGATGTCTGAGCTTTTCAATTCAATCATAGCTCTAGAACTGCAGGAGTTTCATGGCACTTTTGCGGTACACATGTCCTATGCACAATCCATCAGGAATCTGGAGTAAATTGAGCCTAGATAGAACTGGAACAAGATCTTGTTTTTACAACTAAATGGTGTAAGCATACCTCCATGTCTGGGGGCAGTCCCTGACTTCAATTTACTGTACAATCAATAAGTTGTTGTACAAAAGAAATAACGCAAACAATAAGTAGATGACTCACACCTGTTGATGAGATCTGAGAATTACAGTTCAAAGCCAGTCAAGGCAAGAATGACTGAGAGAGTTATCTCCAATTACCCAGTGAAAAGTTGGAAGTGGAGTCTGTGGCTCACCTGATAGAGTGGCAGCCTTGAATGGAAAAAGCTGAGGGATGGACAGTGACCAAGCCATGCATTTAATTCCCATTCGGGCATACAACACAGACATACACACACAAAAGAAGCAAAGAAACAGAAATTAAGAAAAATAGCCATCTTGCGACAGACCAGCTCGGCCGGAGCACTGGGACTGATGGGACAGGGATCTGGGGATAGGTGTGCAAAGGAGTCGGCGAAGTGACAAACAGACTCAGACTCAAAGGAGTTGCATCTGAGTGTATCTTTATTGAGGAGAATTAACATTTTTATACAGTGTGTGATTGTGACATAGATTCTTTGATTATTTAAGCACATAATCAATTTTTTTAAAGGCAAAGCTTTGATGAATTACATGAAAATTGATGACTATCCCAACAACTGTTTAAGCTAAGTGATGCAAAACAAATCTAGCATATTGTTTAATAGAATGTGTCATCTATTCAGCCTTTTTATGTTTAATAATTAACAAACCTAAGACAGGGCTGTACTTACATTATACTCTTTTTAATTTTATTTTTATCCAACTAATTTCATCATTATAAGCTCCTGTATAAGGAAATGGTTCTTGGTTGGTTCAGGAAATATGTTACTAACTTTATATTTTGTGTGAAAACACCATCTATTCCCTATAACGTAAGTTGGACTAAACTTAATCATAACTGATGGGAGAATCTTTCTTTTTCTTATATAATCAGAGGTCCCTTCTTTTTTTAGAACTTTCTAAACTACTGGGATAACTCTTTTTAACTTAGTTTAATTCATTGATTTTGTCTGTTGGACATATCTGGAAATTATAAGTTTCTAAATTTACTATGTGTGAGCTGCAAAACCGCTTGTGAAGTTGAAGGAGTTTCTGGAGGCACCATCACATCAGATGATAGATTACTTGGGGCATTGCCCACATTTAATCTTTGGCCTTAATCTTTATTACTTAGAGAAGCCATCTCTATTGGACTGGAAAAATACAACATGCTCTGTTCGCGGATCAATAGAAAAATAGCCAGAACGAGAATAAAGGCAACGAATGTTAAGCCACGAAGAATATAGTAAGAATAAAGGTAGAGGCTAAAAAGGTGCAGCCAAGTGTATGGGAAGCCTTGAACTAACACCCCCTTCCTGAGGGCATGCTTCCTTGAAGCTCTTTGTCCAACGCGATCTCTCACGCAGACTCCGCAGAAGGTGGCATGACACCCACTGGTCACAGAAAGATGTCCACTCAGCTGGAGATACCAGGAACCACTGGAAGTGCCGAAACTTAATGGTTTGACCTTGTTTCTCTGGCCAGAGACTATTCATTGAACTTGCAGTCCCTTATTCTGTTGTGAATGTCAAATCAGAAGCCATCTATCCACCACAGGCAGCTTTATGGAAGTGCTCCGCCCACCTGCGCTGGCCTCTCTTTGCTGAACCCAGCTAAGGACTCCTTACAGACACATCTTCATGGCTGCTTTGCCTGCTGTGATCTCTACTCCTTTCCAAATGCTTGCTTTGGCAGCTTCCCCTCCATTGTGCCTCTCAGACTGGGTTCCCATGCTGGTTGGATACTGAGCTGCTTGTTAGAGGAGGAAACAAGAGGTGTTGTATACAATGGCAGGCCTGAACTGGCTGGAGGCAGGACAGACGCTTTCCCAGGTGGGACTTGTCAGGGCACAGGGCAGGCATCCTGCCACTGGGCCCTGGGTCACTGTGGTGAGCAGCAGTCACACTGGAACTTATCTTTCTCAGAGAACAACGGGTTAAGTCTGACCAGATTTTCTTTTTTAGGGAATCCAGTTCTCCAGAAACTCCTGGGGGATGCCTGGGGCTTGAGTCTATGCCAGGCTCTACTCCTGTCCAGAACCTTTCATTCCAGAAGTTTTAACCAAGTGTATGTGGTGTGGCACCATCTCACTTTCTAGGAGACTGAGAATGCTTATTGAATGAATACAAAAAACAATGTATACATGGGTTCTGCTATGTGGACATGATTTACAAAGAGCTAAACTTAAATAGCTTCTTGAGATTGGAGCATCAGTAAAATACTCTTTCTCATTTTTAAAATCAGATGATAAGCAGCATGTCAGCTGTGTGCAGTGCAATGAACACCATGGGAAACCTCGTAGTCCATGTGAAGAGCAATGCACACCCATCCTAAGTACCAGAAATAACCTAACACATGTAAATAAAAATATCTAAAGCTGCTGGTCACAGGAGGCTCTTGACTATAAACCTGATGTCTATGGTTTCTCCTTTGAAACTAGACTCAGAATAAATTTCCATAAGACTCTTATCTCAAAATGTTTACCACAAATGTGGGAAGTAGAATTAGAGATGTGGCTCAACTAGTAGAGCAGTAGCCTTGGGAAAAGAAGCTCAGGAACAGCTCTGAGGTAATGAGTTCAATCCCTAAAATTGGTTATTTGATTGTGATGTATGGAAATTAATAGTTATAGTGTCTATATATGTACAAAGTGCACACATATGTGTCAGTTGTGTGGCTTGAACTTTGGACCTGAGTACTTCCCGCTGCTCCTAAGCTCAAAGCTATTGCTCTACAACTTGAGCCACAATACCACTTCTGATTTTCTGGTGGTTTATTGGAGCTAGAATGTCTCACAGAGTTTTCTGCCTGGGCTGGCTTTGAACCACGATCCTCAGATCTCAGCCTAATGAGTGGGATTATAGGTGTGAGCCACCAGCACTTGGTAAAATGCACACTTTGTTGTTGTTTTTTTGTTGGTTTTCTTTTTTGGGTCCAGTGGTGGGCCTGAACTCTGGGCCTGGGCTCTGACCCTCAGCTCTTCAGCTCAAGGCTAGCGCTCTACCACTTGAGCCACAGCACCACTTCCAGCTTTTTTTTCTGCTTATGTGGTGCTGAGGAACAGAACTCAGAGCCTCATACAAGGCAAGCACTGTACCACTGAGCCACCTTCCCAGCCCCCAAAATGTACACTTTTCAGAAATGCTCTTAGATGCAAAAAAATGAGATTTCTGTAATAGGGTTGTGAGGGTATTTCATTAAGTCTTTCACTACATATTCTACTTCATTTGAGGATGGCAGTGAACTCATTTCAAATAACAGTCCAATTGTGATTGGGTAGGCTTATAATTTAAAATTTAAGAAGTAAAGTCAGGAAGTTCTAAAGCCTTTTTGCAATATAGATATCAAAGGACATGACCCTGTGCCCATTTCTAATCTGTATTGTATAAGCTTTTGTCTCACAAGTCACAGTTTAGTCTCCAGCTTTATTACTTGCTTACAACCAAATTATGAGAAAATTTTAAACAAATGCATAAGTAAAGTTGTTCAGGTGCTGGCGGCTCACTCCTGTAATCCTAGCTACTCAGGAGATTGAGATCTGAGGATCGCAGTTCAAAGCCAGCCCAGGCAGGAAAGGCCATGAGACTTTTATCTCCAATAAACCACCAGAAAACTGGAAGTGGTACTGTGGCTCAAGTGGTAGAGCACTAGCCATGAGGTGAGGAGCGGAGGGACAGTGCCCAGGCCTAGAGTTCAAGCCCCATGACAGACAAAAAAGAAAGAGGCGGAGGACTGGGAAGGTGGCTCAGTAGTAGAGTGCTTTCCTTGCATGCGTGGGGCCCTGGTTTCAATTCCTCAGCACCACATAAGCAGAAAAAGCCAGAAGTGGCACCATGGCTCAAGTGGTAGAGCACTAGCCTTGAGTTGAAGAGCTGAAGGACAGCAGCCAGGCCCAGAGTTCAGGCCCCTTGACCGACAAAAAAAAAAAAGTAGATAGTTGTCTCACCTCCAAGTGTAATCATTACTTACCTTCAATAATAATAAGCTTATCTTGTTTCATTTATAATATACCTCACCTAGTCTTCTCCCTCATATCCAGTATTATTTTGGAGTAAGTATATGACCATTTTATTCATCAATACTTCAAAATATACCTGTAAAACAATATTACCAAGTTAGGTTTCCACAGTTTTTTTTTTTTTTTTTATTGCTCAGTTTTTAGAAACTGTCATGTTACTCAGACTAAGTACTGGAGTACAAGTGTGCTTCAAGTATTTACAAGCACTCTGTTAGCAAATGGAATATTGTCCCAATTCTTTGCATTAACCAGATAGCTGATTGAATAATTTTTATTTCATCCTACACAAAAAAGTAGAGGGCACATGACTTCTTGATTAACACTAGTGACTATTAGTAGATCAACCCTGTGTCTTTTGTTTTTATCTCTCTTTAGAAAGCAGTGGTGAGGGTTTTTGTTTTCCTTCTTATGCTAATGAATTGAACTTCACTAATATTTTACCTGACTAAGCCATTCTTTGTCCAGCATCCTTATGTTCATGTGACCCCCCCCCCCGGCCCTGTCTCCCTCACTGTCTCTGTCATGTTGGGTCTTTTTTTTTTCTTCTTTTGTTGGTCGTGGGTCCTGAACTCTGGGTGTGGGTGCTGTCCCTCAGTTCTTCAGCTTAAGCCTAGCAGTCTACCACTTGAGCCACAGCACCCATTTCCAGCTTTTTCTGTGTATGTGGTGCTGAGGAATCGAACCCAGGGCCTCATGCACACAGGGCAAGCACTCTACTACCACTGAGCCAATTTCCCAGCCATCATGTTCAGTCTTCTTGAACCCTCCATCAAATGCCTTGCACATCATTAATTCACTACATTTATTTTAAAACAGTAACTTTCTCCAAAAATAACTCAATAGCCCTATCTGGAGGCCTGATTCCTATGATTGTAAGCATAGGCTGTGAATCTACAAGATAAAGGGAAAGCTTTAACATTGTTTAAACAACAGAAAGCTCACAAAAAACATACTCTATCCCTGCCTTTGTCTCTTCCTCTGTTAGTGTATATCTTTTAGAAGTCAGCTTCTTCAACTATTGGGTCAAACCTTCCAGAAGGAAAATTTTCAGATACTACCTTTGGGCATAAACCAAACTTACATGCCAGCTTTAGGTTAAGTAGTAGGTCCGTCCCTCTCCTGATATTGGATGGGGGTTTAGTTCACTGCCACAAGGTGGACTGCTGAATCTGCTTTCCTCATCGTTGGGACAAGTATGTGATGTTATTTCATGGTACCATATGTCTGTGGAGTGTCATGAAGTAGATTTTTCTGAATGTCCTTTTTCTGGCTTTCTAGAAGAATATCAATGAGCAAGAACATAAGCAGTCCCTGCAGCTTACATTCCATTCACTGTGCATATATTTTAGGTAAGTTTGAGTCTCCTAGATTATTGAATAATTCTAACCTCTGTAGTTATTTTTTTTTAACCAGCCCTTCCTTCTGTGCTTTTGGAGTAGTGCTTCTCCTACCCAGAAGTTAGTTTCTCAAGTTCCTACTAGGCATCAGAATGACTAAAATAGTGATAGACTGATAATCTTGTCAAGACCTTTATCCAAGTCCATTATAAGACAAAGTAGTATTGAACCCAGTGAGGACTTCTTGAGAACTTCAGTCTCTAATTGAATATCAAAGACAAAAACTAAAACCAAAGTAGTTTGGGGTCCTCAGTCCTACATTACAACAACTGAAAAAGCACAGAGTAGTAATGTGTAGAAAGAAACATTCCAGAAGAGAGTATATGGAGACTTACAGTCCCATCAGAGAAGCAAATGGGACTGTAGAGTTCCTTAATGGAGGCACACACTCTTGAAGGAGGGAGGGAAATGAGCATCCGCTTACAAGTTGGACTGTCTGGCCTGGATGCCAGATTTAGGGCTATTTGTATAAAATGCTTTCAGAATCAGTTAACGAAGATGATGATAGGTCCTGGAAGTGTTGCTTGAAAAACATTTGAAGATACAAGTATTGTTAGCCTGGATTGTCAAGTTACCATATCTGATATCTGATATCAGATATAGTTAACACTGATATCAAGGTAATTTATGTGCCTGTGATTTTGGAAGGACATATGGACAGACAGTGGCATAGTCCTAGTTGTAACTACCATTTGTCTTCCTGACCCAAACCCCTCTATTTCATAGAACTGATGCTGACATCTCTCTGGGTTCTTTATTGGAACCTGACCAGGAAAAGCCCCTTCCTACAAACAGGTGTAATGAGTTTGTGTCTTTTCAGCAAAAAAGACCCAGGTGGCCTTCTACTTTTATCTGAGAAAAGTGACCTTGTTGGCATGAACATTGGTGAAGTCCTAGCTGTCATGAATACACTCCTTTCTGTGGCTGCTCAAGAGGTTCCTCCTGTTTTCCTCTCTGTTCTTTACCTCATGCTTCTTTAAGAGTGTGATAAGACAGCTACTGTGGGGTTTTTTGGAGGGTGGATGGGGTTGGTGGTACTGGATTTGAATTCACTGCCTCATTCCTGCTAAACAAGTGCTCTACCACCTGAGCTGTGACTCCAAACCCATTTTGCTCCTGTCATTTTGACGATAGTGTCTCAGTTTTTGAATGGTCTAGACTGAGATCCTCCTGGTCCTGGTCTCCCAAGTAACTATAGTGGCAAGCAGGTACACCACCCCAGATATCATTTGAGGTAAGATGTAGTGAATTTTTTTCTGGGTGTTCCTTGAACTACAGCTGTGATTATAGCATGAGCTGCTCTACCTGGCTACAGTCTTAACGTTTTTTAGTATTGTTTTTGCCATCACATCAGTTTTCTCTCATATGTTTAGACTATTATGCCCATCTCTGTGACTTCCTTAAAATTCTCACTACAAGATCCAGTTTACCACAGATCATTCTATTCCATTGTTATTTCTGCCATTTTCTATATTTTCTCTTTCTCTTGTAGCACATCTCAATCCTACATATTCTTCAACCTCTAAAACCTCTTCAAGCTCTTACCATTCTCAGTCAAAGCCACTGGGACAAGTTGATAGAAACAGGAGCTCAAGATGCTGGAACAACACTGAAACCTGGCTCTTCAACTGGGTCATCCAACTCTGATCCCACTGACTATCCAAAAGAATTTCCCACAACCCCTTACCACTGGGACATCAAGTACTTGTCCTTTCTTCCCTTTCTCTCATCTGTGATAAAGAGGAAATTGTATATACCATTAAACCTTCTAGGCCAGAGATTATTGCAGCCACTGAATTATCTTCTTGTAAAAGCAAGCATTTATGGTTATAGGGAGAGAGATATAGTTACATTAGGAGAAAAAAATGTAAAAATGGTCTAAAGTACACCTAGCCTGAGATTTTTCTCATGTCTGTTAGTTCAACAATGTCTACCCAATGCCTGTTGAGTGTGAGGCCTCACATTAGGTACAGAGGTTACAATGGTAGAGAAGCCCAAACAAATGTGTGATTAGATAGTTTTGACCATACATCAGGCTGTCAAAGATGAACACAGGTCTAGGGAGAGGGAAGGCAAGTAGGGAAAGGCATTTAAGAAAAGAAGTGCTGAGCTCAGGGCAGGACTTTGAATAGGCTAAAACAAGCAAAGAGGAAGTTAGAGACATTTCAAATGGAGGGAGGTTCACCTACAGTGGGCCTGTGATGAAATGGGAAGGAACAGGTGACTAAAAGGGGATGATAATGGGTAGATTCTGAACATGTGGTATTCATGGTTTTAGTGTCCTTCAGGTGATAAGACCTAGTTGCACTCTCAAGATAGACATTGTGGCTAAAGATTTGTGACCAGTAACAAACAGGAAGTCATGATTGGGCACTGCCTCACATCACTCATGGGCATCTTGAGGAAATCTACAAGGAAGGTAGCCAGGACAGTAGGAAGGAATATCACGAAGAAATTCTGGCAGAGAAAAGAGAAAGAACTTAAAGAGGGCCAGAGTTTGCAGAGCCTGAGGTTCAGTGGAGAGGCTTTGCTAGACATACTTTTCCAAAGTGAAGAACTAACATTTAGTGAAATCACTGCCCCTAGTCACACAATATCAGTGATATCACTAGCAATTCTGTTTTTGTTGTTGTTATTGTTGTTTAAGCCAAGTAAAGAGGTCATATGACTGTAGCATAACAATGTTTTTTTTGTTTTTGTATTTTTGGTCCGGTCATGGGGCCTAACTCTGGGCCTGGGCACTGTCCCTCAGCTCTTCAGCTTAAGGCTAGCACTTGTAGCATAACAATTTTTGATGTTTGAATTTATATTTTCATTTTCAAATGAATTGCTAGAAAATGTGATTTTCCTACTGTTGTCCTTCAATGATGGATTATCTTTATTTTTTCCATATGTTATTATCAATTTGTTGTACAGGGTAGATTTATTTTGACATGTGCATATACTCATACAATGTAGGGGCTGGGAAGGTGGTTCAGTGGTAGAGTGCTTGCCTTGCATGCATGAGACCCTGGGTTCGATTCCTCAGCACCACATAAGCAGTAAAAGCCAGAACTGGCACTGGGCTCAAGCAGTAGAGCACTAGCCTTGAGCTGAAGAGCTGAGGGACAGCGCCCAGGCCCAGAGTGCAGGCCCCACTACTGACAAAAACAAAACAAAACTCATGCAATGTACCTTGATCAGACTCACGCCTTCATTTCAATTCTCCCTCAACCCTGCTAGCGGGAGATTTGATTGAAAACTCAGGAGAAGGGCCCAGGGACAGAAGATTCATTACAAGAAAGAGATGAACAATGAGGTGGGCTTCTTGGGGTGCAGAAGTTGTCTTGTGGAGCAAAAAAAAATTGTAGCTTCCACAAAAATGCAGAGCAATAGGGAAGTTTTCCTAACACCATCTTTCTTGGTCCACTTCTGGATTAAAAGCTCTTTCATAGCTTTGCCCCATACGCATAGGTTTTTGTTTTTGCTTTGCCAGTGACAGCTGCTTCTATAGAGATAGTTCCTGCCCCAGTCTGGGAACACATTATTTGGACATTTCCTGTTTGTCTGTTTCTTTGTAGTATGAGCTGTTGATGCTCAGTGAGGCACCAGGGGAAGTTGGCTCTGTGGTCCTTTCTCTGTTCTGGTCTGTGCAAGGTAACCTGCTTTCCCAGTGCTATCTGCAACTGAAGAGCACAGACTCTGGAGCCAAAGATCTTGCTGTGTACCTTATAGAAAAAAATGTGAGTATCAATACACAATCCATGAAAACAGATAGTTATAACTCATGCATCAAGTATGTATATGGCTTATTTCAGTTCAGATCTATAGTCATTTCTGCTTTTGTTTTTGTTATTTGGAAGTTGTTGTTTTGTTGAAACAATATCTCACTATGTAGCTGAGGCATGCCCTGAACTCGTGACTCTCTTGCCTCAGCCTCTCAAGTGCTAAAATTACAAGCCTGTGTCACTACCTTGTTAAGCTTATTTTTGTCTTTTTTGTGCCATTTCTGAGTCTAGAACCTAGGGCCTGAGTGCTATAGCTGAGCTTTATTGCCTAAGGCTAGTGCTCTACTTGAGCCACAGCACCCCTTCCAGCCCTTTTGCTGGTTAATTGGAGATGAGAGTCAAGTTGGCATAAAACTCAGCCTCCCGAGTAGCTAGGATTACATGCATGAGCCACCATGCCTAGCCTTTTTTTCTTTTCTTGGGGCGGTGGGGGGAAGGTGCTAGTACTAGAACTTAGGGCCTAGGAACTTTCCCTTAGCTTTTTTGCTCAAGATGAGCACTCTGCCACTTGAGCCACAGTTCTACTTTTGGCTTTTTGCTTCTTAGCTATAGATAGAGTCTTCATAGACTTTCCTGCCTAGGCTGGCTTCAAACTTTGATCCTCAGATCTCAGCCTGCTGAGTAGCTAGGATTACAGTTATGAGCCATTAGCACGAGTGTTTTTATTTAGAATTTGGTCATTCTACTGCCTAGTCATTCTCTTTGCAATTATACAGCACTGGTAAGTGATATTATTGCATGTATAATCATATGTTCAGATTTTTATTGGTTGAAATGAGGTCTCTCAAGTTGAGTTCTCTCAAAATTCTTGTCTAGGCTGACCTTAAACTGTAGCCCTCCCAAGTAGCTAGGAATACAGGCATCACCCTTTCTTTTTAGATAAGTTTTCACTATGTAGCCCATGCTGGCCTTGAACTTGCTGTCTACCAGGCTGCCCTTGAAAGTGGTAGAATGCTAGTCATGAGCAAAAGGAGCTGAAGGATAGTGCCCAGGCCTAGAGTTCAAGCCCCCATACTTGCAAAAAAGATTAGGATTGAATGCTTTGGCTTACGTAGTAGAGCACTGGCTTTGAGCTGAAGAGCTCAGGGACAGTTCCCAAGCTCAGTTTAAGCCCCACAACCAACAAAAAAATTAGGTTTGGAGACATGGTTTAGTTGGTTGGTAGAGCATTACCCAAAGAGCCAAAGCAACAGGTACTAAGTTTGAGTTCCAGTCTTACACCAAAAAACAAAATAAAAAAATTATAAAAGATCTGCTAAATGTATATGCCCTTTCTACTACCATCAGGGAGTTATGAATCTCAAAAAGACTATGAACAAATGTTATATAATAAAAATTAAGTATGAGAGATAATTCTTTTAAATACTAAACCTTCTTATTTGTCTTTCCATGTACATTTTCTCTTTTAGACTTCATTTTTGTGTGTGTGTGCCTGTCATGGGGATTGAATTCAGTGTCTTGGTGCTGTCCCTGGGCTTTAATTTACTCTGGACAACACTGGGTATTAGCAAATTTCCTATGAAGAGCCAGATAGCTAAAGTTTTAGCTTTTGTGGGCTACATAATCTCTACTGCAAGTGTTACCCTCTACAAGTACAGTATCAAAGCAACTGTTAGAAATATAGATGTGGTTACATTCTAGAAATGTGCCAGGATTAAGGGTTGTACTTAGAGCTTTGAGTCTTTTTCAGTTATTTTTGCTCATGGCTGTCACTCCACCATTCAAGCCATGCCTCCACTCCTGGCTTTTTGCTGGTTGAGATAGGGCTCTCTTAGATTTGTCTATCTAGGCTAGCTTCAAACCTTATTCTTGAGATATTAACTGACAGAACTATTTTTAAAAATAACTTCTGGTATGAATTCCACTGGAGAAAAACACTGAATTAAAAGTTTAAAGAGCTCACATTTTTACTTAGGACCTTGGCATATCTAAGACCACTCTTTTTTCCTCTTCAAAAAATGGAAGTGGGCACCAAAAGCTCATGATTCTAATCCTAGTTACCCAGCAGGCTGAGATCTGAGGATTGCAGTTTGAAGTCAGCTTTGTCAGGAAAGTCTTATGAGGAAGGTTATGAGGCATCTCAGTAGTAATCATACTCTTGGTAACTAAAAACATCTCTATTAAAAAGTGACCTTAGCTGGGCACTGGTGGCTCAAACCTGTAATCCTAGCTACTCAGGAGGCTGAGATCTGAGGATCAAAGTTCAAAGCAAGAAAAGCCATGAAACTCTTATCTCCAATAAACCACCAGAAAACCAAAGTGGCACTGTGGCTCAAGTGGTAGAGCACTAACCTTGATCTGAAGAGCTGAGGGACAGTGCTCAGGCCCAGAGTTCAAGCCACATGACCAACCAAAAAGAAAAAATGTGACTTAGGCTGGTCACAGTTGGCTCATACCTTAATCCTAGCTACTCAAGAGGCTGAGATCTAAGGAATGAGGTTCAAAGCTAGCCTGTGCATGAAAGTCTATGAGACTTATCTCTAATGAAGCACTCAAAAAAGGCAGTTGTAGAGCTGTGGTTCAAGTGGTAGAGTGTTAGACTTGAGCAACAAAGCCCAGGGACAATGCCCAAGTCCTGAGATTAAACTTAGGACCAGAAAAAACACAAAAACCTGGCATTGGAGTATTGGATGTATGACTCACGAGTTAGATGCCAGCAGTGGATGAATGTGTTAGATACCTAGTTCAAGTTCTAATTTTAGACCAAAAAAAAAAAGGGGACATTGGCTGGTACCAGTGACCCACACCTATAACCCTAGCTACTCAGGATGTTGAGATATGAGAACCATGATTTGAAGACATCTTGGATGGACCAATCCAAGAGAATCTTTATTTCTAATTAACCAGCAAAAAAACAAGAATGTGGGCTGGGAAGATGGCTCAGTGGTAGAGTGTTTGCCTTGCATGCAGAGGCCCTGGGTTCAATTCCTCAGTACCGCATAAGCAGAAAAAGCCAGAAGTGGTGTTGTGACTGAAGTGGTAGAGAGCTAGCCTTGAGCTGAAGAGCTGAGGGACAGGCCCAGGCCCAGAGGTCAGGCCCCATGATTGACCAAAAAAAAAAACACACACAAAAAAAAACAAAAACTGTGTGCATACTGGTGGCTGGCACCTGAGGATCAATTTTTGAAGCCAGCTCAGGGAGAAAAGACCATAAGACTCTTATCTCCCATTGACCAATGAAAAGCTAGAAGTATGATGTGGCCCAAGTGGTAGAGTGCAGGCCCTGTGTTTAAGCCCTAGTACATACCAGCATGGCTTAAGAGATAGAGCATCAGTTCTGAGTGAGAAAGCCAAACAAGAGTTAGAGGTCCTGAGGTCAAACCCCAATATCATAAAAAATAGTAACAAATTAAGATAAAAGCAGAGAAAACCCAAAAGAAAAGTAAAATCATCTTTAATTTTAATAGTCAAAGGTAACTATTGACATTTTATTGATTTCCACCTGTATTTTATTTTCAGAATATTATTCAGAGTAATTATTTGTTTATAAAAAATGAAGGTTAAAAATTGTGATACCTTCCCATAATTCCTAGCTTTTGGGTAGGCCTCAGAATTGAAACATTCAGTTTCAGTTTAATAAACCAGAAATTGTAGCTGAAGTCGAACAAGACAGTAGCATTTCAGGTTAAGGTTAATCTTTAATGTATATTTATGAGATGTCACAATTCCATTATGAAAAATGTGAATAAATTTTCTCTAAGTCTTAAGCAATCAGTTTCATTCAAAGAATTTCAAGATAATGAGCTAAAAATAGAACTCTCATAAGCCACTTTCTCTTCAGAGTTAGGCAGTAATCAGAGTTAGGCAGTAACCTGGCAGTACCACAGTCAAAAAATGGCTTCAGTACTGAACTCCCCATTGTGGAAACCTGTCTTCAGGCATCAGATTTGTTCAGGGTAGGAATTAGAAGCATTCTGGCCCATTCACCTACATCAGAATGAGGAGGAGGTATTTGTTTGTCTGTGAACTGTCTGGGTGAAAGTTGTTTATAAACACTTATTATTTAAGTTGTAAATGTTAGTGTTATCACCTCCATTAAGCTGCTAGCTACTGTGTTAACTAAAGGGGCTAGTGTTCCATAGGTGCTAAAAAGTATGTAATGAATGGTTCTTCCCTGAAATATAATTTTTTTGCAGTAAACATCTCTTAATGGTGTCATTAAATATGCAAATGCCTACTTAGCCACACTTTAATAATTTGTGTCATCTCTTTTGGTCTCCATTCAGCTTTAGTAGGCCTGTAATATTTTAGAAACCAAACAAGGTAGCTCTTTGTTTCTACTTCTTATCCCTCTTTTATCTTACTCTGCTATTTGATTCTTCTTTTTTATTTATTTCATTTTTTATTTTTTATTGTGAAAAAACTGTACAGAGGGGTTACAATTACATGGGCAAGATAATGAGTACATTTCTTATCGAGCATTGTAGCCTCCTCCATTGTTTCCCTTTCCCATCCCTTCCCATTCCCCCCTATCATCTCCCCACAACCAATCCTCCCCAGCCACTACTCTCACCCCCTCACCAAAGTTGTAAAGTTCATTTTTTGACATAACAACTTAAACATCTCATTGTTGCAATGGGTCCACCTCTATCCCTATTTAAACGATTTGTTTTTCCCCTTCCCCTCCACAAATTATACCGACATCAAATACAGTGAAAGCAGGGGTTATACCGTGGGGGAGGGATATACAAAGTAATAAAGAAATAATCTTATAAATGTGTTAGAAACAATCGCATGAAAGAAAAAAATTGAATACATATCTTAGGGTTCATTTCCCTAACATCACCTTATCTGACCTTTTCTGCTTGACTCAGACATATACTAGATATTGCAAATAAGGGAAACCATGGGACTTATGTTTCTTTGGGACTGGCTTACTTCACATAATATAGTTTTTTCCAAGTCTTTCCATTTCCTAACAAATGGGGCCATGTCATTCTTACTGATGGAGGCATAGAATTCCATTTTGTATATATACCACATTTTCTTGATCCATTCATCTACTGAGGGGTATCTGGGTTGGTTCCATATCTTACCTATAGTAAATAAGGCTACAATAAACATAGTTGTGCTGGTAGCTTAGTGTGATCTTGTTTGTAAACATTTGGGTAAATGCCCAAAAGTGGGATTGCTGGGTCATAGGGAAGCTCTATGTGGAGTCTTCTGAGGAACCTCCACACTGCTTTCCAAAGTGGTTGAACAAGTTTACACTACCATCAACAATGCAGTAAGTTTCCCTTCTGTCCACATCCCCTCCAGCATCTGTTGTTATTAGAGTTCTTGATTTTTGCCATTCTAACTGGGGTGAGGTGGTATCTCAACGTTGCTTTGATTTGCATTTCTTTTATGGCTAGGGAGGTTGAGCATTTCTTCATGTGTCTATTGGCCATCCTTCTTTCCTCTTCAGAGAATTTTCTCTTTAAGTCTTTAGCACACTTATTTATTGGGCAGCTGTTTCTTGGAAGATTTGTTGTTGGGGGATTTAATATTTTGAGTTCAAGGTATATTTTAGATATGAGACCCTTTTCCATTGTATGGCTAGTGAAGATCTTCTCCCAATCTGTGGGCTTTCTATTGATCTTGCTAGCTATGTCCTTTGCCATGCAGAAGCTATGCAATTTCATGCAATCCCTTTGGTTCAACCTTTCTTTGATTTGTTGTGTTTCTGGGTATCTATTAAGAAAATTTTGGCCTGCCCCAAGGAGACCTAGGGTTTCTCCTCTTCCATCCTTTAATGTTTTCAGAGTGTCTGCTTTGACTCCGAGGTCTTTGATCTATTTGGAGTTGATTCTGGTACAGGGTGATATATAAGGATCTAGTTTTAGTTTTCTACACGTAGTTAACCAATTTTGCTAGCACTATTTACTGAAGAGGCTGTCTTTCTTCAATTCGAATTTTTAGCCCCCTTATTGAAGATTAGATGACTGTAGGTCTGTAGGTTCATTTCTGGGTTTTCAATTCTATTCCCTTGGTTCTGAGGTCGGTTCTTGTGCCAATACCAAGCTGTTTTGATTACTATGGCTTTGCAGTAGAGTTTGAAATTTGGTATTGATATTCCTCCAACAGTGTTCTTTCTGTTGGGAATCATTTTTGCTCTTCGGGGTTTAGTATTAGAATGACTAGCTACAGCAATAAGACAAGATGCAAACATAAAGGGGATCCAAATAGGGAAAGAAGAAGTAAAACTCTCCCTCTTTGCAGATGACATGATCTTGTATTTAAAGAATCCCATAGACTCCACTCCTAAATTACTCAAGCTGATTCAAAACTTTGGCAAAGTACCAGGGTATAAAATTAACCCTCAAAATCAATGGCTTTTCTGTATGCCAACAATGAGAAAAGTGTGGCTGAAATTAGGACAGCAATTCCATTTGTAATAGCCCCACAAAAAATTAAATACCTACGAATTAACTTATCCAAAGAAGTGAAGGACCTCTATGATGAAAACTTTAAAAACATGAAAAAGGAAATCAAAACAGAACTTAAAGTAGCAAAAATGCCCATGGTCCTGGATTGGGAAGGTCAACATCGTGAAAATGGCAATACTTCCCAAAGCTATCTACAAATTCAAGGTGATACCTATCAAAATTCCAACCTCATTCTTCAAGGAAATAGAAGAGGCAATCCTCTTTTTTCTTAGGTTCTCTTCTTTTTCTTCTCTCCTCCCAAGTATTCTATGATTAATTGATAAATTCAATGATTCTTCCTCTATTAGTCTCTGTTACCTCTGTGGTGAATCTAATTCCTCTATACTTTCTTCTTTTGGTCCTATGACAGTCCACATGCTTTTTTTACATCTCACTATTCTGTCTGCCTTCTTTACTAACTTATTTCTCCTTCTCTAAAGCATAGGCTTTATTCAGACAGCTTTCCCTTTATTACAATCAAAGACTTTGTCCTCTCTTCTGTCTTTTCTGTCCCATTTGTGCAAATAATTCCAAAATATTAGTTACCAGCTCTGGTTCTCCCAGTGCCTGTTATCTATCTTCCCATTAAGTGTTTCCATTTCAATCATTCTGATTCCCATTAATTTCAACGGGTAAAACCATAATGTCTTCTCAGTTCATTTTGGTCGTGGTCATTGTTTGCCCAGACCTGTCCTTCAATCACTGCTCTCTATCTATCCTTCGTCCCTGTGCTGCTTGTGCCCTTCATTTCTAGTCAACTGCAAGCCCTTCTTTGTCCCTTCCTCCTCAACTTTACTCTTCATTTCTGCTTTCTTCCATCTTTACCTAGACTTTCATCTTGTCCTTGCATTATTACATTGGTACTCCCAAGTCTTTTTGTTTGTTTGTTTGTTTTTGTTTTGTTTTTTTTTTAAATCACTACATTATCTTGTCATTACACTGCCAAACTCAAGTAATGGCTCCTCATTGCCCACAGCGTGGTCTAATCTCCTCAATGTGACAGTCAATGCTGTCTGCAGTCTCCTTTCACCTTACCTATCTGATTTTAGTTCACATCACTCCCCAGCTGAGACATCAGGCCAGGTCAGTTTCCCTGCTGACTCTTAACTCTGCTAGTAGTTGTGTTTCTTAGGGTCACAACTGCTCATCCTCTAGGATATAGCCCTTAGCCCTGTCCTCCAGGAGGCTTTTCTTGATTACTTTAACCTGCCTGGAATTTTCTCCTTTGAATACTTAGCACTGGTTATTCCCTCTAGATATTTGGCACCAGCCAATATTTTGTTTTATGATATTGCTAGTTTTAGTATTCTTGTTTTATTTATATACCTTTTTAAAAACCCATAAGTTTGTCTGTTCTCTCTAACATAGAACAAGCACTATATTTTATGCTTCCATTTTGACTTAGTAAGTACTCAGCCGATTTTTTTAATGAGTATGTTGAACGTGATTTTTTTTCCTGTTCCCAGGTTAAGAAAATCCCTGACAATCCCTGCCAGCATTTTCTGCTTGATTTTGCCCAGTCAGGGCCTGCTCAGAACTTCTGTGGGCCAAATTCAGACCTGTTCAAAGGATTCATACAGGCATGTAGAAAACAGATATAGTTGACAGATATAGAAGACAGATATAGTTGCGGGTTCCACTATTGATCAATCTGTGAAGGCCACCTTTGCTGCTCTGGTGTACCTCACTCCAGTTTTATATGAGAAGCTGGAAAAATATGGTAACTTATAGTACAGGGAATATGTTTGATCTGAGGACTAATTGCTAAGGTTTAAGAAGGCCTAACAAGTGAAGGTTTTTTTTAAAAATGAACAGATTCCTATAACTTCTTCTTGTTAGTTGTGCTTGGTGGTGAAGAGATTGAGGGACAATTGATGGTTAGCAGATTGTAGTGTACAGCAAATAGCCTTGACTTTAAGAATTAGCAGATGCTTTATCTTTATCCAGAATTCTCATGGGAATTGGTAAGTAGTTGAATTGAAAGAAAAATTAATGTGGGTTGTAATGCAACCTCAGTAACTCCAGGTTGTTCAGCTGTAGGTTAACCAAAAAACTTTTCTGTACTTTGATGTTGTCCTCTGTAAAATTAGGTTATTATTGATTACCCCAAAAAATCTAAGAAATTCTGATTAGAAACTACAATGTTATTGAATGTGCTAATAACCTGTAGAAGGAAAAAGATGTAGGTATTAACTCTTACCTTTGGACTTGCAGTTTCTTTATTCTTTATGGCATATCCCACTAGGCTTCCTTTGGTTTAGCCTGGTTCTCACTACTTTCTTTCCTTGTGTTCCCCAGGGTAGCATCTTTGTGAAATGAATACATAAACACACACACACATACACACACACACACACACACACACACACACACACACACACACACACACACGTGTGTGTGTGCACGCATGCGCATGTGTGCATGTGTGTGTGTGTGTGTGTGTGTTTGTGTGTGTAACCGGCAGCCTGGTAGAACCTACAAAAAAAGAAAATATCGGGATGGGAAGTTGGCTCAGTGGTAGAGCGCTTGCCTTGCAAGCATGAGGCCACGGGTTTGATTCCTCAGTACCACATAAGCAAAAAGAAAAAAAGCCGGAAATGACACTGTGCCTGAAGTGGTAGAGCACTAGCCTTGAGCTGAAGAGCTGAGGGACAGCGCTCAGGCCCAGAGTTCAGCAACCACGGCCGGACCCCCCCCAAAAAAAAGAAAATATCTTCCTGTATACTCATGTACATTCAAGGAAAAAGCATTTCAAGCCCTATCTAAAGATAAGGTATGGATTTTCAGAGCACTTTTGCAAGACATGTTCTTTCCAGTGCAGAAGAAATAAGAATAAATGCCTTTTCAGAGTAGGTGGTTGTTGCTCTTGTTCCTGTTAAAATTGCTTTATGGTTCTATAATCTGTGCCACTCCTTTAATCTCACATTGCAGGTCATATTTCCTAGTTGTAAAACATCTTGGTGACTACTTCTTAATTCTTATCTCCTTTAAAATATCCACTCATGGGCTCGAGTATAGCTCAGTGGCAAAGTGTTAATCTGGCAAGTAGAATCCCTGTATTTGATCCCCAGTACCAAAAAGAAAAAGAAAAAAGAAAAGAAAAGAAAAAAATGCCACACAAAACTACATTGAGACATGAGTAGAAACAAATGTCATGTGGAAAAGTATATCTCCCCTGAACACTGTGGGGTATATCTCCTTTAAGCAGTGTGGGGTAGGTGAAGTAATCCACAAGTTGTTTTGTTGTTGTTTTGTTTATGCCAGTCCCAGGGTTTGAATTCAGGACCTGGGCACCATCCTTGAGCTTCCTTTGCTGAGGCTAGTACTCTATCACTTGAGCCACAACACCCCTTCAGGCTTTTTTCTGAGTAATTTATTAGATACAGGCTTTTGCATCTGGGCTGCCTTCAAACAGTGATCCTCAGTTCTCAGCCTCCTGAATAGCTAAGATTATTGGCATGAGCCACTATCACTTGGCTTCCACATTTTTTTTTCTTAAATCATGAGACTGACTGGAATTGGTGGAATGTTCTTGGACTCTAAGATTCAGGTTTTTTTTCCTTTTTTTTTTTTTTTTTTTTTTTTTTTTTTTTTTTTTGTCGGTCATGGGGCCTGAACTCTGGGCCTGGGCGCTGTCCCTCAGCTCTTCAGATCAAAGCTAGCACTCTACCACTTGAGCCACAGCGCCACTTCCTCCACATGGTTTTTTGAGGGAAAATAAAAATATTTGTGTGTATAAACGTATATAGTAATTAAGTTATAGTAAAAAAGCTGGTTTATCTTTTTCATCAGAAAGATGAAAAACTTGTAGATTAAAAGTTGAAAACAGTTGACTTTCCTTGTGGGGTAAAATTCAAACACATATGTGTTTGCAATAGAGAATCACATGATCAGAAATGGAAACTAGGCTGGGCCCTGGTGGCTCAGGCCTATACTCCTAGCTACTCTGGAGTCTGAGATCTGAGGATCACAGTTCAAACCAGCCTAGGCAGGAAAGTCCATGAGACTCTTACTGCCAATAACCAAACCAGAAGTGGTGCTGTGGCTCAAGTGGTAAGAGCACTAGGCTTGAACTGAAGAGCTGAGCGACAGCACCCAGGCCCAGAGTTCTAGTCCCACAACCCACATGCCTTCCTGTGTGCCTGTCTGCCTTTCTTTTTCTTTTTACATTTTGTCTTTTCTTTTTCTGTTTCTCACTTTCTTTCTCTTCTTTCCTTTCTTGTTCTTTCTTTTTTTTTCTCTTTCTCCATTTCTTTCTCCTTATTTTCCTTCCTTCTCCCTCCCTCGCTCCCTCCTTTCTTTCTTTCTCTCTCTCTCTTTCTTTCTTTCTCTGTCTTTCTTTTTCCCTCCTTCCTTCCTTCCTTCCTTCCTTCCTTCCTTCCTTCCTTCCTTCCTTCCTTCCTTCCTTCCTTCCTTTCCTTTCCTTTCCTTTCTTCCTTCTTTCCTTTTTTTCTGTGTTAATACTGGGGCTTGAGCTCAGGGGTTTGTATTCTTGCTTGGCCTTTTCTTTATAAGCTAGTGCTCAACCACTTGAGACACGCCTCCACTTCCAGCTTTTCTGCTGGTTTTATTAGAGATAAACGTCTCAAGGATTTGGCTGCCTGGACTGGCTCCACACCCTTATTCTATTATTATCAGCATTCTGAACAGCTAGGATTACAGGCATAAACCACTTGCCTATTTTGCTTTGGAAATAATTTGCCAGCTGGGCATAGGAATCTCACAGTTATAAGTTTGAAGCCAACCCATGCAAGAAAGTCCATAAGATTTTTTTAAATCTCCAATTAGCCACCAAATAGCCAGAATGGAACTGTTCAAGTGGTAGAATATTAGCTTGAGTGAAAAGCTAAGGGAAAGCACCTAGGTGTTGAGTTCAAGCCCCAGGACCAGAACAACAACAAAAGATGAGATGAGATAAAATGCACGATGTCCTCTAGCAAGGAGTCATCAAGAGAGGCTAAAGAGTGGAGGTCACCTTCTGATAGAGAAGCCCTAGGGTCCTCCTTACAAAGTCCTCAGCCTGGGAATCAGAGATGGCTCTCCCCAAGGAGCAGTGGGACTGAGAGCCATCTTCTTTCTCATTAGAAATAGCTCACTGCAATGAGCACCTTGATTCCAGTCTATCCTTCTTCCTGGCTCTGTGTGTGTGTGTGTGTGTGTGTGTGTGTGTGTGTGTGTGTGTGTGTGTGTGTGTGTGTGTGCTGGTACTAGGGCTTGAACTCTGGCCTTTGGCACTGTCTCTTAAGCTGTTTCCACTCCAGGCTGGTGCTCTACCACTTGAGCCACAGCTCCACATTTGGCTTTTTTTTAGTGATGAATTGCTCATAAGAATCTCATGGATTTTCCAGCCCAGGCTGGCTTTGAACCACGATCCTCAGATCTCAGCCTCCAGGGTAGCTAGGATGACAGGCCTGAGCCACTGGCATAAGTATTCTCCCACAAGTATTAATTCCTTGGGGAATTATAACAGGCCAACTTCCTGCTCCTTCTCAAGGTATTATTTTGCCCATTTCGAAGGGGGAAAATCCTATCAGATGTTTTACATGGGGAAAAATATAGTTTTCTCTTTTCCTATGTAAAAGCATATTATTAGTAGTATTTCGCATGGCTTTCTGGGTCACCTAAATCTCAATGAATATCTGTTGTATCCAAACTTCTCCATGTAAGACACTCTATTGATTGAGAAATCTTTTCTGTTGGCCCAAGCATGACAACATCCTGGATGAGGTTTTTTTGTTTTATGAGGATTTTATGCCTGTCATGGAGATTGAACTCAGGGCATTGTCCTCAAGCTTCTTTTGCTCAAGGCCTACCACTTGAGCCAAAGCAGCACTTCTGGTCTTTTCCAACCACAATTCTTAGATCTTAGCCTCCTGAGTAGCTGGGATTACAGGCTTGAGCCACCCATATTCTACTGACCATTACTTTTTTGGAATGGTCACACCAAGTAAGGGTATGATCTCATGGTGGTAGCCCAAATGCTCACTCACTTTGTTCCTCTTGAACTTTCCCTTTCATTTCCTAAAAACCTTTGGCTTGTGTTTTGCTTGTAAACGCAAAGGGTATGAAATTCCTATCTACCACTTTTGCTCTCTTTGATTTTTAGAATCAATGTTTAATCTCTTAAGTCTTGGGTTTTACACCTGCAAATCGATTCATTTGGATCAGATTATTTCTAAAGCTTCTTCTAACCCCCAAATTCTTATCCCCCAAAGGTGCCAGGTTATTTGGGCAACAGCCTGCAATGGGTTCTCAAGAGGCAGTGGACTCAATATGAATAGCAAAGCCAATGCACCTTCACGTTCCTATGTCCCTTTGAACCAGGTATGAGATCCTCCCCCTCCCTCCCTCTCTTCCTTCCTTCTTTCTTCCTTCCTTCTTTCCTTTGCCAGCATTTTGCTGGCTGTTTAGGAAATGGAGTTTTGTAGACTTCTTTTGGTCTAGGCTAGCTTCAAACCATGATCCTCTAGATCTCAGCCTCCTGAGTAGCTAGGATATTATAGTCACAAGCTGCTGGTCCTGGTTCACTTCACCTGTTCAGTGAAGGTCAAGAAGGCCTCCTCAAGGATGCTTTGCTGCAATTAGATGAGATAATGATAGGACGAGGATAGTGGAGAGTCTGGCTGTATGTGCACAATAAATGTAGGATACCCAGGGGACGGTTCTATCTCTATAGGAAACGGGTCACCCATTAATCTCACAAGTGGATTGTAGATGGCAGGATAAATAGCAGAGATGAGCCTTGGACTTGAGATCCTCCTGCCTGGGCCTTTCAAGTGCTAGGATTACAGGCAAGAGCCCCACAACTCTCTAGGCATAAGATAGTAAGTCGTGTATTTGTTCTGAGTATTTCTAGATCTCCTCCTCAACCTGTTGAAGCTCCCTAAGGGGACAGTTTAGATAGTGCTTGTCAATCAGTGTGACTTCACTCTGGGGAGAGGTTGGGAAGAGGTGGCTGGTTTATGAACGCAGATAGCCCTCTTCCAGCCCACAGTGTTATCAGCTTTGCCACTCCATCCCTTGCCTTCTGCTTGACCTCTCCTGGGCACAGAGCTGATATCTTTTATCAACACAAATCCATGGAGGTTTGACAGAGGGCTTAAGTGTTAGAGCACCTGCTTAGCAAGAGAGAGGCCTGAGTTCAAAGCCAAGTACCTTTATAAGCCAAGAGTGGTGGTGGATGCATGATTGTAATCCCAGCACTTGGGAGGTTGGGAAGGGAAGAATGGCACATTTCCAGGCCAGCCTGTCAAGATGATTGGGGATATGGCTCAGTGGTGGGCCATTTGTCTTGCATGCAGAAGGCTTTGGGTTTGATTGCCACAGCAGAAGAGGTGGGGGCCCTGTGTCAGCCAGTGGACAGACCAGTCTAGAAAAATCGACTCATCAAGATGAACACCCCAGACCTCCAGCCTCAGCCCTGAAGGAGTTCAGGTGCATCATTAGGGAGATTGTCCTAAGTTCTTGTTCCAGATATAAGGTCACAGACTCACCTGTGGAAGGCCGTGAGACAGCTGTGACCCCTGCCATGTCCCCCTGGCCACTACAGTCCTGCATGGCCACATCCATCCGTCAGGGTCAGAGGCCCCAGGCCTGGCCGTCCTGTGATCTGGAGCAGCTAGCTCTTTTTGGTGGAGGAGGCAGTGGCGGTGTCAGACACCTGAGGAACAGCTCAGGCCGCACAGCTTGTGTTGTGCAAGAGCCATGCAGGCCCCCGTGGGTGACTCTGGGGACCCCAGTAAATGGAGGCTGCTCTGTGTAGGTGGCTGGGTCAGGGGTTTGGAGAAGCAGCTTCAGCGTGGAAATGGTTTTGTATGGGTGGTACTGGGGTTTGAACTCTGGGCCAGACAGGTGCTCGTACTGCTGAGCCATGCCCCTAGTCCTGTCTTTTAATGCTTATATTTGAGCCAGGGTCTCTGCTTCCTCCCCAGAGAAGCTCATGGGCAATATCTACCTAAATTAGGTTTCTTGAGGTAGCCAGGATGTCAGGTGCAGGCCACCCAGGCCAGTCTTCTGACAGGAACGTATCTTGTAAACTTCTACCCAGGTTGGCCTTGAACTGAAATGCTTCTAGTTGGGAACTTCTCTGACTATGACCTTCCTACCCAAGATTTCCCTTATTTGAATGGCCCATGCAGCTAATGGATTATAAACAAATTTACATTAGGTCCTTGGAAGTCTAGGCACTTCCCGGGAGACAGATCTGAGGATCATGTTTCAGAAGCAGCCTGGGCAGGGAAGTTTGTGAGACTCTTATCTCCAGTTAACCATCAAAAATCCAGAAGTGGAGCCATGGTTCACGTGGAAGAATGCTAACCTTGAATGAAAAAGCTAAGGGACAGCACCAAGGCTCTGAGTTCAAGCCCCAGTACTAGCTCGAGAACACACACACACACACACACACACACACACACACACACACACACACACACACACACACATACATGCATGCACATGTGTGAGTGCAGGTATATGCATACATAGCATTGACAATGAACCCAGCCTTGTTTCTTGTGTGTGTTGAATAAGCACACACGTTCCCACCTGGCTACGTTCCCCGCCCATTTTGTCATCTTTATGCACCACCCAACGGGCTAGCGCCTGCCAAACCCTGCCCTTCCCAGCTGCAAACCTGGGCAGCCTTGCCAATGAGGAGGAACGGGGGCTGAAAGCGGTTGGCGCCAGGGCACTGGGAATGAGGGCAGAGCTGTTTTCTAACTTGAATTTCTCCCGCCCTGAAGCCTTTTCATGAACCTCTGGTTCAGGCGCCTTGGATTTTTGCTGTGCTGGTTAATTTTCCTTCCTGGATTACAGCTTTAAGCTCACAAATGGAGCTGTCACACCCTGACTGGCAAATAAATATTCCTGGCAACGTGCCCCAGCTGTGGTTTCCTGTGTTTAGAGAGCGCTGCTCAGGGAGGTGTTTGCAGAGCTGTGCTGCACGTTGAGACTGTTCCTCGGTGCCTGCCGTGAGGCAGAAACCCGCAATGCTCCGGGGTTCAGATCCCAGCTCCCATTTGCTGAGATCTGAGGAGAAACTCACAGACCACAGGGTGAGGTCAGAGTCTCTGTTCTGTGGGGCTATGAGCTCATCGGGCTGCAAGGTTGAAGGTCTGGCCCAGGCTGGGCCTCTGATCCATCCTGGTACTCAGAGGGCCGTTTATTTCTACCTTACCCATTTGTGCAATGAAACCCTGCATTTCAAGAATGAGCCAAACCTTTGCACACACATGTGAGAGTGCACACACACGTGTGAGACTTAGTGATTTCTTTTCTTTGTTCACGACTTACAAGTAAGTATGCATGTCATGTTTCATGAATCATGAGCATCTTAAGTGCTTGGGTATAGTTTCTAGAACCTTAGTGCACTACCTGATTCCATGCAAGTCCAATGGTGCACAGAAGAGACAGAGAAAAGACCTGCTGACAGAACTTTTGCTTTGACTCCTGCATCTCAGTCATGCCAGAAGGAAGCATTCACTTAGGTCTACTTATAAAGCTGCTGCTGGCAGCTTACTAACTAGACTCATTTGAGTTTCTGGTTCCATCCAGCTTCAGTAGATTTTACTATCTCATGTCTAAAGGGGCAGAAGGTAAGTCTTAGTGAGGTTTTCTACAGGCCATCAGGTCAGTGTGTGTTTTTGTGTGTGTGTGGGGGGGGGTATGTGTGTGTATAGATGTGTTTGCATGTATTTCTGAGCTGCTTGCTGCCTAGGCCTCCTGGGGCTATAATTGGCACCCTAGTAACACCAGCACTCTGGGTAAAATTCATAGCTGTCAGTTCCCTGTCTGTCTGGAATACCCAGAAATCAAGTAGCACAGTGGTAGGGGAGGCCCAGGGCTGTTGATCGACTTGTCTTCTTATCTTGTTTTCACATCAATAGCAGCCCGATTTCTGGTTCAGGGCAAGTGTGGGTAGAAGTTCCTCCTGCCCATCCCTGTGCTCACTGTTAAAATAACAGGGTGGTTTATTGTATTATTTTTTTAGCAAAGATCAGACCACCATGGGCCAATGGCTCTCATGGATTAAGTAATTAGTTCCTAGCAAAGAAAACCCGGCACAGCTGTTTTAGGAATCCATTAGCCATCCACGGCATTGCCATTTGATTTTAAAGGTTAGAAAAATGGGGAAGGGGTGGGATTTGAATTTTGTATGAGCAAGGGTGTGAGGTGGCTCTCCAGACACATAAACTATATTCTCAAACCAGGTCGTTGGACTAATGGGGGCAGGAAATTGGTCACTTACAACCACTTACATTTTCCAGCCCACAGAGCACTTTTACGTATGATTATTCCTGTATGAAAGATGGGAACTGTGAAAGATGGACATAGGAAGAAACCCAAGCCATGTGTTTTATGGCTAGAGAATCAGAAGGAACGGGAATTCTAAATTCTGGGTTCCCCTCTCTTTTTGTGGACACCCCCACCCTTGTTCCTGAGTTCTTCTCCAAGTTCATCTGTCCACCAGCAACCTCAGGACATAGACCTTAAAAGCCTTGATAATAAATGCTTAGGAGAACTATGTAAAATGACTGGGAATGGAGTTGTGTTGTCTGTAGTCCCAACCTAGGCTTTCAGCAGCTTAGAGACGAAATGAGGATTTTTTGAGATTTTGTTTTTGTTTTTGTTGGTTGTGGGCCTGAACTCTGGGCCTGGGCACTGTCCCTCAGCTCTCCAGCTCATGGCTAGAATTCTTACCACTTGAGCCACAGTACCACTTACAGCTTTTTCTGCTTATGTAGTGCTGAGGAATCAAACCAAGGGCCTCATGCATGCAAGGCAAGCACTCTACCACTGAGCCACCTTCTCAGCTCCAGAATGAGGGCTTTTTGATAGACTAGATCCTGTGTAAGGAGGTTCATGTTTATACCTCTGTTGCTCAAGTCAGCACTGGAGACATGTTTCTCACCCCAGCTGAGCAATGAGCAGGGGAGTGGAGAGATAGAAGTTGCATATCAAGTCAGTGATAGAGCCTGTTTATGAATGTAGCCAGCCTAGAACAACCCCTATGTTGTTACTGAGGAAACCAGAATGGCTGCATGCTAACTCCATCCCCCAGCTGGTCAAGGGCAGGGCCTGGTCTCAGCAGCACCATCCCCAGGTCCTTGCAGGGCAAGAGCAGACCTCAGCTTTTACAGCTGGGATTCTTTAAGTCCCACTGCTACCAGCTACCATGGCCTCCCATTGGTCCATCTGGGCTCTGCTCCAGTGGGTGAGGCCTGCCATGCAGGCCCTGGTCCCTCCTCTCTCTTAAAGAACCAGTGGTGTCTAGGCCCTGAGTATGGACCATATGTGCTGCTGCCCCTTTCTAGTCGGCTCCTGGGGTGCATATCCAATGGCACTGCAAACCGACTCAGGTTTCCACTGCTCCTCAGTGGCATCAAGGGCGGAACTCCATGACCCTGGATGACATTAGTGGATCCCAAGGCCAAGCTTAGTTTTATTTTATTAACAAACAACAAGAACAACAAACAACACTCTGTGAAACCCAGGGTAGGGTTAAGGCTAGCGGCCTCTGGAAGCAACACCGAGCCTGGGAGGGGGGCTCTCATCTCTGGGGGGAAGGGTGGATGGGGGGAGGAGAAGAGAGAGAGGAAGGAGGAAGGACAGGAAAGAGGGGAGAGAGAGGGAAAGAGCGGAGAAAGGAGGGAGGAGAGGGAAGGAGGATGGAGGGGAGAGAGAGAAGGGAGGAGAGGGAAGGAGGGAAGAGAGGGGAGGAAGGAGAGGGAAGGTGGGAAGAGAGAGGAGGGAGGAGAGGGAAGGAGGGAGGAGAGGAAAGGAGGAAGGAGGGAGAGAGAGGAAGGAGGAAACGGAAGGAGAGAGGAAGGGAGAGAGAGGAGGAGGAAGGAGGGAGGAAGGCCTGGGAGCCTGTGATGGAGGAACAGAGAAAGGGCCTTTCTAATCATAGGACTGGTTTTTAGGTGGAATGAGCATCAGGTCTACAGAAGGAAACCAAGGAAGAAGATGGACACAGCCAAGGAAGGCTGGGCATGGCTGCAGAAACCAGCAGAGAGCTCCGCCATAGCTGGGCCACACAGCTCCCTCCTTGGCCTAAGGAAGGAGGCACAAGCCAGGTACCTGTGGCTCATGCCTATCATCCTTGCTAAATGGAAGGCTGAGATCTGAGGCTCAAGGTTCAAAGCCAGCCCAGGCAGGAAAGTCCATTCAATTCTTATCTCCAAGGGGTAGAGCACCAGGTCTAGCAGCTAAGCGACAGGCCCTGAGAACAATAAAGTGCCCTTTATTGTACCGTTTACTGATCGATGGATTGATAACAGCAATAATGAAACCTACCAGTCACTGGGCTCTTTCTTTTATGTACCAGCCTTCGTGTTATGCATAATAAACTGACTCATGCAATGTTACACTAGCTCACAGAGTGTGCACCTTTCCTGGACCAGTTTTTTCTTTTTTCTTTTTAACATTTCTTTTTTTATTGTGAAAATACTGTACAGAGAGGTTACAATTACATGGGCAAGATAATGTGTACATTTCTTATCAAGCATTGTAGCCTGTTTCCCCTTCCCATCCTCTCCCCCTCTTGTCCCCCCGCCAGTCCTCCTCCCCCCCACCAAAGTTGTAAAGTTCGTTTTTCCACATAAGGACTTGTACATCTCATTGTTGCAGTTTTATAGGTTAGGAAGCAGCTCCGATGACCTGGGACCAACCATGGAACTTGCAAGCGAATAGCCAGAGCTTTATTCGCTGAGATGCCCTTGACCAGCAGACTGCTTCTCCCTGACAGCCTCGGGCCTCATCTTTATAGACTGCCATCCCCTAGCATGGCACACCTTCGATGGTACCCGAAGCCACAGCCACTAGCCTTCCCCAGATACAGGCGGAGGAGAGACAGTGACTGGCACACAAAGAGGATACCAATGCCCTATAAGTCGTCCAATGTTGTGACCAGAAGAAATAATTTTCATTTTTTTCTGTCTTCCCTTGTCCTTTGTGTTCCTTCAAAAAATATCCTGGGACATTTGGAACTGGGGAGATAAAAGGGCTTAAGCTGTAGCAGCCATTGAGCATTAATGTGGAGGGCCGGAGGACCGTGTCTTTACATGGAAGAAACATTAGTTCCTCTTCCAGAGCCTAGATGATGACCTAGAAACTGAGTGGAACGCATTTCTAGGACTCAGAGCAAAAAGACAAGAGCAGAATAGGGAAAATATACCTAGTAGACTGAGTCTCTGGAGTTAATTCAGGAAAGCATGCAGGACATGACCCAATATTCTAATTATTTTCCCCAAATGTGTGGGCTTAGAACCAGATGATCTGGATGCGAGTGTATGTGGAAGCATTTTGGTACCCACAAAGCTCTGTACACATAACTGCCCAAATTTATTGACATCTACTATATGCCTGTATTTGTCTTAATTGTTTTTTTTTGCTTTTGTTGTTGTTTGTGTTTTGTGAATTTTGTTCTTTTTGTTTTTGCTGGTACTGGGGCTTTAAGTCCAGGACTTGGTCTCTCCTTTGGTTTTTTCATATAAGACTGCTGTTCTGCCACTTGAGCCACACCCCCAGTCTGGTATTTTGTTGGCTGTTTTGGAAATAGACTCTTACAACCTTTTCTCCTCGAGGGTTAATTTGAATCTTGATCCTTGGGTCTTAGCCCCCTGAGTCCCAAGGATTACAGATGTGAGCCACACAAATCCAGGTATGGCCTGGATATTTTTTCTCCTTTAATATAATTTCTTGTTTCCTTTTAAATCCTTCATGATTCTTTCCCTATATTGTCTTTGCAATTGTAAGAGCTGTTTCTCTAGAAAGTTTGAGTTCAGCATCTCTCTCCCCCACCTTTAGGCAAACTATGGGACAGAGAAAGCACGGAGTACAAAAGCAGTTTTAGAAAGCCTGCAGGAAAGCAGACAAAATCCAGCAGGCTGTTTTGCCTGGGAAACTTCTGGACCTCCCAACATGGCACCCTTCAGCTTGATGCCAGTTCTTAACTACCTTTGCCATTGTTTCCATTGCTCTGCCCCAGGTTGCAGGGCTGGCAATTAAGATGCACTGTGATTTTGATGGTACTGAGTGTGGAAAGTCAAGAAGAGCTTTGTGAACATCTATCTTTTTGTGTTCCACAGAGGGAAGAATGATTAGTCATCTGGCCAGTACCTTATAGCAGTGGGGAGGGAGGGAGGAGGCACTGGTAGAATTGAAGCCTAAGCATCTATGCCGCGGACCGGGTTCTGTCGGGACGACGAAGGATACCTAGGGGAGGAACCTGGAATAGGACAGGGAGATGGCAAACAGACAACTCACACACATTAGGAGTGGATGCTGAGTGCTGAGTGCGATTTAATGCAGAGGATAACAAACTTTTATAGCAAAAGTCTCCATAAGAAAGGGCAAAAGGTTACATAATCTTGCTGCAGGGCTTCATTCTTGGGTGGTCACCAACTGGTCGCCTGATAGGCACTTGTTTCCAGCTTTACCTCTATTTTTAAGAAATACAATGGGTTTCGATGATTGTCACCAATTAACCACTACTTTTTTCTATAGAGGCCTTAACTGTCCCATTAAGATCTTTCCTGTTCCTTCTTTAATAGTAAGCACCAAGGAGACTTAGATTTAGCAAGTCTCTTAGTAAATGAGGAAGTTCTTTCTCCTAAGTAGTTATCTCAGCAATTGCCATACATTCTTTCTGTTCTAGCCGCGCCTACAACTTTTTGTAAATCTTACAATTCCTTCTGGAGTAACTTTGTGAAACCCCCAATACTTTTATATTTACTTATAACTTGTCTACTAGCCTCCATAAGAGGGGTTTCAGGGTAGCACTTAACTCTGGTGAGTTAGTCATATTTTTAAGACACTCATCAGATATTGGAGTCGTCAACACTCTTAAGAAAGAGCTTTGAATAAGGGAACGTTGACAATGAGTAAGTACAATGAGCAGTAGAAACAGTAAAAGATTAATAGGCACTCTTATGAGGAAAAGATAGGCAGAAACACATCTTTTCCAGGGGTTTTGCCAGCCTTTTCCCAGGAGTAGGCCTCTTAGAAGCCCTATTCTCTAAGGTAGACTTCGGTGAAGTCCCAAAACTTGGAGATAGGTTTCTGTAAAGCCCCATTCTCTGAGGTAGACTTCGGTGAAGTCCCAAAACTCAGAGATGGGTCTCGAGGCCCCTATCATGGTCTGATAGATGGTTTCCCATGCTAAGCAGACTCTACTGGGGTCGGCGTGGCATTTGCCCCCTTTTTTTTTTTTTTAATTTTCACCAGTCCTGACTCCGTGTATCAATTTTATACCAGCTGTCCTTGTAAGCTCCAATTTTAAGACATACTCATACCATTTGCGACATACTTAAACTTTCTGAGGTTTGTCTTAAAGACAATCCTTACTTTTCAAATTTCCCCAATTCTCTTTCCAAGGCTTTCTTTACTTCCTTCTTTCTTTACAATTCCTTTCCCAAGGCTTTCTTTACCACCCTCTTTCTTTACAATCTCTTGTCCATCTTTGTGGCTGTAGTTTAAAACTGCCCAATTTTCCTTTGGCTTGCGGAACCTTTATCTTAGAACAGCCTTAAGGCACCACCATGATGCAGAAGCTTGCTAGATTTTAAGGCTAAGAGTATTACCTCTATTGATAACACACTCAGGTTATTACCATATCAGAGTCAAACTAGGCTGTGACCCTAGAGTGGATTTCCAGTCACTATGCACTGAAGTGCCTAAGACAAGCAAGCCAGTGATATCCTTGTCCCCAATATCCACTGTGGGAAGAGAGAGGATTTCTGGATATCACCCAAAAGAATGTCCCACAAGATCTTAGATTTAGCAGCTTTCAACCAGGAAGCAGATTCAGGTGATGGAATCAAGCAGGAGTATCTCTGGTTGACTGTCAGGCCGTCGTTGAACTTTACCCATTAAGGTGTTCAGCAGTAGCAGTAGCAGCAACAGGGTCTCTCGTGCTGGGCTGCAAATTCCTACACAGACTGGTTAAGGATGCAAGTAATACATAGGCTTGGCAGGCCGTGACTCCGTTGGTTTCTAAGAACATTTAGACAATAGCCCAGGACAATTTACCAAAATAACTTTTTTTTTTTTTTTTACTAACCAGATTTTTTTTTTTTTATAAATAGACACAGAAGGCTTAGTCTTGTAACCATCTCTGACAAATGCAGTCTCCACACTTGCACACCTACAGCTGTTAACACTATTCTTTATGCCTTTAAAAAATTATTTTACCTATTTTGCCTCATTTTTCCAAAACTGACTCTGGACCCTTGATCTTAAAATGGGGGTAGAAGGGCGAAGGTCAATCTTCTGCAACTTCTTCAAGCTGACTTTAGGGGCGTTGATCTTACCTAGCCAAGAACCTATAACCTTAGCCTATTTTACAAAGAGGCTATCAGGGTTAGATGTCATTAAGAACAATATTTAACTTTTGACAACTGCACAGACATTTTCTCCAGCTATAGCAGTGTAGCTTGTTTAGCACTCTGGTTTGCAAAAAGCATCTTTTTAGATGACTTAGGAATGTGATCTCTAGTGACCCTAACACAATGCCTGAGTTACCTTTGCAGGCCTTTAGACAGATATCAATAGAAACACACTCTCAGGTTTACAAACTTTTTCCTGAGAAGATGAATTTCATGTTACTGGTGTCAGCTCAATATTACTGCCAATTAGAGCTTTTGGCACATAAAGGGGTTAAGATTTAAGCTATCTCCCACATTTTATAACATTAGCTTTTTACTATCACAGAGGACTGGCAAGTTCCTGTCCCTTACAAGGTAGTCATGAACATTAGGCATGCTTCCAAACTATCTTCCTATGACCTCCCGGCTCTGATCAGTTTTGAAGGGCCACGCACAAATGACTCTAGGATCTGACATTTCTGCCATCCAAGCAGTGGCTTACTGCCTCTGGATGCTCCTCCATTGCTTTCGTCCCAGGAGTGTCTTCGCTACACTGGATAAATGCCTCATTGGCATTTTCCTTTAGCTGGTCGCTGGACTTGAACTTGGGGCCTGAGCACTGTCCCTCAGCTCTACAGCTTAAGGCTAGCACTCTGCCACTTTGAGCTCCAGCTTGGGGCTTGAGTACTGTCCCCTGACTCTTCAGTCCAGGGCTAGTACTCTGCTGGCTGAATAGAGGTGACAGCCTCTCAGGGACGTTTTTCTGCCCGGGCTGGCTTTGAACCAGTTTGCAGATCACTGAGTCTTATAAAAGGCCATTTTACTCCAATTAAAAGCAACAAGGTGGTCAACATAGAAGTAGCTTTTAAGCATGCACTTACCTGACACTTATTAAGAGTCAAAGTTACATCTGACAAACTGTAAGAATCCTCTGTGCTTTGCTTTGGGCTTGCTGGAAACTTAAAAAACCTGTAAGAGCAAACTAGAATAGCAATCATTTTGATAATCCTATTTTTTTTTTTTTTTTTTTGCACATTGAGGCCAATGTCAAGAATGATTTTACATTTAAACTATATATCCAAAAATCCATTCCCTATTTTTTTAAACCTCTTATTAATCACCTTTAATATTTTATACTTTAGTTTTCATTTGCATTTTGAAAAGATCCCTTGAAATCTTGAGGCCAAGTGTCACTCATTGCCTCTTGGCTGCTTGTTTTAAAACAGACACACATTAAGATTTTTAAACTCAAATGACAATTTTCCTTAATGCAAGAATTACAGTCACCTTTACTATACCACAAAGCTAGATTTAACATCTTTATAACTTTTAAAAACATCCTAATTGTAGAACATAATTGAAAGTAAGCCACATTATACAAATAACTTTTTGCCCTCTTTTTAAGGCCTTCCTAATTTTAATGTTAACACATCCAAGGGAAAGTTTTTCCAGTACTAATCAGATCATCACACCACTCATTTTAACCATCATGTTTTCAGTGTCTATCTGCAGGGAAAAGAGACAGAACAACGATGGGCCACTTGGCCCCTCCTATGGAATGGCCACACACTCTATCTGACTCTTTAGGGTTAGATGAACTGCGTTTGTGCCAGCTTGCCTCACCATGGGTGGACTCCTCCCAGGGCCTGTCCCACTGCATGACCAGCTGAACTGCACTTCTGCTTGTTCACCCTTCACCTCTAAAGATAGGTCTTCTGTTGGTTTCTAAGTTTTTCCCTGTCTCTTCTCTTGGTTCTCAAATGAAATACAGTTTTAGATAGACAGAACAGGTAACATCTTTGACAGTGTTAAACTAACCTTTACATTTAAATTTCTAATATTTATCCCCAAATTTTAGCCAAGGGAATTAGACCCCAAACAGCCAATGCATTTTTGTTAAGCCAGATAACTTGATTACAGTATAAACAGTCTTATGCATTTTAAAATATTAGTTTTTAAAATACCAGATTTTCTAATTTGCAAGTTAAAGAACCTTTTAAAAAGCCATTTAAAACAATGTGAAGATTTTTAAAATTTTTGGTAATGTCCAAACCTCATAACCTTTTGAATTTTTAAATTAAAACTCACCCAATTGTTACAGCATGCTGACAATTTTTTATCTTTGAACACGTTCACAAACACACACAAAACACACAGATCTTAAAGCGCGCAAAAATCAAAATCAGTTGTACGTACACTTTCTAAAGGTTTTAAACAAAAAAATTTAAGACAGTATTTCTTTTAAACTAGGTACCTTTGTTGGGCTTAATTTTCCCAGAGCTTGCTTATCTAGCAAGGCAATTCACTAATTAGTCTTTTGAATCTCTGTGCTGTTCTCATTCAGCAAACTGAATCCAGAGTCTGCTGAGTGAGCCTGTCACACTCACCCAAATCTTCCCTACCTCAGAAAACATAAAACGAACACACACACTAAACAAGACAAACAAGTGGCCACAAAGACAAAATTAGGTCTCAGTGAATGGGGTGACATCTCACCACTTACCAGGGGACTAGAACCCCCTCTACTTATTCTAGAGAATTTTTCTTTTTAGATTCTTCTGAGATTTTCAATTATACTGAAATTATACCCCCTCTCTTTTACCTCTTTGAAATGATTGAGCAGGAGGTTGAGAGGAGTAAGCTTGCTTTGTCCTTGCCCCATCTCTGGGACAAGGAGTGTCCAAATTAATAAAACTGAGATAAGAAAGAAAAAGAAGTTAAAATTACACACACATACACACACACCACATACGGGGGTTGGTAATGTATGTGCACTTGGTCACGCTTTCTCTGGGGAGGTGGGCAATCTGGTCCGGGCACTCCTGTAATTCTAAAAGGGTGGAAGGGGCAATTAAGTGGGAAATGCGCACTCTTCCTCTGGGTCTAGGGGATCAGTAAGCCCCTCATCCACCAGCCCCAGGGCTGCGTGCCTAAGATTCAAATTAGAGTTAATAGAAGACATATACGCACACTCAAGACAGACAGCAAGCGCGTCAGACTGCTGGTCAGACAGTCTGTCCAGAAGGGCTTCCAACCAGAGAGAATCGGCCAATCGGGGGGACTCGAACCCCCTCTACCCGATCTCGAGGACAGCCCCACCCAGGGGTCCAGGGGACGTCTCCCACTGGCCCCACTGGCAGTCTTATAGCGCGTCCGCCAAGACTCTCCGCCAGCCCCAAGACCACACCTGCAGGCAGGCTTTCACCATTCCTGAAATATGAAAATTGTATCAAATGATCTAACTGTTTCTTATTCTCTTGGGGAGGGGCTGGTTGCCCCTCTGTCCGTTTTTTGTTTCCTCTCAAAGGAGGAGTTCCCTCTTTATGGAACTTAGATGTACATTCACTTTTTCAGTGGTTTCCTTTTTCCATTTTTTTTTGTTTCCTCTCAAAGGAGGAGTTCCGTCTTTATGGAACTTAGATTTACATTCACTTTTTCAATGGTTCCCTTTTTCCGTTTTTTGTTTCCTCTCAAAGGAGGAGTTCCGTCTTTATGGAACTTAGATTTACATTCACTTTTCCAATGGTTTCCTTTTTCCTGCGGGAACCAAGGATTAGTTTGTTCTCCCACTGCTACTGTGGAGTATATGTTTTAAAATAGAGACAAACTATCCTTATTCTTAGAAGATGAACTCCCCATGATTTGCTCGTTATCTTTCTCAGTCACAACTGAGGGGCCTGCAGCACCCCAACGAGCTTCTGACTACTATTCCAGGTGAAAAGAAAAGAGAGAGAGAGAGAGATAGATGCTTACCTCCCAAGGTTCCTTGACTGAAGAAACTGCTTCTTGCCCCGCTCTGAGCCCCACGTTGGGCGCCACCTGCCGCGGACCGGGTTCTGTCGGGACGACGAAGGATACCTAGGGGAGGAACCTGGAATAGGACAGGGAGATGGCAAACAGACAACTCACACACATTAGGAGTGGATGCTGAGTGCTGAGTGCGATTTAATGCAGAGGATAACAAACTTTTATAGCAAAAGTCTCCATAAGAAAGGGCAAAAGGTTACATAATCTTGCTGCAGGGCTTCATTCTTGGGTGGTCACCAACTGGTCGCCTGATAGGCACTTGTTTCCAGCTTTACCTCTATTTTTAAGAAATACAATGGGTTTCGATGATTGTCACCAATTAACCACTACTTTTTTCTATAGAGGCCTTAACTGTCCCATTAAGATCTTTCCTGTTCCTTCTTTAATAGTAAGCACCAAGGAGACTTAGATTTAGCAAGTCTCTTAGTAAATGAGGAAGTTCTTTCTCCTAAGTAGTTATCTCAGCAATTGCCATACATTCTTTCTGTTCTAGCCGCGCCTACAACTTTTTGTAAATCTTACAATTCCTTCTGGAGTGACTTTGTGAAACCCCCAATACTTTTATATTTACTTATAACTTGTCTACTAGCCTCCATAAGAGGGGTTTCAGGGTAGCACTTAACTCTGGTGAGTTAGTCATATTTTTAAGACACTCATCAGATATTGGAGTCGTCAACACTCTTAAGAAAGAGCTTTGAATAAGGGAACGTTGACAATGAGTAAGTACAATGAGCAGTAGAAACAGTAAAAGATTAATAGGCACTCTTATGAGGAAAAGATAGGCAGAAACACATCTTTTCCAGGGGTTTTGCCAGCCTTTTCCCAGGAGTAGGCCTCTTAGAAGCCCTATTCTCTAAGGTAGACTTCGGTGAAGTCCCAAAACTTGGAGATAGGTTTCTGTAAAGCCCCATTCTCTGAGGTAGACTTCGGTGAAGTCCCAAAACTCAGAGATGGGTCTCGAGGCCCCTATCATGGTCTGATAGATGGTTTCCCATGCTAAGCAGACTCTACTGGGGTCGGCGTGGCACATCTACCTCTTTCCTCCCACAGGAAAGACCAGCTGGTCCCAGGCGGGTGCCCCAGCAAGTGTGAATTCTCTCTGGACTACAAATCCTGTTGACTCTTGGCATGGTGTGTGGCCTCTTCAGTCCAAGCCACAGGTCCCAGTCACTTTCTGAGGATAGCTACCCTATAACCCCCAGGCAGCTAGGGGTGGGCTTGGTTGATGATGCTGCCATTCTTTTAGTGTGTGCCTGCCTTGCCCTTCTGGAGAAAAGAGCAAGTGAAGGCATTAGCAACCAGCTGGGGAGGGGGGCTGTCTGAACAAATCCCCATGTCGCTCCATCCCTGGAGGAGATTCTCCTGGTCCTGGTCCTTCCTTAGGAAGGCCTCCCTCCCAGAGCCACTGCCCAAAGGGCTCTGTCCCTGATACATGGAAGAACAATGAATGTGATATGAACTAAACTGTACTAGCTACAATGCGGAGGGGACTCCTTTGCTAACTTCTTGTTCCATATACAAAGGGACACACAGAGGCAACCTAAGGGGAAGTTTATTTACTTTTTTTTAAATGCCCATTTGGGGGCTTGAACTCAGGGCCTCACACTCTCAATGAGCTTTTTCTGACCAGGCTGGTGCTATGCAACTTGAGACAAAGCTCCACTTCTGGCTTTTTGATGATTCACTGGTGATAAAATTCTTGCAGACGTTTTTGCCCAGGCTGGCTTAGAACTGCAATCCTCAGGTCTCAGCCTTCTGAGCTAGACTTACAGGCATGAGCCACCAGTGCCTGGCCTAATTTCAACTTCTATGTGAAAAATTATGTAACCATTTTCCTTTAGTAGAATTGAGGACTGGTGCTCTGGCCTAGCCAGTTTGCTCTAAAGTGTGACAAGGGGGAATTTTATACATTCACTGAAACCCTAGTTTGATTTCATGGATAGAGGTAGTCAAAGCCAGATTCCAGCTCACTGGGACCAGGGAATTTCCTGGAGGGAGGTGTGATAATGCAGCCTTATTCAAATACATACCTGGAGAGGCAACCTGCCCATTGTCAGAAGTGCAGGGCAGATCTTGCCCCCTGTGGCTCTTTAGGATGGAACCACCTGTGTCAGCCAACTTCCTCTCCTCTGGGGATGAGGCACTAAAATATTGAAAACTAAACAAGCAAAATTAATAAGGCAAGGAACAAATCATCCTGTTTTCTCCCTTCTCTTCTTCCTTCCAAAAGACCGGGAGGCAAAGAGATGTTGATGTCAGGAGGAATGTGATTGCATAAGTTTCCTGCAGCTGCTGTAACCAATGACCACAAATGGAGGGAGGCAAAGGATGATAGTCTATGTTGCCCTGGATCTGCAAGCCAGAGCCCTCACCATGGGAAGGCAGTGCTTTCTCCCTCTGCAGGTCCCAGGGGAAAATCTGTCCCTTGCCTCTTCCAGCTTCTGGTGGTGACAAGCTTGCCCTGGCTTGTGGCCACATCTCTCCACTTTCAAGATTGTACCTTGGAGTGTATTTCTATTCTGTCTTCACTCTGTGCTGTCTATCTGGAATCTCCCTTTGTCTTTTCCTTATGAGGATACTTGTGACTGCATTTAAGATTTGTTCAGATAATCCAAGATTTTTATTTCTACCTAGGGACCTTAGTTTCATTGCATCTTGTAAAATCCATTTTTCTCTACCAAGTAACATTTAGAGATTCCAGAGATTGGGACCTGTCACCTGAGGAGAAAGGATGCAATATTTAGCCCATTCCATTAATATTCCTTAGTTGACTTGAGGCTGTATAGACTTCAAGATCCAGGAGAAGCTGGGTGCCAGTGGCTCATACCTATAATTCTAGCCTCTCTGGAGGCTGAGATCTGAGGATCATGGTTCAAGGCTAACCCAGGCAGGAAAGTCTTTCAGACTCTTATCTTTAATTAACCACTAGAAAACCAGAAGTGGAGCTGTGGCTCCAGTGGTAGAGCACTCACCTTGAGCTGAAGAGCTGAGGGACAGCACCCAGGCCCAGAGTTCAAGTCTTATGACCTAAAAAAAAAAATCCAGGAGAAATGTGCTCAACTTCAAGACTGGGGTTAAGAGGAGGAGATGGATGGCAGGGTGAGGCAAGAAGTGACTGAGGAATTATGTTTGCCTGTTCCTCTTTGGAAAAGGCCACTCCCCATTCATGCAGCTCCTTCTGCCCAGACCCCTTTCTTCTGGCTCCTTTTAAAGGCCAGGCCTGGCTTCATCGTTTTCCTTGCTCATGAAACTGGGATCTTACACCCAGGCCTGAAGTCCAGGAGTCCCCCAGTAGCACCAACCACTTGTCCTCTTATGCCAAATAAAGAAGAGACATTTAAAAGGGCAGAAAAGAGAATTATTACCCAGCAGCCTTGGGAAGACAGCACTTAAGTACACCCTCAGCAGTCTTTGGGGGTGCAGACATCGGCCTCAGGTTAAATAGGGAGAATTGGGGGCAGGGGATGAAAAAGGTTTGCAGAGTTCACACAGCCCCGGCTTCAGATAAGGCCTGGTGGCAATTAGCTTCGCTTTTTGTCCTGGAGGAATTCTGGAGACGTTGTTATTACTCTGTTACTGGAACAGGTCAGGAACCAGGCAATCTTGTAAGTCTTTGGCTGTTTCCTTTAAGATGATAAGAAGCAGACTTTGCTTGTTTGAGGGGCTCTGTGTGTCTTCCACATGAGATAGATGGATGCCTGTTAATCTGCTCTTTCTTGGAGCCCATGGTGATTGCAATGGCAGCTATAGCAAAAATCCTCTCAGCTCAAAGGCACAGATTCAAAGTCCTGGCGGGGGACAGGGGGAGCTTTTCAGTAAATTCACAGGGCCCAGCCAGAGGAACTTTTATGTTTTCTCTTAGCACATGCACATGTGGAATCTAAGCCCATCCCGTTCTTGTCCCAGTGGCTAGCCGCGTGGAGGCAGGCCTTTCACCGACTTCCAAGGCACTGTGAGCCTCTCCTGTAGCTGTGTCCTCTGTGGGTGAAGTTCTTGATAGCACAGGGACAGCTGGATTCTTCTCAGGTGTTTGTCATTTTTTCTCAAACCACAATCCTCCTGTTTTCAACCTCCCAAGTAGCTTGAGCCACCAGAGCATGGCTGTCCCAACCCTCTCCACATCTTAGCTGGACTGGCTCAGAGCCCTGATCAAAAAGTTTGTTCTCCCTCTCTCACTTTCCTTGGAGAGTGGATAGGCTCCCTTCCCAGCCACATTCATGCCTCTGATGGTTTAAGTCTAAACAAGTAATTTTCCCTGAAGTCTAAAGCAAGTAATTTTCCCAGTTTGCCTGAGGGGCATGCACTAGAAAGGAAGCACAATGCTAGCTGGAGGCTGGTTGGGGGTGGGGCAGACTTAAACCAGGAAGAGAAGTGGAGTGTGTCTGCGTGTGTGCCTGTGCACGTGTGTGCTTGAGCGGACATGCTGGGATTTTGCTGGCTAATTAGAGGTAAGTGTCTGTTGGGTTTGTCAGCCCAGACTGGCTTTGAGCCTCCACCCTCAGATCTCAGTAGCTAGTTTACAGGTGTGAGCCACCAGCGCCCTTCAAGTGACTCATTTTAAACCTCTCCATAGAGAAGAACATGCTGTCAGTATTTGCAATTCTGTTCCACTAGCCTTTGTTTTCAGGGATATCCTTTTCTTCCAGTGACTAACTCACACTCTTCCTCAGAGCCAGGCCGCAGCTGGTGGTCAAGTTGACCACACATGTTCCTCTGAGCTTGAAGCAGTGTGGTAAGCTAGGGGGCCCTTGATTGGAGCGCTGACTGGACACTCAGAACCAGAGTTCTGACTGTCCCGCGTTTCCTTCTTTAGGCCAAGTAACAGGCTGCTGATTGCATTTCCTGCTTCTTCAGGGCAGAGAGGAGCATTCTGATGTCATCCTGGGCAACAAGCACAGTCAGGCAAAGTGGCCTAGTTAGTTTCCCAGATGCACTGGCCCGCTGAGGCCAGCATTGATTTTGAGGTCGGCATGCCGGCATATTAACTCGGGATATTGATCCTGCCTTTTACTTTATCGCCCTGTTTCCTGGATGGACTTGGAACTTGGTCTGGGTGGCAAGAGGACTCGGAGGGTTACCTGTCGCAAAATGTACCTCAGGTGATGTACAGGAATGGCTTCACTTCATCAGACAGCTTCCCACTAGGATGTACTATCTTCAATAATTTAATGCCTGGACAGGTGATGGCTCAGCAGTCTTCCACTTGCTCGTTTCCTTCTCCCACCAGCACACATCTGGTCACCTCCTCCCCATGTCCGGGGCTGTATGCTCATGTCGAGATGATCTTTGGTCAGTCAGTTCAGAAGTAAAGCAAGCCATTTGGAGCCACACATGAAGGAGGCCCACACAGTATTTGTCTGTGTGTCCCAGATGCATTCCCAGTCCTTATGGGACCAAAATTGCATCCTTAGTGCATCTGAAAGTGGTCCATTCTAAGATGTTATTTATTTATTTATTTATTTATTTATTTATTTATTTATTTAAAAGAGATACTGTGAGCCTGGGAAGGTGGCTCAGTCGTAGAGTGCTTGCCTTGTATGCATGAGGCCCTGGTTCAATAACTCAGCACCACATAAGCAGAAAAAAGCTAAAAGTGGTTATGTGCTTCAAGTGGTAGAGCACTAGCCTTGAGCTGAAGAGCTGTAGGACAGCACCCAGGCACAGAGTTCAGGCCCCATGACTGGCAGAGAGAGGGGGGATGGAGAGAGAGAGAGAGAGAGAGAGAGAGAGAGAGAGAGAGAGAGAGAGAGAGAGAGAGAGAGAGAGAGAGAGAGAGAGAGAGAGAGAGAGAGAGAGAGAGAGAGACTGTGGATATTCTATTCTGAAAAAAATAACCATTGGGCTGGGTGTGTGGCTCAAGGTTCACAGGTTTGAGCCACTGGCAGCTGGCTAGCTCACCTTCACATTCATTTGTTCACTCATCCCTGGATTCCTAATTTTTCCAGAACCTTTATCATAAAGTGGTGTTGGATCAGTGTGCTTCTTTAGAAATGGGTGAAATTTGGAATTATTATATTTTCATACAGAGGATCCTTTTTATTTTACTGCTAACTTCACAGAATTCTTTCAGCAGTTTCCATAAATGTCTCTACCACACTCCATACCTTTCTCTGTCTATGTCTCTGTCTCTGTCTCTCTGTCTTTCTCTATCTCTTTCTGTCTGTCTGTCTCTGTGTCTGTCTGTCTGTCTATCTGTGTGCTAGTACTGGGGTGGAACTCAGACCCTTGTGATCTTGCTTGGCTTTTCAATCAAAGCTGACACTCTACAACTTAAGCTACAGCTCTACTTTTGGCATTTTGCTGGTTAACTGGAGGTAAGATCTTGTCAAATTTCCTGCCTCAGCTGGTGTAAAACAAGGTTCTTAGAGTAGGTAGGATTAAAAGTGTGAGCCACTTTGCCCACCTTCCACACTATTCTTGAGGATATGGAAGAAGCTCATATGGATGAGAACAAAATACACAGCTAACAGCCATGGTGAGAGACCATGGCCATTTGCTTCCATCCCTTCCCAGCCAAATTTAAAAACAAAAGAAGACTTTGTTTTGCCCAAACATATATTGGTTATTCACATTTGTATGTCTGGTGTGATTTTTATTGTTACTACTTCTGGTGGTTTTCAATGGATCAAAACATCTTCAGAGACACACTGACTTTTCAAATTTCTTCTTAGCATAAAGATCTGTCTCTGGCATGAAAATATTGTCTATTTAATGACACTGGCCTTTAAATTTAAAGAACAAGGTTAATACTTAGACCTATCTTTGAACATTAAAATACAAATTGTATCAGGACTTAATTAGGTTTGTATAGATCTAACAAACCTTTATGAAAAGCAGTTTAGAAAAGAAAAGCTTTATTTGGGCTTAGTATCCTGGGTTACACTGTATTTTGGTTCTGTGTTTTGGGACCTGTAGCAAACAGAGCCTTGGAAGGGTGGAGTGAAACAGAGGTGTTCACATAAAGGTGTCCAAGAAGCAGAAAGAACAGAGTAGCAGAAAGAACAGAGTAGGGCCCAGGGCGAACATAGCCCTAAAGGATACATTCTCAGTAACCTACTTCGTGCTCCCCCTTTCTCAGTTAGACCAAACTTTGGCACTTTCCATCAACTCCCAATAATCCAAACCATTTTGAAACCATCAGTGGACTAATAAATGAATTATGTCCCATGTCCTCATGATGCAACAATCTCTCATTGAGTGGCACTGTCACCAAGGGTTGAAACTTTAAAACCATGAGAGGTATAGGATGACAGTTCATATTGAAGCCAAGTAAAAGAATCTGAATGGCCTGAGAATAATCGGTGGTTAAAAATAACGTAAAAGGATGTTTCAGCAAAGAGAACTTAGTGGTGAAATGGTGACTTCTTGTGTAACACAAGAGAAACTCCTAAGACTCCCTAAATTTTCTAAGGTTTTAAAATATAAATGGATTTTGTTCATATAATTTTATAAAGGAGTACCACTTATGAAACTAGTCAGGTGATGTTGCTCTTAAACGTGTGGGCTCTCATCCATTTATATCTTCTTTATAGCCCTTACTCACATATTTCGCCAGACCAGTCATTTTCTCATGGAAGTGTAGAAGATTTAATAGTACTGTTCTCTCTCTCTCTCTCTCTCTCTCTCTCTCTCTCTCTCTCTCTCTCTCTCTCTCTCTCTCTCTCTCTCTCTCTCTAACACACACACGCACATACACTTACACAAAATGAGAATATAAATCTCTCATCAGTTTTTAAACAAAAAAATCATTCCAATCAACCAATAAATGAAACAAGAGAATCAAATTCAAGACAAACACAAATAAGCTAGTCACTAAAGTTGCATAATTATCAATAATTTAGTTAGATGTTTAGTTTATATTCTCTGTGTTTGTTTTATAATTTGTAAACTACATGTAATAAAAAATACTTACCATACTGAGAACTCCTGCTATGAAAAAAGCCCTTAAAGTTGGTACAAAGTGGGTGCTAAATAGTGATTGCTAATTTATATTATGAAACCCCATCTTATGCTGTATTGTGACATCTCAGTAACTAATGCATGTTATGTTACTGTGTCCAAACCTATTGCTTGGGTAGTTGGATGGAGTTGTAGCCCATTATTTATTGATGTTATTTGTTGATAATAAAGGATAGTAAATGACTCTCTAACTGGCTTAAATATTTGCTACATTATACTTCTTGTGAATTAGTGTTCTATAAACCATTAAAGGAAAAGTATACTACAAGGCACTGTGCAGTATTGCACAGTCTGGTACATCTGGTGTGCATTGTCTCTTATTGTATACAGAGGCCATAGCAGATGATCAACCTATACTACCCAGCATTGCTTAGGTATACTCTGTGTTTCTTACACAATGACAAAATCACCTAACAATGCATTTCTCACAATGTTACTGCATCATTGAGCTGTTCATGTCCATACAGTGAAATTATACAAAATTCAGTTTAATAAATAAGAATTGAAGCAATTAATCAATAGCTCAGACCTATAATCCTAGCAACATAGGAGGCTGAGATCTGAGGATTGAAATTCAAAGGCAATCCCAGCAAGGAAAATCTCTGAGAATCTGACCTCCAATTACTATCAAAAAGTTTCAAGTGAAGCGGTAGCTCAGCTCAAGTAGTAGATCATAATCTATGAGTAAAAATGGCTCAGGGACAGTGCTTAGGCCCTCAGTTCAAGACCTAGTGTCAACACACACAAATATATATAACACACACACACACACACACACACACACACACACACACACACACACACACACACACACACACACACACCAGGTAGCCATATAATATAACCTCAAAGAAAAAAAATATACAAAGCATTTCTAGGACCCCAGTGGTTGCTTCTACACACAGCTGAATTGCAAATTCATTTTTCCCTGACAAATTTCCTGGCACTTATTCAGCTACTGTCTATTAATTCATGTATTAGCTAATTAATTAATACTACTATAATCGGCTTGAACTCAGAAAGTTGAGCTCTTGCTTAATTATTTTGTTCAAGGCTAGTACTTCCAACACTTTTTTTTTCTTTCTTTCTTTTTTTTTTTTTGGTTGGTTGTGGGGCTTGAACTTTGGGCCTGGGCGCTGGTCCCTCAGCTCTTCAGCTCAAGGATAGTGTTCTACCACCTGAGCCACAGTGCCACTTCTGGTTTTCTGCGTTAATTGAAGATGAATCTCAAGGGCTTTCCTGCCCAGCTGGGTTTGAACTGTGATTGCTAGTTCTCAGCCTCCTGAGTAGCTAGGATTACAGTTGTGAGCCACTGGCACCTGGCATACTTTTTAAAAAATATATTTTTGTCTGGCCATTTACCCTATACTTCCAAACCACCCCTTCCCTTTGGCCCATTTGTTGTTACATTATTATGTGGTTAATCAGGCATAAGAGTCTCAGCCATTTTTCTGGCTGTTTTTGAGCCTGAATCCTAAGATCTCAGACTCTTTACTATTGAAGGGTATAGGTGTGAATCCCCAGTGTCAAATTTATTTTCTGTTATTATTATTTTTACTCTTTCCTTCTTTATAATTACTTTCATACATATACATTAAACCATACAATTTTATGTATCTCTAAAATTAGCATAATTTAATATCAATAGATTTTTCTTAGGTCTGGAAAATTTATCTCAGATATCTCTGTGTATTTTAATTTTGATGAATATACTACAAATTATTAGTCCTCTTGTTATTAGTCTTCTGAAACTTAAAGGCTGTGATATTTTTGTTACATGAAATGTGCATATCAGAAAAAAAGTTAGATCTGCTACATGAAAGGATTTGCATATTTTCTTATTTTTTATTGTGGGGGGGGTACGGTTGTGGGGCCTGAACTCTGGGCCTGGGCGCTGTCCCTCGGCTCAAGGCTAGCGCTGTACCACTTGAGCCACAGCGCCACTTCCGGCTTTTTTCTTTTTGCTTATGTGGTGCTGAGGAATCGAATCCTGGGCCTCAGGCATGCAAGGCAAGCACTGAACCACTGAACAACCTTCCCAGCCCCCAAGGATTTGCATATTTTTAATTTTATCAGATACTACTCAGCAGTGTTTCAGCCTGTCTTCACCAACTTATACTGTCAATCAAACCAGATGTCTGAAAGTAGTCATTCCACCACTTACTGGTAAATTATCACTGAATATAAATTTTCCTAAATCTGAAAAACTCAAACGAATAGAAAATTATCACCTCACTTTTTCTGTGGGTAAGAACAGAGGAGATGCTCAACTGGGCACTGCTGTCTCCAGATTTTCTCATTGAAGTACAGTGAAATGTCACCTGTGAGTTTTAGCCTTAAAGCCATAACACTAATTGGAAAATTCTCTGGGAAGGTGTTTCAGTCACATGGCAGATGAAAGATCAGAAGGGAAAGTAGAGACATTTGCCAGTGGAAGTCAAACTGAGAGTGGCTGGTAGCTTTGTAGTCCTGTCCACACAGATTTCTTCAGTGTTCTCAAATAGGGGTGTGGCTTTTCCATGCATTGAACCACTGAAAGAAAATTTTGAAATGCCCTTTCAGTCTTCTCTAAGGGGACCAAAATCACTTGCATGTCACTGTACTGGTTAGATAGGACAGCCTTCATTCATTTCACATGGCATTTTGCAAGCACATTAATAACAGGAAGCCAGGCCATCCAGGAGGCTAAATGTAATATTCCATATCCATCCTGCTTTTAGAAATATTACCCTTTTAAACATTGGTTTGTAGCTTTCATTTGAATCTTTATGTTTGCTTTGAAATTACGTATTTCTCATATATTTGTTGAGATTGACGCTTTGTTTATTTTTTCAAAGTTTACTTTTTATTTATTACTGTCTCTAGGGCTCATTGGTATATTTTATTATGAGATGTGGTGACTAAATCTAGCAGTCTTAGGCAGTATACTAAATGTGTGACAAGCTTACAGGACAAATTTTGGCTTATGGCATGAATTCAATAGGATTTCTGCACATTTAGTAAAAAATCGTACTGTTTCCAGAACTGCAGGACTGAAAAAAGCTCACAAAGTTACTTCTACTGATGAACGGATTAAAATATTATCAAATTCATAGTACATAGAAAGTGCTTAAAGAAAAGATTGGAAATAAGAGAGAAAAGGTCTTAAGATTTCGTATAGATTATAATAATACATTCACAGCATGTGAAACAGCAAGGCACACTGAGAATATGAAAATGGAAACAGATCATCCCATCTTATTGCAGGATGATGTGACTCCTGCATATAAGAAAATTACTTTGTGATTGCTAACAAAGACAATCCTTAACTCCCGACAATTACAGCTCTTAACTTTCCTCATTCTTATTACTAAGTTAGATCTCAGTGGGAGGTTTAAGAGGAGAAAGTGAGATCCTAATGTCCTATAATGATTCCCCTCACTGGAATTCTTATGTCAAGCATCCTGACTATGGACAGCAAGAGTGAATTGATTAGAGGCATTTAGAATCATGTCCATTGTCTCTTGAGGCAAAGAGTAATGATGTGCCCTTGGCTCTATATTTGTATTTTGAGAGGCTCAGTAGCGCAATAGTAAGCATTAAACTACAGGGAAGAATACCGTGCTTTCTTCAGCTTCATTGATTTTCAGGACAGGTTTATATTCCCTATGTAAAGATTCTACTTCTACTAGATTATGGTTATTTTCTTTTACATTCTTCTTAACGTTACTGGGATTTGAACTCTGGATCTCAAACTTGATAGGCAGGTGCTCTACAACCTGAGCCTGTACCCTTATCCATTGTTTTGCTTTTTATTTATTAGTCAAATTCTCATGCTTTTGCCCGGCATTGCCTCAGAAAATGATCCTCTTACCTAGAGTCTCCAGGATAATTATGATGACATGTGCACACCATCACACTCTTACTGACTGAGATAGAGAGGTAGTCTCACTAAGTTTTTGACTGGGATTACTTTAAACTTTAATCCTCCCTATCTCTGTTCCCGAATTGTTGGAATTCTAGAAATGGGATGCAATGTGCTCTAGATGTTGGAAATTTGATAAGCATACCAAGCTTCCTTGGGCAGGAATAGGTTAGTAAATGGCAGACTAGGTTTATTTTCAGCTGGTCTCTTCTGTTTTGTCATTCAGATTCTTTCAGTGTCCTAGAGTATGGATTGAACTTCTAACTACCAAAAATTTTGTTCCCTATGTGGGTATTGAAATGTTCAAAAGTTCCTTTATTCACTCACTCAGGATTTGAAAAAATATTGACAACATGAATTATTGTAGGTATTCCAAGTGTTTGTTCAATCCAAAAATCTAAGTGGTACAAATAGTTATTTGTGTCTGTTTACCTATATGCATTTAAGTAGCATCTCAAAGTACATTATGTCCAAAACATTTGTTAATGTACATATTTATTCATTTAAATGAGGGGATTCCATGTGATTTAGGGAAAACCATTGCTATTTTGTTGGCAATGTGGAGAGGAATTAAAGTGGAATCTCTCCTACATGAATGGAGGCTTTTGTACCTAAGTTAATACAAATTTCAAAAAAAAACATTTCTTTTTATGAATAATTTTGGTTCTTAGGACCTACTGAAACTCATTTGATAGTACCATGGCAAAAATCAGTTACTCAATGAAAACTGGGACTTCTATTAAAGTTGCCAACATATATTTCAACTATACAATGACATTAGGATTAAAACAGGCAGATAAGTTACAGTAGATCATCAAACACATTTAGATGAAAATTATACCTCTTTGCACTTAAAACTTTTACATACTGTAAATGCCAAGTTAATGTGGAAAAAGTTATTATGAAGTAGTATCCTGCAGACATTGTTGACAAGGTCTTAATAAGCAGCTTTCTTATCATGACCTGGACTTGCTCTGGTTATTAGTCATAAGCCTCTTTGGGGAAGTTATATTAAATTTTTATAACAATTGTGTGTGTGTGTGTGTGTGTGTGTGTGTGTGTGTGTGTGTGTGTGTGTGTGTGTGTGTGTGTGTGTGTGTGCACCCGCGCACGCACCCATCCTGAATTCAGGCTTGAATTCAAGGTTGGGGCCCTGTCTCTTAGCTTTCTTGCTAGAGACTGGTGATCTTCCACTTGAACCACAGCTCCACTCCTGCCTCTTTGTTGGTTAACTGAAGAAAAGCAGCTCAAAATTTCCTGCCGACGCTAGCTTCAAACTGTGACCCACAGAACCTTCACAGGCATGAGCCACCAACTCAGCTGCTGCTCCTCCTCCTCCCTTCTCCCCCACACCCTTCCTTTCATCTTCCCCACTTCTTTCAGTTTATTTTTCTCCAAATCTGAGATGTTAACTCCAGCCAGGCCTTCACAATATCATTGGAGACACACATACAGTCCTTTATTCTCTGGTTATGGTTCAAAATAAGGTCTCACATTTCACCAGGGTGAGTCTAGACCATGACCTTCTTATACAGTTGAGATGAAAGAGAAACCACCACATATTAGGATAATGTTCTGCAAACATTTCCTAGGCAGGTCTCAAATTGTGTTTCTCACAGTCTCTTAGTTACATACAGCATTTATTGTCCGTCACATGAGTATATTTGTGAAGAAATACAAACCAGAACCATGATGCCTATTCCACAAATATGAAGAAAATAATTACTGGGAAAATGTAGTGAGCAGTTACCAAAGGATCTGTAACAGGAACAAAAGATCCTGGTTTGTAATCCAAAATCATACTCTCACTGTATGTTTTATGTGAGGTGTATCACTCACTTACTTTGTGCTATTTTGTTGTGGCACACCTAGGAGACCTCCATGCACACTTGATGTGGCTGCTTGCCATTGTTTAAACCAGCAGTCTGTGTTACTTCAAACACTAATTTTTAACAAATGCATACTAGAATTGAGCTATCTTTATTCTGTGTACTCTGCAGTACTACTGCAAAGGGTGGGTGCCATCATAAAGTCGAGCTCAATAATCATAATAAGGCATACCTAAATTATACCAGTAAGACCTCTATTAGATAGTAGCCCACTCAATCCTATTTTATCCCCTCTAGTTCTCCAGATAATTAGTTCTTTGATCTCTAGAAAGACATTTTCTCTTCCTCAACACATGGGCTAATACTCGAACAGATATGGCATAATTTCCAGAAAAGAATGAATTAGAGATGCAAATACATGAGAGTTTACACAAATTCACAGCTACAAATCGATGTGTCCTATAATAGTTATTAATAGTATTAATAGAAATACATGTGTGTATATTATTTTTACAGTGAATCATTAAATTTAAGTAAATATATTACAAAATTAAGAGGTAATAAAGAAGGAAAACAGTCTTTGAATTTACATTTCTTTTCTTTTCTTTTTTTTATTGTGAAAATACCATACAGAGGGGTTACAATTAAATGGGCAAGGTAATGAATACATTTCTTATCAAGCATTGTTGCCTCCTCCTTTGTTTCCCCTTCTGATCCCTTCCAATCCCCCCCTCCCCGCCAAAGTTGTAAAGTTCGTTTTTCGACATAACAATTTGTACATCCCATTGTTGCAATGGGTCCATCTGTATCCCTATTTAAACAGTTTGTTTTGGCCCTTCCCCTCCATACATTTGTTTTTTTGAAGAAAGTCACTATAACCATGTGATTTCCATTTGTTATAGTTTAATATTATGTGACAAGGTTTGAATACATTTTGAGTGAGATTTTAATACTTAGCAATATATGTATATATATGAATATTTTTGAGTTAATTATAATTCTCCAATTTTTATTTACAATGACAGTCAAAACTTATTTACAAAAAGGAAAAAGACACTCAAAATTAGGACATTATTGTCAGCCAAATATTTACCAATAATTCCAGTTAACTGATCACATTCTGGAGGAAAGTAAAAATGTTCAGATTATTTCATTGGCTAGAGGATAATTTCCTATTTAAAAAGTGATTTGCATTTCAAACACTTCTAATTGTTAATTAAAATGACTAATTTATTATTAATCTCTTACCTTGTTAAATTAGTACTCTGCAACATGCATGACATTGAGAAATTCCCAAAGGAAAATAAGCAATAATAATCAATTGATGAAATTATTTAGGAAATTGTCCTATTACCATAATTTAATTTCCATATGTACTACCTATATCATAGCATATGAATTTAAAGAGACACTATAAGTAATATCCTCTCTAGAATATGGAAACCTGAAAGAAATCCTGGTTTTTAAAGTAAAGTCAGTTTTATAAATTTGTAAACTCATTGAAGAGCTTGATAGCCAAATAAACACACCTAAATCTCAGGAAAAACACATCCATTCCTCAGGAAGAAAGGAGGTAATCTCTCTTCTTATTTAAGTAGATGTATTAAAAACTAATAAAGTGCTTTGCAGTCACTGTGCAACTTTTAGGGTCTGTAGAAATCACAGTTTGTACTTCATGCTTATTATTTTTCTAGAACAAAAGTAGAGTGTTCAACATATATGGAACAATATATGTACTAATGTATATGTGATCACCATTTAAGAAGAAAGGTTGCAAAAATAATGCCTGATAGTTTTCTAAAAAAATAATACTGAATTGTCCAGCTCTTGTTCAAAACCTCAACACTGACTCTTTAGTTAAACTGAAAGTCTAATTGACCAAATTGACATTTTCTTCTCTACAGCGTGCTTGTTGGACATCCAGGAAACTGCCATCTCCTAATGAAGTTGAAGTCAAGGAGTGTGATTAATGATAGCACAGAGGATATGCAAGGGAATTAGAAAAGTCAGAATCTACTTATGCAAAAAGAGAAGATACTGGCATGTTCTCCATATGCTACATATACCTTAAACAAAAATTTAGGGATCAGGAAAAACGCAGATTAAACATCTTCAAGTAACTAATAACAAAAGTAAGCTAGGTATCTGTAATAATGTCAGAAAAAAGAGCAATCAGACATAATATTTCCAACAATAAAGTTTGCTATCTTGTTACATGTTTGTATAATAAACACATTATCTATCGTGAAAACCTGAACTTCAAAATATATGGAATAGTAACTGATATAATCCATGCTACATGCATTTCTATAGTTGGGAAAAATCAACTCTTTTCACTATTGCTTTGAGTAGTGGAGGATAAATTACTAAGTGTGTAGAAAAATATAAGCCCACTAAATCAAATCAAAATTTACAGAAAAATACATCAATAACAGCAGAACCTATGTCCTTCGATGTTTATGTGTGTATTTCTCCATAAGAAAGAATATTTTGAGCCATGCAACAAAGCTCAAGGTTCAAAAGAACAGAAATCACAAAAACACATCCTTACATAATAATTGGATTGTTGTAGAAAAATTTAATGAAGATGTGTACAAGTTAAAAGTCCACTTTTACATAATACGTAGGTCATAGAGGACTTTTCCCAAGGAAATTTAGACCAAATGTACCTAAATAAATGAGAATAAGATTCATGTCCTATGAGATGCCTTTAAAGCAGCAATTCCAACATTAAATATTTATAATAGTGAATTATAAAGTAGAACTCTGTGATGTGCACAAATGCAGCAATGATTTTAACAAATTGAGTAAGCAAATGGTCATGCAACTGCATTTTTTCATGCTTCTCCAGATCATAATTTCTAAGCTTAATATTTTTTGTTCCAATTAACAATTAAGGCACTAGTGGCCCTGCTAGACTTCTTACAGAATTGCACAAGGGGAGGATTTCCCTGTTAGGGACTCTGAGTCTGGTTGTCATATTGGAGATTGTTTCTGATTGGACTATATATCCTTCTATAAAAAAAACAATTTGCATTTTATTTCTGTTTCATAGTTTGCCTTGTGACTTCTGAACCGGTAAGTTAATTTTAAGAAAAAAATCCTAGACACTTGTCTATGAAATTTGTTTTTTACTTGCTGGTCAAAACAAATTTGGGTTTATTTCACTTTGGGGTATTGGGGGTATTTCACTTTGTATTTTCAAATTTTATGTTGGATTACTTCAGGACCTATCCAACTTTATTATCCAATAAATTTTCATAGCTTGGTGCCTTTTTTCTCAAATAGTCTATAGTATTTGCTGCAGACATTCTTGACCTCCATCTACAATTTAGGGTCCTGTCTTATTTATTTTAAACTGGAGATCCTGAGAGATATGTCCATACTATAGAGCCTAATAGCAATGTCAGTAGTCATACTTGAATGAATGCCTTCTATGCCACCCAACATTTTAATTTCCTCTGAATGGCAAACTTGGAAAAAGCAATAATACACACTTGGCTTTGAGGATGCTATGCAAACATGCACTAGGATAGAACTCTGAAATTCATAAGGCTTATATCCCATGTGAAGAGCTCATATAGGCATGCATGTGATGATTAGGGCATAATTTGTCCTTTGCAGGGGACCATGAAGTTTTTTTATTCTTCTTTCTAAGGATAAAAGCAATGTGTTAATCTGTTGTGGTTGTCCCAAGAATGTAAGAAGAATCACTAGCCAATTAGCATAGAGGTCATGAAAGAGGACATCACACCATCCTGTTGTGTTCTGATCCCCTTCTGTCATTTTATCTTGAATGTTTGCATGCAGACATTGAGAGTATCTTCTCAGACACTGAGCATATGCATTTATTATACTCTTAATGATGTGTTATGAACATCATTTCTATATGCCACTAATGACAATATATTATAAAAATGTAACTTGTTTTAAATTTGTATGCAGGACTTTACAAATATTTTTGTGAAGCAAGGGTATACATATAAAGAGACATCAACTTTTACAATTGGTCTTATAGATGAGTTTTTATTATATAAGAATTATTTACAAAAACTATTTCTTCATAACCTTGAAGACATTTTCACATTTTTGTAATTTTGTCATTCTGAGAATAAACACCTTTATGAGAAAATGAGTACATTTTCTTTTAAATTATGTGTATGATTAGAATTATAAGATATTATGAAAATTATAAAATGTTATGTCAGGATACAGGTGGACCCATTGTGCCAATGAGATGTAAAAGATATTTTGTCAAAAATAATCCTTACACCTTTGCCATGGAGAGGGATGTGGGGGAGATGGGAAGGAATGGGAAGGGGAAACAAAGGAGGAGACAACAATGCTTGATAAGAAATGAACTCATTACCTTGCCCATGTAATTGTAATCCTCTGTACAGTATTTTCACAATAAAAAATCCCACAATAACATAATATGCTATAATAATGTGATAATATATCACAATAATATATTAGTGATATAATGTGCACAAAATATAGTAATATAATATTAGTAATTCTCATAATGATTACTATTATCACTGATACAATTCACATACCATAAATTTACCTATTAATATACGATTCAATAATCTCTAGTACATTCAGAAAAAGAAAAACAAAAATTCACAGGTTAAAAACAAAGATATTACCACTAATAGAGGCATTTGTGTGCTTCTTTTCAATTGCATTCTTTTTCTTTATTGCCCAAAAGCAGACTGTTCTAAAGTGCTGGATGTCTTTCTCAATGTTCTATTGCAAATAGATCTCTAAACCATCTTTGTAAACTCCAGCACATTTTAAACAGTATATGAACTGAATCATGCAGTATATATTCTATTATATTCTTTCAATTAGTCATTTTACAGTTGTCAGAGGTACACTTGCTTAATAGATAAAATTGTCTATCATCCATTTCTACAGCTGTAAACAGAGTTGTCCACACTCATAGTCATTCAAATATCTTCCATTTTTATAATTAAATTTATCAGTTCTCTGAATATGATTCTACTGGTTTCCCAGAGCAGATATGCAAGAATGTATAGGTCTAACAGGAAGCCCTCTGATTTTGAAGTAAAGACAATTTTCATTTACATTTGTAAAGTTAAACTACTTACTACCTGTACAGGCCTATTTATACTTTGATCAGCAGAACATGTTTATTGTATATCTTTTCCTTAATATTTATTATCTAAGGCTTAATTCTTGAAATTTACAAAATTTTGCTAACTAATAAAATTAAGCATCTTTAGATAAATGATTTTTATTTGAACTTTCCTCTTCCATTGGCCTTTTTTTCTTTATTTCCTCGTTGGTTTTAGAGTGCTCAAAGACTTGTATGCTTGGGACTTTTCTCATAATTACAAGATGATACTGTCAGGGCTGGGAAGTTGGCTCAGTGGTAGGGTGCTTGCCTTGCATGCATGAGGCCCTGGGTTCGATTCCTCAGCACCACATAAGCAGAAAAAGCCGGAAATGGTACCGTGGCTCGTGGTAGAGCTCTAGCCTTGAGCTGAAGAGGTAAGAGACAGTGCCCAGGCCCAGAATTTAGGCCCCATGACTGACCAGTTTTCTACTGCATGTGAACTTTCCCTTTAAGTGGCTCTCTGAAACTAAGATGCAGCTTGAAGGCGTTTACAATTGGAGGCTCATTTCTGATAGCTGGGCTAATGCGTGATTCATTGAAGGAAGTGAGATGCATTGGGCAGTTCTTTTCAATATCCATCATAGCATGCTTTTACAGGGTCCATGTTCCCGGTAATGAGAGGCATTTAGTAGTGCCAAAGGTAAAAAGGATAATATCACAAGAAAGACCAGGATTATAGAATAAATATGTGTTCAGGGAGTTTTCAAGGGGGAGGGTAGTGGGGAGGATTGGGTAGAGGGGAGGATGGGAAGGGATGGGAAGGGGAAACTAAGGAGGAGGCTACAATGCTTGATAAGAAATGTACTCATTATCTTGTCCATGTAATTGTAACCCCTCTGTACAGAATTTTCACAATAAAAAAAAGAGAGAATCACCATAAACACATAATTTTAAGCAGGATAAATGGTATAATTATCAGACAAGAGTTTAAAAGTAAGGCAAAATGTTACTAAAAAAAAAAAATCCCCACAGTATAACCCGTACTTTCACTGCATTTAATGACGGTATAATTTGTGTAGGGGAAGGGGAAAAACAAGTCATTTAAATAGAGATACAGGTGGACTCATTGCAACAATGAGAAGTACTTGTCGTTATGTCGAAAAAGAACTTTACAACTTTGGTGGGGGGGGGCGAGGGGAGGATACTAAGGGATAGAAAGGGGAAACAAAGGAGGAGGCTACAATGCTTGATAAGAAATGTACCCATTATCTTGCCCATGTAATTGTAACCCCTCTCTACAGTATTTTCACAATAAAAAAATAGTTAAATATATTAAAGAGTAATTAAATTTCCAAAATGGAAATTATGTTATAAGAAAAGCTGAATGTAGCCGGGCTCTGGTGGCTCACGCCTGTAATCCTAGCTACTCAGGAGGCTGAGATCTGAGGATCACGGTTCAAAGCCAGCCTGGGCAGGAGAGACCGTGAGACTCCTATCTCCAATAAATCACCAGAAAACCGGAAGTGGTGCTGTAGCTCAAGTGGTAGAGCGCTCGTCTTGAGCTGAAGAGCTGAGGGACAGCGCCCAGGCCCAGAGTTCAAGTCCCACAACCGACAAAAAAAAAAAAAAAAAAGAAAAGCTGAATGTTTCCCAAAACTGTTTAGGATCAGTTCTCTGTTCCAAAACACTCTTTTTTAATTAATATATATTTTTTATTGTAAAGATATTGTACAGAGGCATTACAGTTACATAAGCAAGGTAATCAGTCGATTTCCTATTGAGCATTGATACACCCTCCACTACCATCCCTTTCCTCCCCTCATCCCTCCTAATTCATCCCACCCTCTCCCCGCCCCCCTGCAAAGTTGTAAAGTTCATCTTCAACATACTGTCTTGTATATTGTTATAGAGTCATCCTATACCAAAACTCTCTTAATAAATAATTGATCAAATAGTTGTTGGTAGTGATCGTGCTGACTTTGGTGTGTTTGTGTGTGTGTGTGTGTACTGATTCTGGAGCTTGAACTCAGGGTCTTATGTTCTCCTTTGGATTTTTTGCTTAAAGCTAGCTCTACTAAGCCTCAGAAACACTTGAACTTTTGCTTGTTAATGGAAGACATGAGTTCCTCAGATTCATCTGTCCCAACTGGTTTTGAACCTCAGTACTCACAGCTCAGCTTTCTTCTGCGTCTCTGTGACTACATGTGTGTGCCAGCAATGTATGGCTCTAAATGGCAAATTTTGAAATTTCATTCTTGTAAGTATATACAAATACACTGAATAAAACAATATCAAAATATCCTTTATATTTCTGTATTTCCTAAAATGGAAACGACATTTTCCTATGTTAAAATATTTTCTATAACCCAACAATTTAAAGTTGCATTTTTCACTTTTATTTGTATTTTGTATTAGAAATATCATACCTAATGAAAACTATTAGGTCCAAATCATAACTTTAACTATAAATTTCCTAAGCATCTTCAGTTTTAAATGTCATTTTCTTTGTCTATTTCACAAAAAACACTTTTTTTAATTTAATTTAATTTTATTTGTGAACACACTGTACAGAGGAGTTACAATTACGTGGGCAGGATAATGCGTACATTTCTTACCAAGCATTGCAGCCTCCTCCTTTGTTTACCCTTCACATCCCTTCCCAGCCTCCCCCCTCCCCCCTAATCCCAATCCTTCTCCTTCCCCCCCTCCGCCCCCCCCCCCCCCGCACCGACGTTGTAAAGCTAGTTTTGGACATGACAACTTGTACTTCTCATTGTTGCAACAGGTCCACCTGTATCCTTCAAAAAAACTTCTTTTATATGTTCTATCACAAAAGCTGTTAAACAACATTAAGAAGATGAAAATTACAGATGATATCTATGTTCATTTCTTCTATTACATTCATCTCGATATGTGTGATATTGTTATTTATTGTACTAAAAACCACTCTGACTGATACAGATGCACATAAAATCATTGAAGTTTGTGGTAGAAATCTACAAGTCATATTGTTAGTATTTATTGGAACTTGAATTTCTTGAGAAATCTTAAATATATAACCTGATTCAATTCTGATTCTAATATTTTACTATTAGTATTATGTTGATAAAATTATTTAAATACTGAAGGGTGGAGTTGTTGCTTAGATGAGGGATGAAATGTTGGCTTCAAAGGTACAAATATTAATATTAATAATATTAATACAATGGTATAAGACCAATAAAGTATGCAACAATATATATGTATATGGATTGTCTTGTATAGAAAATTTGAAATTTTATTTTCTATGAAATCTTAAATGAGAGAGATTGTTACAGCCAAGTGCTCAAATTTCCTATTATGGTGGTTTATTAGAGCCATTTTTTGTGTGGGGAGCTGGAATTGTTTCTCATTTCCATTTCTCCCTGCTTTATCCTGTTTTACTAAAGTAATACTAACTAAAACATAAAATAAAGTATATAAGAACAATGTCATATTAGTGTGTGGAAAATTTTTGTCAGAATATGATCATTATAACTTAATATGCAGGGGCTGGGAAGGTGGCTCAGTGGTAGAGTGCTTGCCTTGCATGCCTGAGGCCCTGGGTTCGATTCCTCAGTACCACATAACTTAATATGCAAATTTAAACATGTATATTAAAACCTATAGAAATCTTATTTTTTCCATAAAACAAGGTGTTTTATTTGGGATTATTGAAGTCCTTTAAAGAAAGTGAATGTCTAATTTTTCATTATGTCTTCTGGTTTGGGGTGGAGTAAGTACTGTACTGATGGTAAAATCCTGCCTTCTTTTCCTCAAAGAAAAGTTCCTAACTTGCAATGCTTTTTGGGTTTGTCTGTGAGTAGAGATACCACATAAAATTTCCACAGCAATATGTGAGATTAAAATGGAGAGACATAATATTGAAATTAAATTTAGAAATAGTTCCTGGCATGAATATTTTATAGGAAGCAGTTCCACCAATTAGCTCCTTAGGTGTGGAGAGTCCTGATAGCTGGACACTACCTGAGGCACATGTAACATTAGAAAAATAAATCAGCTCTGTAGAATTCATTGGACTCCTGGTAGCATGAACATAGATTGAGTTCCATGAAATGAAAGAATTGAAGTCGACAGTTCTTTACCCATTTGCAGTAAGATTAAAAACTCATTTCTCAGTTGCTCAATCTGTGTAAATGCTTGGATGCCTGCTTAGAAGAACTCTTGGAGCAGATGTTGATCTTTTATGTTCACCCTATGGATGCTGTCCTCCCTGAATTTGTATCTGCTTCCTTCTAAGTACATGTTCACCAGGGTTTAGATGGAAGATGAAAACGACACATTTTTATGCTTTGAATCTTCATACCAGAGGATTTAGCAAATGACTGTTTGCTGTTTAGATGTTCTTAAAAGCCAGTAGCTCTCATTTGTACTCATTTATACTAAGCAATGAGAGACGTTCTTTTAAGTTAACATAATCATTTTAGAAGTTATATAAAACTTGCATATTTTTGTTAGAAATTACAAGTTAAAGGGTCTCAGACTTTTCTACCATGTACTTAAAACTAAAGAGTTAGCATTGAAAATTCCTGGTTTAGGTGAAATGTGTTTTTCTGTGACAATCTGTGTTCTGAAAATATGAAATTTACCCAAATTAATTTCATATTGTTACCATTGATTTTAAAAATGCATTTTATTTCAATGTTATCTTTTTATATCACAGAGTTACATCATTTAAATGCAGTTTTCAGAAATGTCATTTACATGTGTGACAGAACAAAACAATAAAAATAGTGTCATTGTTTCTGTGGATTTTACTGGAAAAAGCATGGAGAAAACTATGAATGATGAAATTTAACTCTTTGAAAAAGACTTGTTTTTATAAAATTGTTTACAAATTTAAACATGTATCACTTTGTATGTTATGTGCTAGAAATAGATTCTGAGAAAATCAGTCTTACTCTCAAAAAAGCAAGTTTAGAGAGGGAATTAATTGCATAATCACTTATAGATCAACTACTTGCTCCTGTAGCTTCTAAAAGAGAGAAAATGGAAAAATTATGAGCATATGGGAAAGAATAAAATATAATAAATCTGTGTGTGTGTGGTGTGTGTTCTGTGCTAGTCCCAAGCCTTAAACTCCATGCCTAGACATTGTCTTGCAAGAGATTTGCTATAGGCTAGATCTCTACCACTAAAGCCTCAGATAAATTTCTGGCTTTGGGTTCTTAATTGGAGTTAAGAATCTCACAGACTTTCATTCCTGGGCTGGCTTTGATCATCAATCTTCAGATCTCAGCCTCCTGAATAACTTATAAGAGTGAACTACCTGTGCCCAACTTAAATCTATGTTTTAATGAAATGGCATTTAGTATTGGGAACACCACAGTGAAATGTTAAATATCAATCTTGTTTTGTATTTTCATAAAAAGACTCATGACTACCTATGGAAAAGGAAGTCAGACTTCTGGTTTCATCTACCACAAAACAAGATTAAATAATAATCTTTTAAATTCATTGTTTTACCTTAAATATCACACCTTGAAATATTGAACATTAAAAGTTTTGCATATGGATGGAATTGTATTATTAAAATTTGTAATATTAAAATTAATTGAATGAGTATCACAGTCCAGTTTTTCACTGAAGTGTAAATAAGCATTCAAGCAATGAGTGCTGCTGACAGCCTTGGAAACCGTGTACCTCATCAAAATTGGGAAGAAACTGAATTTACTATTTTCATCTATTTCATTATTTATACATTTATTTGTGTGTGTGACCATACCAGAAAATGATATCAGAACTTCACGTTATCCTTTGACTTTTTTGTTTTGTTTTGTACTTTTTGCTATTCTTGGGGCTTGAACTCTGCGCCTAGGTGCTGTCCTTGAGATCCTTTTTCTAAAAGCTACCACTTTGAGCCTCAGTTCCTCTTCTGGTTTTCTGGTGGTTAATTGGAGGTAAGAGTCTCATGGAGTTTCTTGCTCTGGCTAGCTTCAAACTGTGATCCAGATTTCTCAGCCTTTTGACCAGCTAGGATTACAGGCATGAGCAACTCATGGCCAGCCTTCCTTTGATATAATTTTTTTTTTCATGGCTGGTGATCTACCACTTGAGCCACATCTTAGGCCAGTATTTTGTTGGTTCCTAATAGAAGATGCAATCCCACAGAATTTTATACTTTTATGGCTCTGAATTTAATTCCTTTAGCACTTAACTTCCTGAATAGTTAGGGTTGCATACATGAGCCACTGGCAACCAGCTTTCACTTATTTTTAGTAAGCCAAAACATTATATATTACCCATAATTTTACAGATCCAGAAATTAAATTGGGAATGTCTAACACATTTTGTCCAAGCCCAAAATAATCTTATTGTGTATGTATTTATTAATAATGACTTTATTCAAATTTCCTATGCAAGTGGAGACTATAATAACTTTCCAACAAAATAAAATCAAATTTGCCCACCCAGATTTGGTTTCATTTTTTGTTTGCAAATTAGTAATGATAATATGATCTTCCAGGAAAAATATGTTGAACAGTTAATAAGAAACAGTACTTGTCATATAGTTCCTCATTAATGTTATTATTGTCACCATTATTGCTTTTATAGAGTTCTATTTTGGTGAATTGAGTTCTCTCATTTTTAAAATTATCTTTAGGTAGAGTTGCCATTATATAAAGAAGTTTATGAATACAATATATTTGATTAGCGTCACCTCTTTCAACATTCTCACCCATCTTTCCTTACCTAACCAATTTGCTCACTTTTTAAATTTTATAAGATATACATTGGATACTTTAAAAATGTATATTACTTAATATATTAAATATACTTAAATAAAATATACATTTTATCCAATATATATACTGTATAGAGGGGTTACAGTTACATGAGTAAGGTTATCGAGCAGTTATTTCCTCCTTTGATTTTCGCTTAACATCCCTTCCCTCCCCACATCCCCAACAACTATCTCACCCACCTCAATGTTGTAAAGTTAGTTTTCAACATAGTGTCTTGTACATCCCATTGTTATAATGTGTCAACTGTATCCTTATTTCAGAATTTTGTTATTTCCCTCCCCCTCCACAAACTAGAAAAATGTATATAATAGATCCAGGGATCTGGAATAAAATACAATGAAAACAGGGGTTATACCATGGGGAAAGTACATACAAAAGAAACAAAAAATCACATAGTACATTATAAGTACATTAAATACAACAGCAGCAGAGATAAAGCTTCTGTGTCCCTATCTTGGGGTTCATTTTGTTTAGCATCATCTTATATGGCCATATGTAAATAGCCTTTTGAACTTTTCTGCTTGTCCGAGACATATAGTAGGTATTGAAAATAAGGGAAACTATGTTTTTTGGGGGCTTGGCTTACTCCACTTAATATATATATTTTTTCAAGTCTTTTCATTTCCTAAAAAATGAGGCAGTGTCATTCTTGCTGATGGAGGCTAAGAATTCCAACATACATACACACACACACACACACACACACACACACACACATGCACCACATTTACTCGATCCATTCATCTACTGAGGGGCTTCTGGGTTGGTTCCATAACTATATATATATATATATATATATATATATATATATATATATATGTATATATATATAATTTTTTATTGTAAAAGTAGTGTACAGAGGTGTTACAGGTACATGAGTAAAGTAATTAGTACATTTCATATCGAACATTGTTACCTCATTCTTTGTTTTTCCCCTACCATTCTTTCCCGCCCTCCTCCCTAACTCCCCCCTCCCCCCACAAGTTGTAAAGTTTGTTTTCAACATAGTGCCTTGTACATCTCATTGCTACAATTGGTCAACCTGTATCCTTGTTTCAGCATTTTGTTATTTCCTTTTCCCTCCCCAAATTAGAAAAATGCATATACAAGATTCAGGGCACCAACATCACATACAGTAAAACCAGCGGTTATTCCATGGGAGAAAAACCTACAAGAGAAACAAAAAAAATCACATAGTATATTTTAGATACATTAAAATCAATAGCAAGAAAGAAAAAACAAGTTGTTTCCCTATCTTGGGGTTCATTTCACTTATCATCATTTATGGTGATATGTACATAGCTTTTGACCTTTTTTGCTTATTCTTGACTTACACTAGTTATTGCAAATAAGGGAAACCATGGGACTTATGTTTCTTTGGGTCTGGTTTATTCCACTTAATATAACTTTTTCCACATCTTTCCATTTCCTAACAAATGGGGAAATGTCATTCTTTCTGATGGAGGCATAGAATTCCACATTTTCTTGATCCATTCATGTACTGAGGGGCATCTGGGTTGGTTCCATATCTTAGCTATGGTAAATAATGCTGCAATAAACAGTTGTGCTGGAAGCTATAGTTTAGCTTTGTTTGTGATCTTTGGATAAATGCCCAAAAGTGGGATTGCTGGGTCATAGGGGAGCTCTATGTGGAGTCTTTTGAGATAACTCCATACTGCTTTCCAAAGTGGTTGAACAAGTTAACACTCCCACCAGCAATGAAGTAGGGTTCCTTTTTGGCCACATCCCCTCTAGCATCTGTTGTTATTGTATTTCTTGATTATAGCCATTCTAATTGGGATGAGGTGGAATCTCAATGCTGTCTTGATTTGCATTTCTTTTGTTGCTTGAGAAGTTAAGTATTTCTTCATGTTTCTATTGGCTATTCTTATTTCCTCTTCAGAGAAGTTTCTCTTTAAGTCTTTAGCCCACTTATTAATTGCGCAATTCTTTCTCTGAGGATGTGTTGCTGGGGGATTTAATTTTTTGAGTTCTCAGTATATTTTAGATATGAAGCCTGTGTCTGTTGTATGGCCAATGAAGATCTACCAATATGTGGGCTTTCTATTGATCTTGCTATGTCCTTTGCCAGGCAGAAGGACTGCAGCTTCATGCAATCCCATTTGTCCAATCTTTCTTTGAGTTGTTTTGTTTCTGGGTCATTATTGAGAAAACTTTGGCCTATGCCAAGGAGTCCTAGAGTTTTGCCTATTCCTTCCTGTAATGTTTTCAGGGTGTCTGCTTTGATTTGAGATTTTTGGTCCATTTGGAGTTGATTCTGGTACAGGGTGATATACAGGGATCTAGCTTTAGTTTTCTACAGTTGTTAAACCAATTTTGCCAGCATCATTTACTGAAGAGGCTCTCTTTCTTCCATTCTATTTTTTAGTTCCCTTATTGAAGATTCCGTGGCTATAGGTCTGTGGGTTTATTTCTGGGTCTTCAGTCCTATTTCATTGGTACTCAGGTCTGTTCTTGTGCCAGTACCAAACTTTTTTTTATTACTATGGCAAGGTGACATGGCCAAAAGGGAACTGCATTGGTGGTGGGAGTGTAAACTTGTTTAACCAGTTTGGAAATCAGTAATAAGGTTCCTCAAAAGACCACATAGAACTCCCTTATGACTCAGCAATCCCACTTTTGAGCATTTACCCAAACGATCACAAACAAGGTCATACGAAAGGTACCAGTACAACTATGTTTATCACATCATTATTCACCATAGCTAAGATATATATCCAACCCAGATGCCCCTCAGTAGATGAATGGATCAAAAAAAATGTGTATATATATATATATATATTTATATATCACATTGTGTGTACACACACACACACACACACAAACACACAAACACACACACACAATGGTTTCTATGCCTCCATCAGAAAGAATGACATTGCCCATTTTGTAGGAAATGGAAAGACTGGGAAAAAATATATTAAGTGAAGTAAGCCAGACCCAACAAAACATGGTCCCGTGGTTTGCTTTATTTGTAATAACTAGTATATGTTCAAGACAAGCAGAAAAGTTCCAAAGCTGTGTACATGTGACCATATAAGATGATGAGAAATGAACCCCAAGATAGGTACACAAGTACTGTTGTTTTTAATTTATTTATAATGTACCATGTGATTTTCTTTGTCTCTTTCATATATTCTTCCCCCATGGTGTAACCCCTGTTTTCACTGTATTTGATGTTGGCACCCTGTATCTTGTATATACATTTTTCTAATTTGGGGTGGGGGAAGGGAAATAACAAATTGCTGAAACAAGGATACTGGTTGACCCATTGTAACAATGAGATGTATAAGACATTATGTTGAAAATGAACTTTACTGGGCTGGGAAGGTGGCTCAGTGGTAGAGCGCTTGCCTTGCATGCCTGAGGCCCTGGGTTCGATTCCTCAACACCACATAAGCAAAAAGGAAAAAAGCCAGAAGTGGCTCTATGGCTCAAGTGGTAGAGCACTAGCCTTAACTGAAGAGCTGAGGAACAGCGCCCAGGCCCAGAGTTCAAACCACACGACTGGACCCCCCCCCCAAAAAAAAGAAAATGAACTTTACAACAGCAAGGACTTGGGGGGGGGGAGGGAAGGATTGAGGAGGTGGGGATTGAAGGATGGTAGGGGAAAAACAAAGGATGAAGTAACAATGCTCAATAGGAAATGTACTCATTACCCTACTTATGTAACTGTAACCCCTCTGTACAGTATTTTTACAATAAAATATATATATGAAAAAAGAGTTGCTTTCCTGATTTCAGCAATGCTCTTCTCATTATTGGCATTCAGAAAAAGCCATTTAGTTTTGAGGAATAATTTTATATGCTAGTGCTTTGCCAAGGTTTCTGATCAGCTGCAGTAACCTGGAGGTGGAATCCATCGAGTTATTTAAATACAAGATCATGTCATTTTCAAAGTGGAATAGTGTTATTCATCTTTCCCTATTTGGATCCCTTCATATTTGCATCTTATCTTATTACTCTAGGAAGGTATTCTAATACTAAGAAATGTCTTTAGTTTTTCACCATTAAGTATAATGCTGGTTGTAGGTTTGTCATACACAGCCTTATTATGTTGAGCAAAGGTCTGTCAATTCCTAGCTTTTCCAGAGCTTTCATCATAAAGGGGTGTTGGATCTTGTCAAATGCTTTGTATGCATCTATTGAGATAATCATGTGATTCTTATCCTTATCTATTCTTATTTTTATTCTTGTCTATTTGAAGTGATGAATTGATTATATTGATTTGGGTATATTGAACCAGCTTTGCATCCCTGAAATGAAACCTATTTGATCATAGAGTATGATTTTCTTGATGAGTTGTTGAAATTGATTGGCCAAAATTTTGTTGCAAAGTTTTGCATTGATGTTCATCAAAAAATGGGTCTCTATGGTCTGGAAAGGTGGCTCAATGGTAGAGTGCTTGCCTTGCATGCAAAAGGCCCTGGGTTCGATTCCTCAGCAACACATAAGCAGAAAAAGCCAGAAGTAACACTCGCTCAAGTGGTAGAGCACTAGCCTTGAGCTGAAGAGCTGATGGACAGTGCCCAGGCCCAGAGTTCAGGCCCCAGATCGACAAGAAAAAATTAGTGTCTCTAGTTCTCTTTCTTTGAAATCCCTGCCTGGTTTTGATATGAGCATTACGATGGCTTTATAAAAGAGTTTGGGAGTGAACTTTCACTTTCAAATTAATTGAAAAGTTGGAGGAATATTGGTATGAGTTCTGATTTGAAGGTCTTGTAGAATTCCACTGTAAATCGTTCCAGTCCTGAGCTTTTCTTGGATGGGAGGTCTTTTATTGCTGTTTCTATTTCGATGCTACATATGAGTCTGTTAAGTTGATTTAAATTTTCTTGGTTTAGTTTGGGTATGCCAATATTCGCTAGAAATTTGTCTATTTCTTCCAGATTCTCAAAATTATTAGCATAAACGTTTGAAAAGTATTCTCTTATAATGTTCTGAATATTGGTTGTTTCTGTGGTGATGTTTCCATTCTCACCTCTGAGTTTATTTGAGTGTGTTCTCTTCTTTTTCTGATAAGCTTTGCTAAAGGTCTGTCAATTTTGTTAAGTTTTTAAAGAACCAACTCTTTTTGCTGATTCTTTCTATGATTATTTAGGGACTCTATTTCATTTAATTTTCATTTAATTTTAATTATTTGTTTCCATCTACTGAATTTGGGTTTAGCTTGTTGCTCTTTTTCAAGGAGTTTCTGGTGCCTTGTTAAATTATTAGTGTTAGATCTCTCCAATTTGATGTAGGAACTCAAAGCTATAATCTTGCCTCTGAGTACTGCCTTTTCTGTGTCTCAGAGGACACAGGTAATTTTGGTTAAGTATCATGAACATTTTAATTTTGTTTCTAATTTCTTCCATGACCCACTGGTGGTTCAACAGTATTTTGTTCAACCTCCATGTGTTATAGGATTTTCTTTGTTGGCTTTTGCTGTTGAATTCTAATTTTATTCCCTTGTGGTCTGAGAGAATGCATGACATAATTTCAATGTTTCTGAACTTGGACACTTTTTTTGTGCAACCTAAAATGTGATCTATTTTGGAGACTGTTCCATGTGCTTCTGAGAAGAACATGTATTCTGATGCTTCTTGGTGAAGTATTCTGTAGCTGTTATGTCCAGTTAATCTATGCAGTTATTTAGATCTGAGATTTCTCTGTTGAGTTTTTGCCCAGTTGATCTACCCAGCAGGTATAGTGGTGTGTTAAAGTCCCCAACAATTAATTTCTTGGGATCTATGTGAGGTTTAGGGAAAGTAATGTTTCTTAGTTAAATTTGGTTGCTCTGTTATTTGGTGAATAATTATTTAGTATTGTAATATCCTCCTGAAGAGAAACCCCTCAGTTAATATGTAATGACCTTTTTTATCTTCTCACTAACTTTAATTTGAAGACAATTGTATATTGTATCTGATATTAGGATTGAAACTCCTCTGTTTATTGGGGCTATTTGCTTGGCAGATTTTATTCCAGCCTTTCACTTTCAGAACGTTTGTTTCTGTGAGCAAGGTATGTCTCTTGAAAGTAGCAGATAGAAGGATCCTGTGGCTTGATTTATTTCTTAAATCAGTTTGCTTGTGCAGGCAGAAAGAAGCTCTGCTTTACCTATGACTTTATAACCCTCCTCCCAAGCTAGTTCAGTGGAAGGGTGATCTACTTTAAGTATCACAAAACAGGAAGATGGCTGTTTCCTTTAGCTAGCAGTTGCTGTGTGGGGGATAGGTTGTGGGTAGGATTCAGGTCTGTCAGCAGTCAGTAGCTTTTCCCTGAGGAGTTAACTCTGAGACACTCATAGAGCCCAGCGTGGAGCCATTCTCAGGATGTATGTGTACTGAATTTCTATTTGTTTGTCTTTTACCCTCCAGAAACTGGAGTTGCTACTTATGCTACAGAGGGTTGGAAGAGCTTCTGGCTCTGTTTACCTAGTAAAGAAAGATAACCCACCATGGGCATAGCTTGCTTTACCTAGGAAGGACAACTTTGGTGTGGGGGGGATTCTTTTAACCTTCTTCCAAGGCCTGAGTTATGTGCTAGCTGCTCTGGATGGGTATTTGTCTATACCAAAGATGCAATTCTTCTCTGGCAGTTGGGGAGGGGCTACCTTTCCCCACCTGTGCTCCATTAGAAAGAGTGAGGATATCTTTTGGGGCACTCATAACTTTCCCTTGGTTTCTGGGCAGTCCACAGTCTGTGACTGTGGTCAGCAGTCTGAGGATTTCCACTCCTTGTCAATTCTTGCTGGAAGTGAGTAGAATCTGCTCGCATTATGTCTCTGACACCTTTGTCCCAGGATCTGCTGATATGGAGGCCAAGGCAGCAGCTGCCATCACTGGCAAGTGCTCGACTCTGTCTCCTTAAATAAGTCCTTTGAATTTTCTCTCTCTGTCCAAATTCTCTATACTATGATGGCACACTTGGTGTGACTTTTTAGCCTTGGACTTTTCACTGGAACATTAAAACTGGTTTCTACATGAGAACACCCAGCATCTCCTCTGCCATCTTCCTCCAGGTCTCTACACTGGATTCTTTTCTGCATCCCCTCCTGCTCTTCTCTTCTTTCATCTATTCCCTTTCTCTTAATCCCACTCCACTCCTTTGAATACCATTTCCTGATATTCTATTTACCTTAACTTTAATTTTGTCTTTCTAAGGAATTACATGAGTGTGGGGGGCAAGCAGTCTTAGGGCCTGGGCATTGTCCCTGATCTTCTTTAGCTCAAGGTTATCATTTGAACTACAGGTCCATTTCCAGCTTTTTCTGAGTAGTTTATTGGAGATAATTAGCTCATGGACTTTCCTGCCTGTGATGATTTTGAATATTGATCATCTGATCTCAGCCTCCTGAATAGATTGGATTATAAATATGAGCCACCAGCAGCCAGCAGGAATTACACTGAGAACTAACTTAAGTCTATGCTCTTTCAGTTATATTTTCGTGCACTGAGATACTCAACATATTTACTTATGGATTTGTAATCTAAATCTAACTTCCACATACAAAGGAATACATGGATCATTTGTACTCTCAGGGCTGATTCTGTATCTTGATTATAATAAATAGTCCTAGAATAAGCATGATTGTAGTAGCTTTACTATATCCTTGTTTGTAATCTTTTGGATAAATGCCTAGGAGTGGGATTGCTGGATCATAGCATAGTACTTTCATTTTTTTTTTTTTTTTGGTCCGGTTGTGGGGCCTGAACTCTGGGCCTGAGCACTGTCCCTCAGCTCTTCAGCTCAAGGCTAGTGCTCTACCACTTGAGCCACAGCGCCACTTCCGGCTTTTTTCTTTTTGCTTATGTGGTGCTGAGGAATCGAACCCAGTGCCTCAGGCATGCAAGGCAAGCGCTCTACCACTGAGCCAACTTCCCAGCCCTACTTTCATTTTTATTGAGGAGCCTCCAATCTACCTTCTAGAGTGGCTGAACACGTTTATATTCCAATCAACAGTATATTAGGTTTCCCTTTTGGCTGCATCCTCACCACCATATTATTGTTTTCTTGATAATGGTTATTCTAACTGGGATACAGTGGAATCTCAAAGCTGTTCTGGTTTGGATTTCAGAGATTTTGTGCATTTCATGAGGCCATTGTCTGCTTTTCCTTTTTCTTCTGAGAAGGCTCTCTTTAATTCACGATTGCATTTACTAATTGGGTTGTTGCTTTTTTTGAGGGTTGAATTTTTAAGTTCTTGGTATATTCTTGGTATCAGGCCATTGTCCAATGTGTAGCTTGTAAAAAGCTTCTCTAATTTTGCTCATTGTAATTTTAATATGTTGGCTATATCTTTTGCCATTCAAAAACTTTTAAGTTTGATGCAATCAAGATTTAATTTGTTGTAAATCTGGATCTTTACTCAGAAATTTTATACCAATGCCCAGAAGCACTAATGTTTTCCCTCTTTCCTGTAATAGTTTCATGGATTGCACGTCTCAGGTTGAAGTCTATAATCCATTTTGAATTGATGCTTGTAGAGGTGATATATAAGGATCTAGTTTCAGTTTTCTGCATGTGGATATCCATTTTGACAGCACCATTTGTTGAAGAGCCTGTCTTTCTTCCAGTATATTGTTGCATCCCTTATCAAATATCAAATAGCTATCAGTCTGTGGGTTAATTACTGGATCTTCTGTTCCATTGGTCTTCAGGCCAGTTTTTGTACCAGTACCAAGCTGTTTTCATTACTATGGCTATGTAATAGAGTTTAAAGATTGTTATTTTTATTCTTCTAGCACAATTCTACCTGCAAAGGATTGCTTTGTACAAGGGTCCTTTGTGGTTACATCTGCATTTTTTATTGCTTTCTCCATCTTAGTGAAGAATGATATTGGGATGCTGATATGCATTGCATTAAATTGGTGTTTTACTTTGGGCAATATTATATTTTCACAACATTAATTCTTCCAGTACAAGAGCTTGGAAGGTTTTTCCCATCCTTAAGTTTTCTTCAATTTCCTTTTTTAAATTTTTAGTATTTTCACTATAGAAGCCCTTCACAATTTTTATGATTCCTAAGTATTTTTAAGCTATTCCAAGTGGAGTTGCTTTTCTGATTTCAGTCTTGATTCCATAGTTGATGAAGTGAGTTATCTTGATGCTTATTTTGGAGATAGAATTTATCATCACTTTTACTTTTCTATGTATGTGGACTTATGAGCTTCATATCTAATGATCTCAGCCAATGATACCAGCTTTAATGTCAATCATAATATGCAAATATCCTAGATTTGCCTTTAACATCATCACATTTTAAAATTAATTTTCCGATATTATGATACTAATAATTATTCTATAGTAACTTGATGTAATTAAAACTCATCGAATGCACCAGAGTGAATAGTTCTCATTCAAGAATTTAATGAGTAAAAATGTATAGATTTAACTTAAAAAATTGAAATCCTTGGAAATATTTTTACTATATATTAATATATAGCTTTGAATATAGCATACCATATTTGATAGCTACATAGTAATTTTTATTAATTATAATTAATTATAGAGGAACATGAAAAATTCTTTTTAAAACTCGAATACCATGAAAATTGTACAGGTTTATTTTATATAGTATAAAGTTCAGCACATATAAAGAGTTTATCCTGCAAAATCAGGGTAGTGTTTCCATTTTCTTATATTGTTATTAAGATTGGAGTACTTGGTCTACAAACTATTCACTTCTAGTTCTTCATACAGTAATGTGAAGAGATGACTATCGTTGCAATATTGTGATAAAAAATTAAACTTTTTTGTGTTTATGTTTTGGTATCTATTATCTATATATCCTCTATCGGGCTTCTTCCACTAAACCAGCCTCTTGTAATAACAATTCTGCATTCACATTAACTAATTATCATAACATTCTACATTCAGATCAACTAAAAATCTTCAATACATTAGAGAAAATATATGAGGATATTTTTCTAAATCTGACTTAATACACTGTCTAGTTTCATTTACTTACTTTGTAGGCAAGAATGTGGACAGAAGGGAACCTTACTTCATTGTTGGCGGGAATGCAAACTTGTTCAACCACTTTGGAAAGAAGTATGGAGGTTGCACAAAAGACTTCACATATAGCTCCCCTATGACCAAGCAATCCCACTTTTGGGCATTTAAACAAATGTTTACAAACAAGACCACACTAAAGCTACCAGAACATCTATGTTTATTGCAGCATTATTTACAATAGCTAAGATATGGAACCAACCCAGATGCCCCTCAATAGATGAATGGATCAAGAAAATGTAGTATATATACACAATGGAATTCTATGCCTCCATCAGAAAGAATGATATTGCCCATTTGTTAGGAAATGGAAAAACGTGGAAAAAATTATATGAAGTGAAGTAAGTCAGGCCCAAAGAAACATAGGTCCCATGGTTTCCTTTATTTGCAATATCTAGTATATGTATGACTCAAGCGGAAAAGGTCAGATAATGTGATGTTAGGAAAATGAACCCTTAGATATGTATTTTAATGTTTTCGTTTCTTTCATGCAGGTGTTTCTAACGCATTTATAAGATTATTTCTTTGTTGCTTTGTATGTCCCTCCCCCACAGTATAACCCCTGCTTACACTATATTTGATGTCAGTATAACTTGTGGAGGAGATGGGGAAAAACAAGTCGTTTAAGAATAGAGGTGGACCTGTTGCAACAATGAGAAGTACAAGTTGTCATGTCGAAAATGAGCTTTAAAACGTTGGTGAAGGGGGGGGAGGGGGCATTGGGTGTGGGGGGAGGGGGGAAAGCTGGGAAGGGATGTGAAGGGTAAACAAAGGAGGAGGCTTCAATGCTTGAGAAGAAATGTTCGCATTATCCTGCCCATGTAATTGTAACCCCTCTGTACAGCATGTTCACAAAAAAAGATAAAATAAAATATAATTAAAAAAAAAGAAACACCCTACATTCTCACCACTGTTCAGTCCAAACTCAAGTTCAATAGCCTTCTTCATTAAAACCTTATGGCAGTTTAATTACACCTGAAAAAAAAAAGAATTCTTTTATGGCTGAATATTTCATGTATATATGTATATACACATATGTATATATATTCACATATATAAATGTTTAGATACATATATGCATACATGCACATGCATACATTCATTCATATATGTATTTATGCGCATATGTATTTACACACATACATGTAGAATGTGTATATTTGCTGGTATGTACATGTATGATTCTTTGTGCGCAAATGTACTCACATGTGTATGCATGCACATACATGCATGCATATTCATGTACATGTGGATGTATATATATGTGGATGTATTTATGCATATATGCATACATGAATACATAATATAGTTGGGCATATGTGTATTTATATACATTTAAATGTATTTATGCACATATATCTATATCTGATATACATTTATATGCTATATGCACATATGTACTTATCCATGTGTATATATACATGTACACATATGCATACATGTTTATAAAAATGTATATATTTAATACAAATGTGTGTATATGCATGAATTTGTACATGCATATATATACATATTTGTGTTTGTATATAAAGAAGACACAATTTACTTTCTTATTTGTTAGTGATCCATCAAATATATGAATCTAAATCCAATTACACATAATATCTTTAGTCTCCATGACTACATGGGATTTATCCCAGCATGTAAAGACAATTGTATACATGCAAATCAGAGATAGAAAAAATGACTTACTGATATCATCTCAACTTCTCAAGAAGCAGAAATTGAGAGCATCAATGTTTGAGATCAGATCAGGCAAACAGATCCCAAACCTCCTAGTACAAATAAATAGACCAGGTGTGGTGAAAACATATGTATAATCCTAACTACGTAATCACAAATTAGTCACAAATAAAAGAATTATATTTTAAAGCTCATGGTCAAAAAGACTGAGATCTATTTTTTAAAAAAATTAATAAAGGTCTTTGAAAGTGTAATTTAAGTTGTGTATTATTTGATTTTCTGGCAGAAAACACTGAGTTACAGCTCTACAAGTAGGTGATAGACAAATAGATGAAAAATATGATAGATGATAAATATATGATATAGGATAGATACAAATTTATAAATATACTGTCTCATGACAACAAAATTAATTTAAACACATGATTATTTCTATAGCTATAAGAAAACATGACAAGGGGCTGGGAAGGTGGCTCAGTGGTAGAGCGCTTGCCTTGCATGCATGAGGCCCTGGGTTCCATTCTTCAGCACCACATAAGCAAAAAGAAAAAAAGCCAGACATGGTGCTGTGGCTCAAATGGTAGAGCGCTAGGCTTGAGCTGAAGAGCTGAGGGACAGTGCCCAGGCCTACAGTTCAGGCCCCATGACCAGACTCCCCCCCACCAAAAAAATGATAAAATTCAACTTTGCCTAATGAAAAACTCTTGCAGCCTTATGTACAGAAAGGAGGACATGCCTCAAATAACACAAGCTACAAATGACTAAGCCACAACCAACTTATGATTGAAAGGCCAGATCTGAGACTATATCCTCTAATTACTGGGACACACAAGGATGTCCCTTGTCACCCATTTCACCTACTGCAGTACTGGATATTCTAGTGGAATCAATTATTTAAGAGTATAAAAGAAAACTACCATAAATTTAAAGAGAGGAATTAAAATTAACCATGTTTGCAGATAAGATGGTTCTATACATTGAGAACCCTAAATTCTTCCATTGAAATACTATAGAAGTGATATATACAAAGTTTCAAGGTACAATCAACGTGAAAATTAGGAATGTTTCTGTTCACCAATAATGAATTTACCAAGAAAGAAATCTTTATTAAGTCTTAACTGCCTTATTGAATAACTCGTTTTTCTCCTATAATCAAACCCTAATTATAGTAATAAAATATTTAAAAGTGCCTATTTTATATTCACTGAAAACATAAACTGAAGTCTGAGCCCTATCAATTACTAATACTGACTCTATTTTAATTATAAAGATATATGAACATGAAAATATAGATATTGATCTTTGAATAACATCTGAAAATGATTAAATCGTGTTATTCTAGGTAAGTATGACTAAAGAAATGGGAAATACCAGCTCACATTTCCACAAAATGTAATAGTATCAAAGATTTCATAGACATCCACAGACACACAGTGCTTTTTGGAACCTGTTTCTTCCAAGTGGGAGATGACATAACAACTGTGGAGACAAATCAAAAAGGTAATCAGGGAAGAAATGAGTTTCATGGCTCTTGGTAATAACAGTAGTCTTAAACCTTCATCTTAAACCATTCTGGCTTCATCAGATTTGGGACTTGTGATACCCATATCCATTTTTGTCTCCAGTACTGTGTCTTCTGACACTGGAATTTACTACAGATGCTGAAGTGGAACTCCAAGACTACATTCAATCATTGCCCAGGGACAATTATGCCTAAATAGGGGCCTAATAGGAGATCATGCCCATCCACAACCCTGGTAGCATGTCTACTCTCCTCAGACACTGTTCTTGCCCACTCCATGCTTGCCTCTGTATGATGTAATAAAAGACTGCTCACTCAGAAACTGAGGAACAATCTCATCACCCCTAGCAACAATGTTCAAATCTCAGAGGTGTGCATAGATACTGAACCCGCACAATGACTTGTATGCAGGAATGGTACACTGTATTCAAAAGTTAGTCTGTATCCCCAGGGATCTAGTTGGACTCCTGAGTAATGCCATATTTATTCCGGTAACTAGTATTAGGCTTAAGATTCAAAGAGGATCTGGAAATGTTCTCACAACCGAATTTTAGCATGAACTGCTCAGTCCCAGAGGCAGGCCCAATAATCAGGAGAGCCAGCAGATAAAGGTCTACAATTGACAAACCCAATCTGTAAAAACTGGATGAGTCATTTTTCCTGCAAATGCAAGACGTCAAAGCAAGATGACAAGGATCACAGACACTCAAGCAAATACGGCACTACCTAAAGAAATCAAGTTGTTCCCGTAAGAGTCAAGAAATGAGAAAATGCGGTGTCTTTTCTTTTTCTTTTTTGTCAGTTTGGGGATTGAACTCAGGCCTAGGCACTATCCCCGGGCTCAGTAGCTCAAGGCTAGTGCTCTAACACTTGGAGCCATAGCACCAATTTTGGATTTCTGGGGATTAATTGTACATAAAAGTCTCAGTCTCATAGCCTTTCCTGCCCAGACTGGTTTGGTATAGCAATCCTCAGATCTCTGCTTCCTGAGTAGCTAGGATTACAGACATGAGCCACTGGCATCCAGATCCAGTGGGATCTTAAAGGCAAAAATCGCAATGACTCAGGCAAATGTGGAAACACCAAAGGCAACTACATTGTCCCATTAACTTATGGTAAGGAAATGGACTTTTCATGAACTGCCTGTGGTTTAAAATCATTGTTTTAAGTTAACTCAGTGAGTTACAAGAAAACATTTAAAAATAAAACTGTAGGAAAAATAAATTAATAAAGTGAAAAGGATATTAAGTAGCAAAACACAAAACCATCAGAAATTATAAAACTAAAAAATGAATTAATTGAATAATCCAATGAAAAACTTCAACAAAAAAACTCCATCATGTCTAAGAATCAGCAAACTTGGAAAGAGGTTATTTGAAAATTAGCAACCAGAGCAGTCAAAGAATGGATGAAAATGGCCATATAATCTATGGACACCACCAAGAAAACCTCGGTATATGTTAGTATAATCTCTGAAGAAAACTCAAGGAAAAAAATTCCCAGAGAAGGAAATACATGAATTGCTATATGAAACCAAAATGTCCACAAATAAATTAAACCTAAGTGAGATCTACACAGAGGCAAACTTTAACATGATGTAATAGGCAAAAAAACCCAAGACAAAAAAAGAACCGAACAACAAAAAACAGGATTTTGAGGGAGATAAGGAAAGAAGACACCTGGAATGAGTGCTAGAAGAATTTGCCAAGCAAATAAAAAATGAGGGTTATCACCAGTAGACCTGCATTTTAAAAAGTGCTATTTTTTTCAATTTATAGTGAAAATGCTAAATGATTATTGCAAGTATGGTGCTGGTGAAATATATCTTTCTCTAATTCTAGGTACTTAGAAGGCTGAGATCTGAGGGAATTAGTTTTTTAAGACAGCCCCTGGAAGGTAAGTCTGTGAGACTCTTGATCTCTAATTAACAAGGAGTAAGTTGAAAATGGAACTGTGACTCAAGTTGGTAAGGAAGCGCTGACTCTTTTTATTTACTGTTTTTAAGCTACAAAAGCTAAGGGACAGTAGCTAGACCCTGAGTTCAAGACACAGTATCAACACACACACACACACACACACACACACACACACACACACACACACACACACACATACACACACACAAATTTTATATAGATAGATAGATAGATATTGATATATAGATATGATTCTCCTACTTCTTTTGTGAATTCACATAGATTTGTTCAATGAATGTCTTTTTGTGATATTCTCATATATATGCAGTTTATTTTGGAAAAATTCACCTCCAGTATATTCTTCTTCTTTACCCCATTTTTCAAACAACTCCCTCTTTAGTGGTTTCATTATGCTACATTCATAAATATCTGTATAGATATATACATATCTATAGATATATACACATATGTATAATATATACATAAAATGAAATTAATATTGAAATAGTAATATAAAACATAATATAGACATTTGTCTCATACAACTTTTATGTAGAGCTCTAGTGGCTCATGCCTTAATCCTAGCTACTCAGGAGGCTGGGCTCTGAGAATCATGCTAAAAAGCCAATCTGGGCAGGAAATTCCATGAAGTACATCTTCAATTAACCACTAGAAACCCAGAAGTAGCACTGTGGCTTAAAGCAGTAAAAGACTACTTTGAGCACAAAAGCTCAAGGACAGAGCCCACACCTGTTCTCAGGCCCCATGACCAAGAAAAAAAAGTAAATAAAAACAAGCAATACAACAAGTTGTAGTTTAAATATGCTAAGAAATCTGAAAAAATGATATATGCAAAAAAATTTTCATGTATAATCTTATAAATAAAATGTACAAAAGGTAATTTTAGATAGTGTTCATTGCTTCAAAATCAAAACTGTAGGTTTTTATTCCAGTTTGAATTATCATTTTTAACCTACTATCATAATTTCCAAAGTTAAATTTGATGCCCTCATATTTATTTAGAAAAAGTTCACACTGCTTATGCTAGATTGTTTACTACAGTCTAGTCTAACAATTTAATTCATTTATTGAAGGATAGTAAAATTCCCTCAGGAAACAATTATGATACTATTTTGTAAGCTATATGTAATCATCTAAAATGGCACAAGGAATGCTTTTAAATTCAGAGACTGGAATAAAAAGCTTATGAACACAAGAAAATAAAATGTATCTTCAAATTTCTTTCTATGAAATGGGAAATATTATGTTACTTTAGAATAAATAATATTACCATACCCAGAGTATGACTGAAATTACAGTTTTACTGTAGAAGTAAGCTAAGAAAGTACCCCTGATTTCCAGAGAGAGAGAGAGAGAGAGAGAGAGAGAGAGAGAGAGAGAGAGAGAGAGAGAGAGAGAGAGAGAGAGAGAGAGAGAGAGAGAGAGAGAGAGAGAGAGAGAGAGAGAGAGAGACTCAGCATTTGAAACAATTCTTAATAATCAGAAAATTTCCAGGGATACATGACTGATTTTGTTTTCACTGGAAAACAAATTTAATGCATGATTATTTAAAGTTGGATAACTCTTGTGTTTGACACAAGGTCAAATCTATAAAGAGGAGAAATGATAAATATGACGTTTAATTGCATCACTGCATTTGTAATTCAGTGGGGAATATTTTCAGCTTGATTTCCTGTCAATAACTTCTATGAACATAATTATGCCATTGGCCTGACTTTATGATTGCATATAGACACATAAATATCAATGTAAAACAACAACAGCAATTTAAATGAGATAAAATAAATTTTATGATACCTCTTGAATGTAAGGATTTATCTTCATAACAATATTCATACTTTATAAATGAAACTCTACCTTTCCTTCTTTTAATATAATTGTGTGCTATAAGTAATAGAGTGGGATTCCTTACTAAAGACAGTAAAAGTACCTATGAGCACATTGAGAAGCTATTTTTAATCATTTGTGAATATGTTATCCTTGCTAATTTTATCACTAATTGTAAATAGACAGCAAATTACATGATCATTAACTAAATCTTCTGTGACCTGATAACCAATTAACTAAAATTGCTTAAACCTATCCTTTAAAGAATAATGTGAACTTTAGATATTTCTTCATAAAGGAAAAATGTGAGGTATAATATATATGTATATATTTACTAAATTGTATTTGTTAATAATTAAATCTGTTGTAATATCTTGGATAAAACAATCTAGAAAATCAGACATCCTGAATAAAATCCTGTGGCACCTTGCTACAGGATATAAAGAAATTTACACTTTATCCATAGATTGCAAACTCTCTTATTAAATACCTTGGGAATGATAACTTGAGTAAACTTACAAAAATATGTTAGAGCTTAATAATTATATCTGTAGATAAGAGTGGCACTTGCCTCCTTTTATATTACTGTTTTGGAAAATTTACCTAAATTGAATCACAAATAGTTGATACAAATTGAGAATCATTTAAAAATTTAAGAAGATAATTTAGCTATTCTTATATTAAATGCAATTTTAGTAAAAGTGTATCATATTATAAATCATGAAATAAAATCATAATGTAAAATTTATCATAACAAAATTAAAATTCTGCATTAATTTAATTTTGTTAGAATGTATCATAATTTAATTTTCATTGTTTTCCCTATTATCTTACAATCATACTTTCATTTAATTTATACTTTTTTGTCAATACATCAGAATTTTATAGAGAAGGTTTCCATGACAACTTAATGTAGCTTTTGGTATATAATACTTTTGAAAGTAGTTTGTCTTTGGATTTGTGTTTTGTATTATTCTATTAATCCTAGAGACTTTTCTGTTTAGTTTTTCTTGGAAAAACTCAAGTTGAAGAACAAAAGTAAAGATCAGAGTTGAACTAGTACAGACAGGTATTTCTTCTGAGGCATTATCCCTCTAATAATTTAAAACTAATTCAAACCAATTATTTTCAGATATGGTTGATTGTTCAAGAATATTGGTCTCTGTAAGTAAAAATATTCATTTACACTTGTCCTTATTATCATATTTGTTCATAGTTATTAAAGCTATTTTATTGTTTACATTAGGAAAGTCAAACTATATATGTTGTATAGATGATATTGATAGATAATTACTTTGATTTTGATCTACAAATAGTTATTACTTTTACAATATTTTGTAGTAATTAAGAAAAACTTTACACTTGGACAATAGCAAATAACATTGACCACTTTTTCATCATGGTGAAAATTTATGGGATGCTTTTTTTCTGTTATGTCACATTACAATTTCATGTCAGTTCATCATTGTCTCTTAATATGTATGCAGATGAATATAAATAAAAATTTCACTCAGCTACACACATTAAAGAAGCATATAACCATGGATCTATGAATATTTAAAGTGCTTCTAGGATTTCATAAGGAAAACGTATTGAATCTATCCTGTAACCAGAATGTGAAATGATGCCTTAGCTAAAAGCACTACATTGAACAACATAAAAACAACAATGAGAAGTACAAGTCGTTATGTCGAAAATGAACTTTACAACTTCGGTGGGGGGGCAGGGAGGATTGGGTCGGAGGGCAGGGGAGGACGGGAAGGGATGGAAGGAGAAACAAAGGAGGAGGCTACAATTCTTGATAAGAAATGTACTCATTATCTTGCCCATTTAATTGTAACCCCTCTGTACAGTATTTTCACAATAAAAAAAAAAAAAAATTAAAAAAAAAGAAAATCAACAAAAAAAACCCAGAAAAACCACAATACTTTGAAATATGCCTGTACCTTTTCTTTTTTCTTTTTCTTTTGTTACTGAAGCTTAAACTTAGGGCCTATCACTCACTTAGGTTTTTGGGTCAAAACTAGCTCTCTACCACTTGAGCCATACCTCCAGCTTTTTTGCTCCTTAATTAGAGGTAATTCTCTTGGATTCCCTCTGCACTGCCTGGATTTGGCTTGGGATCCTTCCATCTCAGTCGCCTGAACAGCTAGGACTGCAGGCATTTAACTAGTCAGAATAATGCCAGCTTCTCATTTCCTTAATACCACATTTCAAGGCAAGATTATATCTGTTCCATTTTATTCCATATTCCCTTTATAGTTTATTGAATCATCTGTGAATATCTTTACATGATTTTCTTTTTTTATTGTGAAATTACTGAACAGAGGGGTTACAATTACGTGGACATGATAATGAGTACGTTTCTTATCAAGCATCATAGCCTACTCCTTTGTTTCCCCTTCCCATCCCTTCCCATCCTCCCCTGCCACCTCACCCAATCCTCCCCACCCCCACCAAATTTGAAAAGAGTAAGCCAAGCCCAAAGAAACTTAGGTCCCATAGTTTCCCTTATTTGCAATAACAAGTATATGTCTGAGTCAAGCAGAAAAGTTCAGATAAGTTGATGTTAGGGAAATGAACCCTAAGATATGTATTCAAATGTATTTTTTTCTTTCAGGTGATTGTTTCTAACACATTTCTAAGATTATTTCTTTGATGCTTTTTATGTCCCTCCCCCATGGTATAACTCCTGCTTTCACTGTATTTGATGTTGGTATAATTTGTGGAGGGGAAGGGGAAAAACAAATCGTTTAAATAGGGATACATGTGGACCCATTGCAACAATGAGATGTGCAAGTCGTTATTTTGAAAAATGAACTTTACAACTTTGGTGGGGGCGGGGGACGATAAGGTGGGGGGAGTATGAGAAAGGATGGGAAGGGGAAACAAAGAGGAGGCAACAATGCTTGATAAGAAATGTACTCGTTATCTTGCCCATGTAATTGTAACTCCTCTGTACAGTATTCACACAATAAAAAATAAAATAAAATAAAAAGAAACAAAAAATCACATACTACATTAAAAACAACAACAACAATATGAGGTCATTCACACGTTATTAATTCTAGGAACATAAACAAATATATCTAAATTTCACTGTTAAGAAAATATTTAAATATATCTACATAGTTTTTTTTTTAATTCATAGATAGCTATTAATTTAACAAGGCAGATTACTTGTTGTTTTGGGGTTTTTTTTTGTTCCATTACCAAGGCTGGAGTTTCTGCTCTCACTTGGCTTTTTCACTCAATACAGGCACTGTACCAATTTATTGAGTCACATCTTTCTTTATTGCTCTTTCCTTGTCAACTAGAGATAAAAGTCTCAGTCTTTTCTGCCTGGATTTCCTTGAACTGGGAATCTCAGATCTCAGCCTCCTTAGGAACATTACAGGCCTGAGCTATCAATAGTCAGCCAAAGCAGCATATTTTTAAACATAAAGACAGTTTATGTTGCATATAGTCATGATACTACCATATGTGTATATATTGTATATCACATATGCATTAGATTTGTTTCTCTTATGTAAATAATGTATTATATTAAGTAAAATAATATTACACACTATTAGTGAATTACTGTTTCTCTTAGTCAAAATCTCAATTTTTGCTCCTTCATTTTTAGAAAGAAATGTTGAGTTCTATGTTCCATTTTTGTCTAAAATGATGAGAGAGGGAGATTTAAAGAATAAACTATAAAAATGGCCACATAGAATATATAAAGATGTTAATTATTACATGTTTCTGGAAAGTTTAGTTGGATGTCTTAATTCATCAGGATTCATCTGGAAATATTTTGAATTTTTCCATTTTCTCCATCTTGTGAAGAAGCTATTTTCATACTGTTTAACATATTGTCTTACAAATCTAATTGATTAAATGTATCTCTAATCTAGTTTTTGTATAGATTCAAAAATGTTAATTTGAATAATATGCATAATTAGTATTTACTTTATTTCTCTTTCACTTCTGATTAGTGCCAAATAGATTTAAAAACACTTCATTTTATTTTGTCAGTCCTGGGGCTTGAACTGCAGGCATGGGCACTGTCCCTGAGCTACTTTTCTTCAAGGCTAGCACTCTATCACTTGAGCCACAGCACCACTCCGGCCTTTTCTATTTATGTGGTACTGACGAATCAAACCCAGAGCTTCATTCAGGCTAGCAAGCACTCTACCACTAAGCCACAGGCCCAGCCAAGACTTGATCTTTTATAATGATACTTTTTATATAAGGCAAATCTTCCAGATTTTGAACTAGTTACTAAAATTTCCAGAATATTATGTAAAATGATTTTACACACACTTAGTGATTGCACAAAGTAATAAAGTATACATTAGTGTAATATAATAAGTAGGAAGACTGGAAATCATATTTTGCATGACAAGTAAAGACTATACTATTGAAAACAATACTGAGATGAAGATTGATTATAAGATATATTTGGCTCATTTAAGTGTATTAATATGTGGCATTTTTGTTTTAACATGCTCTCAAACTCACAATATTTAGATAGTGAAATATTCAAATGTTATAGGTATCTCAGTATCTATTACCTTTTTATCATCTATCATTTATCTATATATGAAAGACAACACATATTTCAAATTAATAGACTTATGTTCTTGTAAAACATTAACCTTTGTTGGAGAATTCATCTAATAAAAAGGATATTCGGTTAAAGATTTAGTTACTTTTAAGTACTATAAAGTAAATCTATTCATTAAATAATTTTTATTTATTTACTTATTTTTATTTATTCCTTTTCAACTTTTTTTTTCCTTTTCAAGTTTTGAAACTTGGAATGATCAAAAGTAGCAATTTCACTTTTAGTTAGGCAACATATTTCAAAACATAATAACTACTAAATTCTTCCAGTTCTTTTTGTTCCAAAGGTTTTACCTTGTCATGCAGTACAATCTCCACCCTTGAGGTATGACTGAGTATATTCCCTGCATGACTTCCATGAGCCTCAATGATACTGGCTTGTACTGGCTGCTTACAACTCTAAGCAGTGTCTTTGATTTAAGATGCTCACCACTAAAGGAAATTCTCTCTATTGAAGTGATTTGATTACTATAATCTTAGTAATTGTAATGCATAGTGTTTTGGACCAAAAAAAGACAAGGTCTTATATTTCACATCTATAAATTTTAGGGATTTGTTGTTTATGAACTATTTTATGTTTTCACAAATATCCACAATAATGTATTTTATATAGATTCTCATAAATTTAAATTTAATTACATATGTATAAATAAGTGCATCACACAGTTCATATCCAGAACATTAAAATGTAATAACAAGAAAATACTAAACAAATATGGAATAATTGACAAAACTTTACATACATGTACACATATATGTAGTAGATACTTTTAGATCATAGCTAAATATGTGAGAAGAGTAATGGAAAATTTTAAAGTCACTTTATTATTATTAAAAAGGTGATGTACAGAGGAATTAAAATTACATGAGTCAGGGAATGAATACATTACCCTCTTACAATGTCTTCTGTTCCCTCAATCTCTCCTAGTCCTTCCCTCTTATCTCCACTCACGGGTTGTATAAATAATTTTCATTAGTGTCCATTGCTATCCTTTTTCATTCTTTTCCCCTTGAGTTCTGAACCCTTCCCCCAACCCTCCAAAGATATACACTTAAATACACCACACATAATGGAAGACAAAATCATTGAAATTTAAATTAAAAAAGAGACATATCTTGTTTCCATATCTTGGAGGATGTCATAGCTAGATAGATGGATGAATGGACAGGTAGACAGAAAGACAGACAGACAGACAGACAGATAGATGATAGATAGATAGACAGATAATTTGATACAAATAGGAAGAGGCACATAGACATTGCACCTTTTTGTTTCTCTCCTAAGAGTATCCTCTTTTGGTGTCATTGTGTATATCTAGAATCCTGTATAATTTATCATATCCCAATGTCATTTCATTCTAATTTCCAAATTGACTGTTTGTTTATCTGAGCTTGGATTACACTTAGCATGATTTGTTCTAGTTCCATCTATTTCCCTGCAAATGATACTACTTTATTCTTTCTAATGGCTGTGTAAAATTCTATTGTGTATAGATACTGTACTTTTTTGATCCACTCATCTATTGTGAGACATCTGGGCTGTTTCCATATCTTGGCTCTTGTGAATAGTGTGGCAATGAACATGGATGTGCAGGTGTTTTTTTTTTTTTTATCATATTCTGGCTCATGATGTTCAGGATAACTGCCCAGGAGTGGTTTGGCTGGTTTGTAGGAAAGATACCTGCTTATTTTTTTTGAGGAACCTCCAGAATGCTGTCTAGAGTGATTATACTAGTTTCTATTCCCACCAACAGTGCAGTAAGGTTCTCCTTTCCCCTCATCCCTGCCAACATTTGTTGTTGTTTGAATTGACAATGTTGGCTGATCTAACTGAGATGGAACCTTAGAGTTGTTTTATATTTCTTTTATGGCCAGGGATGATGAGTATTTCCTCATGTGTTTCTTTGCCATTCTTACCTCTTCTTCTGAGAAGTCTCTCCTTAGCTCCCTTGCCAATTTATTGATTGGTTTACAAGGTTTGGGAGGGGTTAGATTCTTGAATTCCTTATACAGAAGGGTCCCTCACCTATTATGAGAGCTCCTTTCCAGAGACCACTGCAACAGATGAAAATCCATGAAATAGCAACTTATATATATATATATATATATATATATATATATATATATATATATATACATATAATGCTTAACAAATCCTTCCTACTACCTTTCCCACTCTCTCTTTCACCTTTCTCACCCTCTTTACATGCCCTTAAATACTTTCTACCCTGTAAAACCTACATAATTATAACAACACTCTTTAAACCTACATAATTTTAACAACATATAAAATTCTACATTGGTACTTACCAATGAATTATACAAGTTGAATGATGATCAGAAATTATGTAGCTGTGCAGCACTGATGGTGATAAAGGTGATGACAATGATACAAATGTACTACACAGCCAAGAAGAGCATTACAGCTCTTCTGAAGGCACCACTTCATCAGACACTTCATCAGATGGTGCAGTATCAACAGGCCATAACTTCTATTTCTGCTAAAAGCCTGGGCCTAACTGAGCTCTTCATCCAAGTGGTGCCCGTATTTATGGGGAGTTGCTGGGGCTGCTTTTTCTTCTGAGTGAAGAAGTTTTTTATAAACTGACATGCCACTAATAATTCTATTTATGAAGTATGATGAATGAAGTATCCGGGGATCCCATTCCTCAGCCACTCACTGAAGTTCTTTGTCTATTCTGACCATGGTTTTAAGATGATTGAGTGTTTGACCAGCCTCCTCCTCTTCTCCAGTTCATAGTTGGTCTTGTTCCTCATCCTCTTCTTGACTTACTGACTTCATCATCTCCATTAGTTCTTTGACCATCAGCGGTTGTGAGTAAACATTGATCAGGTCATTCATATCATCAAATGTCATGTCATTGAAACCATCTCCTCCCAGTAGTTTTGTCAATTTCACAGCCTTACCTGCTGCAGAGTGATGGACTTCATCAAGGAATAATCCCTTGTAATCACAGACCACTAGTGGCTGCAATTGTTTCCAGCTGGCATTTACTGTTTCAGGCTTCATCTCCTTTGTGGACTTCAGAATATTTAAGAGATGAGACACAATATTTTCATCACACCCATAAGCCTTGGCAAGAAGTTTTTTTTGTCTGAGTCCATAGCTTCAACCAGATTTAGTATCGTGTTTCAAAAGTGCAGAGCACCTTACAAGCATGAATAAAACCTTGGGCCAAATGAGCAATGTAATGTTCGGCACTAAGAACTCTGTCTGAATACCATTATACAAGAGATCAACTGCATGGCTTCCAACAGTGTACATGATCAGGAGCACTTTGAACTTGAGATTTTTCTCTGCCTGATAAAGCTTAACCTCTAGGATAAAGCACTGGTAGAGCCAATCAGCTGTGAGGAGTTTTCATGATTGAGGCCCTGGGGTTGTGCATCTAGTATTGTTTTTTAGGGCACTGGGGTTTTATGACTTATCAGTGAGCCCTGGCTTTCCCATAAAGCTCCCAGCATTCTCATACATAATCAGTTACTCCATCTTTTTGAGCCTTAAAAACCAAAGGCTTTGGCTTTGTCCTTCATAATAAAAGTGGAAGATGGCATTTATTTCCAAAATAAGTCCATCTCATCCATGTTGAAAACTTCAGGCTTATAGCCCCTTCCTCAATGATAGATTTGAACATGTTGTTCACTCTCATAGTCCTTGGCTCTGGTTTTATCCACAAAGGCAGATTCTCCATACAGAGACACACTCTTGAATCCAAAGCATCTTTGAAATTTATCAAATCAATCTTTCCTGGCACTGAATGTGGTGGTTCTGGTGTGAGAAGCAATCCACAGTCCTGCTTCTGCATTGTTGTTGTCATCTTCATCCTCTTCAGCATTGTGAAAATCCATGCTTTCTGCAAAACAATCATAAAGTTTCTTGGTCTTTGTCCAGATGGTGTTTGTATCCCAGGAGATATTCTTCTTCCTGAAGTCATTTGTCCACAGGTCCAATGCAGACTTCATCCTCACAATGTCCTTATTGTGGGAAGTGACCACCCTTTTGCAGTCTTCTTAAAAGTCTTTCTTGGTGCTAGGAAGTTGGCTCAGTGGTAGAGTGCTTGCATCACATGCATGCAGCCCTGAGTTTGATTCCTTAGTACAATAAAAGCAGAAAAAAGCTGCAAGTGTCACTGTGTCTCAAGTGGTAGGGAGCTAGCCTAGAGCTGAAAAGCTGAGGGACAGTGCCCAGACCCAGATTTCAGCACCCATAACCAAAAAAGTTATTCTTGTGGTAAACCTAATGTTCTTTTCATCTTTATGTGGTGAACTGTACATCTGTTGATACAATAATGGCAGGCTATAGCTATATAGTTTTTGCCTTCCTTTAACAGACTGAGAACTTCCACCTTTTGTTTGACAGTAAGAATCTTCTTCTGTCAATTGGTTCACTTCCAGAAGCCTTAGAAGGCTCAAAACGTTTGGGTGACATCATAGGACTAGAAATAAATTCAGACTTTTACAAAAACTTCAGAAAAACACAACACCACAGAGCAACATTACATGTAGTGATCAGATGTCCATGTGAAGTGAACAAAGAGGGATGCTGAGGGCTGGGAAAGTGGCTCAGTGGTAGAGTGCTTGCCTTGCATTCCTGAGGCCCTGGATTTTATTTCTCAGCATCACATAAGCAAAAAGAAAAAAGCCAGAAGTGGCACTGTGGTTCAAGTGGTAGAGTGCTAGCCTTGAGCTGAAGAGCTGAGGGACAGAGTTCAGGCCCCATGACAAGACAAAAAAAAGAGGGATGCTGAAAGATTGAAACATTTGGCCCAGTAGGAAAGAATAAAGAGACTGATGCTATGGTCACTGGGCCAATCAGCTCCCAGGATACAGAGCACAGTACTGTGGTTGTTTGACTTCCATTACATCAGCCAATAGTTTGTAGTGTACAACCTCCCATTGGCAAACTTCAACAAGCACTAGTGGTGTATAGTACTGCATCTCAATTGTGTACAGTAAGGTGTTCTTCCTCTAATGAACTACATAATGTATTTTATTTTTATTTAATATTCTTCTAATATGTTTTAATTAATATTTTATATTGTTTTATATTGTTTTAATTTTTTAGGCAGAAATAATTAAAGTCATCAATATTATATGACTATATAAATACTGCAAAATCCCTTAATATAGTGAAAACTCCATGATACCTGCAACACAATGAAGCCATAATAAGTGAACTGCCATATAGCAAAGATGATTGTACTGGATATTAGGCCTTTATCTGTTGTATTGCTGGTAAAGGTCGTCTCACACTCTGTTGGCTTTCTTTCCAGTTAATAGCTCTGTCCTTAGCTGTGAAGAAACTTTTAATTTTGATGTAATCCCTATTTATTGTGCCCCTGTATTTTTTTACAGGAAGTTTCTACCTTGCAGTAATTTCAAAGTTTTGCTTCTGACGTTGAGGTCTTTGATCACTTTGAATTGATATTAGTGCATCGTGACAAACCGGGTTACACTTTTAGTTTACTGTAAATGTATGCCCAGAGAAGCAGCTTTAATATCTGTAGGAAGTAAAACTGCTCAAGCTTCAAAGGAAGATTTTTTTTGAAATTTTAATATTTTTTTCCTGTTTATTTAGCAGTCTTTTGACTTAAACATGATGATACCACAAAATACTCCTGTAAGATCTTAACGAAATGAATTCTTAAAGAGTGAGAAGTTAACACAGGTATCTCAACTTAGTTATTTCATTCAAAGAGACATGGAACTTAGGATCCATGTTTACCAAATGATATGTGCTAGAGTAAATTTTGTTAATAATTTTATCTAAGTGGTGATGCCACTTGGGTTTACCATTCAGCCATTGAAGGATTCTAATATTCTGCTAATATTCTTGGATTACATTTTTAAACATATACAGAACAACACGGGGAGGGGGGGAGGAGGAGTGGCAAGGAGAAAATACATAGATACAAAATATCCATTGTAGTGAAAAAAAATCACACTTCAACCATCCTGTGGAAGGGGAAACATAACAAAGTCTCAGTGAACAAAAGGAGTCAATTTTGAAAATAAAAATTAAAAATGGGTATACTATTCATTTTATTCAAAAAATCAATGTCAATACTATACATTTTTGTCAAGTTCAATTTCCTGTTAATCATATATCAAAATGATTTAAGATAAACTTTCCTTACTATATATATATGCAATGATTAGTATAAAATAAAGGTGTAATGTTAATTAGAATATAAAATTTATTTGTAGAGAAAAATGACACGCCATGTTATTAAAACACTCATGGATTATCATTGGGAACTATATATTAAAAATGTAAGCCTCTTATCACTGCCAAAGAAATAGTACCAAAGATTTCAAACAAATTATCTAGGAATCATTCATTAAAAATATATGTACACTTAAACATTGTTATAAAGCATATCAATTATATTGCATTTTACTAAAATAATGCCCAAGGAAATACATTTTCATGTATACATGAGAGAAAAATATTACAGAATAAATTTAATATAGATGTGGGGTATATATTGCATTTATTCCTGCAAGGTGAAACATGGTCAAAGCCACAAGTTTGATCTTTAAGTGGGTCAGTCAGTTTTCTTTGACCCAAGGGACTGAGTCCATCTAAACTTCTGTGCAGTATCGTTATCATTTATCATATTGTGAAATAGCTTTATGATATACATGATTTTGTAAAATAATCTGTACAATTTGGGAAAACATTAAAGCTATATATTTCAAAGCCTAATGAGTCACCAACAGTTGTAAAATGTCCCCAAATTAAATTTTGGTGAAGTATGACATTGCTCTAGCCTACGCAAATAAGTTTTATCAATATATGTGTTGATTTCAAATAGATAATTTAAATTTACTTAAATTGCCACAAATAACATTTAATGCTTAAAGACTTTCTGAGTCATCTCTATGAAAATTATTAATTCATATGGACACTAAAACAAAATGTCTTCTAATTAAAAGATGTGAAACACTGTGCTTAACTTTCAAAACAGCATCTAAAACAGCAGGTCATAAATCTTATTGTCAGAATTCATGAGTGTGAAAGACATAAGCATCCATTGGACACAGATGTTATTTTACTGGGGAACTCTCAAACTCAACAAATAAAGCATACTAAAATTACCCTCTTTTTTATATAAACATGTACTTCAACTGGAAATTCATTAATTTGTTTTGACAATGTATGTGACACATTTCTCATAAAATGGTGCTATGAGTTTTTTAACTTAATCTTAAATGCATAGTTAATTCAACAGATTTCAATGTCACAAGTCAGAGGTGCGTCCTAAATACATTTCATGTTAGTACAGAGCTTGATCTCAAGACCTGTGTGATCTACTTCAGCTTTTTCCACTTATAGCACACACTCTACCTCTAGCCACAACTCCATTTGTAGTTTTTTATTGGAAATAAAAATCTTTCAGATTGGCTTCCAGGGCTTGTTTCAAAATATGATTCTCAGATCTCAGACTCCAGAATAGCTAGCTCTATTTTTGGCTTCTTGGTAATTAAGTGGAGATGATAGTCTCATGAACTTTCTTACCCAGGTCAGCTTCATACCAACTTTCTCAGATCTCAGAGACTTCTATAGAAGTAAGCCACCAGTATCTAACCTAAATTCCTAAATGATGTAGGGGACACTATTTTAAATGTGTTATTGTAATATATTTCTGTAGAATAGGCTAAAATAGGAGATCAGAGTAGAAATATGGAGCTATTTCAAAAGAAGAAACTAGTGTCTCAAAGTATAATATTAGTTAATTAGGAGGCTCAGATCCCAAGGATGAACTTGAATCTAGGACAAGGAGACAATTACTAGAGATTCCACATCAAGAAAAAAAAGGCAGTCATAATGTTCAGTGTACCTATGAAAAAATGGAACCAGGTAACTAAGAGATGGGGTGATTGGGAGAGATGGGGAGAAATATTAAAGTGGTTATATTGATCAGGATACATTTTACTCATACACTGACTTACATGGTTAATTGAAACTCCTTTGTACAATGAATTTCTAAGACATTTACAAATACTTTATTTAGTTTTCATTAGTTTAAATCCTGGAGGACTACAACATCACACTGCTCCTATGTGATGGCCTTGCTTTGGAGTTTGGCAGAAATCATGCCACTATTTCGATGGGTGCCAATTATCTTTCGCCAGATTAGTTTTGATGGGTTTGCAAACAAGAGCTACTATGTTTTATTGTTTTTTGTTTTGTTTTTTACTTTGCATATGTAAGCACATCTCTTGACAAGTAAAACTGTTATCATCGGCTGGGAAGGTGGCTCAGTGGTAGGGCACTTGCTTTGCAAGCCTGAGGCCCTGGGTTCGATTCCTCAGGACCATATAAGCAAAAAGAAAAAAGCCAGAAGTGGCACTGTGGCTCAAGTGGTAGAGCGCTAGCCTTGAGCTGAAGAGCTGAGGAACAATGCCCAGGGCAAGAGTTCAGGCTCCACGACTGGACCCCCCCAAAAAATTATTATCATATTAGGCATTAAAAACCTTCCATTTTAAGGAAAGCCAGCATATAGCTGGTGAAAATATCCTAGCACCACAGCCTCTACTCATTTGGCCTATTTGAAGTGTTATAATCCCAGCAGATTTCCAAAGGCTCCAATATGGCAGAGAATATACCGCAATTTTTTTAATTAAAAAAATAACTAGCAAATTCCAGCTGGAATTTAGCTATGACAGAATATCATAGCCAACATGTGAAGTTTAAACATTTTTTCTCAGAAAAAAAAAATAAAAGAAATGACCATAAATAAGTAAAGATATAAAGCAACAGTTTTGTGTTTTTATTGGTAAACTCTGTAACTTGGTTATGTCAATAATGATGTATATGTGAAACTGATTACCTATAAATTATATTGAAATGCATGACACTAATTGGAAAAGCCTCTAGAATGGTTGTAAATAATAATTACAAGGCATGATGTCCTACAACATCATGAAGTCTTACAACATCTTCAGAGCAAGGAATAAACATTTAAATGTAGTTCCCAAAGTGGCAGGAGGAAAACAGAGACTTTTTGGACAAATATTTCTGAGGATAAAAAGCAAGAGCACCTATGTCAAATGCATTGTGCTGTAATTGATTTTAAGGATTGAAAGCAGCCATTGAATAACTTGCTATGGATAATTTCCCTCTCAATTTCACATTCATCTATAGATTGTATTATGGGTTCTTTCCTAGATTTCTTTTCTGTTCAGACTCCTATGCTAGGCCCTGGAGCTACATTACGTAGTAAAACAGACAGGATATCTGACTGCTTAAAGTTTTCATTCTGGTGGGGGAAGATATTAGGAACTTAATACATGGATAGCATACTTTGCATAAAAGGGCAGTTATATGAATAAAAAACAAGATATGAGAAATAACAATATGGAGAAGGGAAGTAGTAAGTCACGTGATTAGTTGTAGTCTTCCATAGAAAGATGTCATTTTGTTACCAGTGGGTGGTGGTGGAAGTGAGCATCTAATATCCTTGGCATTTCCAATTGGAACTGAATAAAAATGCATAAATAAACAGACACTACACAAAAATAAAGTGGCAAAGCAATTATGGAGGACAGGAGAGGCTGAGAAAGAGACAGACAAGGACAGAATGAGAATACCATCAAGGAAAACAGAAATGATAGGCCTTCCTCAACTATGCAGCTCAGTTGCAAACATAATTAAGGAAATTTCCATTTTCTCCAGTTCAGAGTATTGGAGCAGTTCATTGGAATGACAATGGGCTGATCTTAGGGAAATGAAGTAACTTTACTTAAAGGACTTTTAATTTTTTATATATTTTTTTATCATCATTAAGTACTTGTACAAAGGCGTTAACATTTAACAAGTAAGTGTATAAATATAATGCTTTGTTTTATGGGGGTCTTTATTTGTTTTGCCAGTTCTGAGGCTTGAACCTTGAACTGTTAGCTCAAAACTAGCACTCTACGCCTGGTGCTGGTGGCTCATACCTGTAATCCTAACTACTCAGGATGCTGAGATCTGAGGATCGTGGTTCAAAGCCAGCCAGGGCAGGAAAAGCCGTGAAAGTCTTATCTCCAATTAACCACCAGAAAACCAGAAGTGGCGCTGTGGCTCAAGTGGTGAAGCACTAGCCTTGAGCTAAAGAGCTGAGGGATAGCACTTTGTCCCAGAGTTCAAGCCCCATAACAACAACAACAACAACAAAACCAACAACAACAACAACAAAAAGACCACGAGCACTCTACTACTTGAGGCACAGCTCAACTTCCAGGTGTTTGTGGTTAATTGGAAAATAGAATCTCAGGACTTTGCTGCCTGGGCTGCCTTCTAACTGCAATCTTCAAATCTCAGTCTCCTGAATATCTAGAATTACAGGAGTGAATCACCAGCAGCTAGCAAATACAATACTAATTGATCAGTGTCACTCTTTTCATCATTCTTCCTACATCTCTCCCAACATAATTACTCCCAATTTTCTTAGTTTCTTAGGATATGCACTGAACTTGACTTCATTTCCAGCCCCTTTTGAGATCATTGCATGTACATTGTTTCCATCTCACAGTTCTAAGTATATTTATGAGGTGCAGTTCATATGCAGGATGCTTTTAGTAGAAGTTTGTTGTACAGATGTCAGAGTAAAGGTGCATACAGTTCCATTGCCTGAAGTTTTCCTATCCCTAGGGAGAATTTCTGATGATTTACTGGCAACTAACTACTCTCGAGGAAGAGTGATCATGGGAGGTAACAAGAAGAGATAAAATGCTTGGGTCTCCTAGAACATGACTAGGAGAGAGGTTTGGACTCAGGTTCTTTCCCCATAGCTAACTCTTCTTCAATTGGAGTTAAATGGGATTACAAAGTGAGCCATAAGATTTAAAGAATTATTGCTCTCTAGAAAAAAATTCTACTACATAGACAACAGACTAAATCAATGAAAGATAGGTTATTAATGTGTTTGGAGACAACTGAAAGGGAACAGGACTACTCAAATGAGAGAGATGGCCCCCAAAAGAACTCTGATACTTTATATGACTTTTAGAACTGTCCTGGAGTTTTGAAAAGAAGCACAAGAAAAATCAGATTCATCTTTCCAAAGGATACTTGCATGTTGAGATAACATCAAGGTCTTTGAGAGTTGCGTCTAAACAGAATATGATGGTGGTTACATCAAGGTGGATAGCATTTGAAATGAGATGAAACAATCATATTTGTGCACTTTTTAATTTAAAGCTCATCTACTTTTCTGATGGACCATACCTGGGTTTCAGAAGAGGTAAAAAATAACTCCAGTGTTCTCAGTATATAAAATAACACAGGGGTTTTATAAATGAGATGAGAGGTGTGGATGCAACAGATTTGGGGTATTATGACATGATTGGCTTTGGATTTTAATATCTAGGTTTCTCAGTAGACAAGTAGCCATTTTGAGAATCCAGCTGATAAAGGATTTTCAAATCTAAGTTCATGTTTGGGTTTGAGAAAATAGCATCTGTCAGGAGATGCCAATTTAAGTTCCCGAAGTTATTAATTACTGGAGTTAACATCCATCCTTTTCTTTCTTATCTTGGATAGTCACTGGCATGACCCTTATTGTATATCACCTTTCCTTTCTTAATTCCCTGATATCCTCACACAACAATCCTTTTTTAAGACCATCTCTGTACTATTATTCCATTTCCTATTTAATTTGCAGACATGAAGATTTCTGATGAAATACAACAGTTGTTCAATGTTAAATCCTAGTTGAACCTGGCATTTAAACTTAACTCTGGCCCTCTTGGTAGGCAGGTGTTTTATGTGACCCATGCCCTTTCAATTTTTCATCGTGAATTATTTTGGAGAGAGGGGCTCACCTTTCTTCCCAAGGCAGTCTGAATTACATTTATATTACCTCTTTTGTAGTATGACAACTATACAGCAACTCACCTGGTTTTATTGTTTGGTATAGAGTCTTGCCAACTTTTTCTCCTGGAATGGTCTTAAACTACCAGATCTGCCTTCTAACTATCTGAGATTATACTCATGAGGTACCATGCTTGGCTGTGTTGTACATTTTATGTTTAAACCATTGGAAAAACACAAATCCATCCAGAAAATGGAAGAAAAGTATTGCACTTAAAATGTAGTTAGGAAAAATATGGCAGTCAATGTCATGGTCCATAAATCTTACCTGAGAAATAACTGGAAATTTTGCCACTCCCCCCCAAAAAATACTTGTCAACATATTCAGTTTCAGACACTGAGTGAGGTAAGGTTTCACTCCTTTGTATTGGTGGGTTTTTTCCTCCTTAGTAGAAAAATGCTAACTGGCCTATGGTGACTCACAACTGTAATACTAGCTACTTAGGAGGTTCCAAGTCAGCCCAAACAGAAAAGTCTCCATGAGACTACTACCTCCAATAAAACACTCAAAAAAGCTAGAAGTGGTACTGTAGCTCAACTGGTAGAGCACTAGCCTTGAGTAAAAAGAGTCTTAGGGACAGTGCTCAGGTCCTGAGTTCAAGACTCAGGACGGGCTAAAAAATAAAATATAAACAAACAAATAAAAAATTTGCTGTTCTCAAAAATCCTCATTCCTGTTGGTAGCATGGCTCAAAGGGTAGAGCGCCTGATTCTCAAACATCCCTCACCACCCGAAAAAACAAACAAGAACAAACTAACAATAAAAAAGTAAGAAAATCTCATTTGGGACACATGAAGAAGGATTTTTGCTGTTTTAGGTAGGAAACTTACCTTCTGTGAGTACACAGTGAATGTCAGAAGTACAATCCTTTCATCAATACAATTTATGTTTCTATGTATTAGGTCATTTGGAGCAGTGTCATCCAACTTGTCTTAACTGTGAAATCTATCACTTAGAGTTCTGGATTTACACTTACAAGTAGGAAATGATCTCAGGGCCATTATAATAACTGTTCAGTTATACTCGATTCTCTGTTATCCATTAATTCTGTTATCTCCTTAATTCTAGGAGACTAAAGACACTGAAAGCAAAACTTTCACATATAGTCTGCAATATCAAAGACATCAATGGCAATGTGAAGAAAAGTCTAGAAACAAATGATATGACTTATTTCTACAGAGTGTGAAGAAAAGTCTAGAAACAAATAATATTATGAGTTATTTCTACAGAGTGGCACACGAAGGCAAACTTGAATAATTTCTGTAATTTCAGATGTTCATAAAATTTAACAATGTACGTATCCATTTTATAAAGTAAAATTAATTTAACAAACTAATATGCAATCTCAATTATGACAATGTTTAGTAAATTTTCAAAGGCAAATATTTTTAATTAATTTGAAATGCATCAGTAGATTAATTTCTTCATAATAATAAAAAAACAAAAGCATAAATTTTCAAGCCATGATTCAAACCCAGATTTTCTGACTTCTAAGAGGTCAATTAAATTTACAGTTTAGTGATAGTTAATACTATCACTATAATTTACTTATGAAAACATTTTGATCATGTTTAAATAATTATTGATAGAGTCAATTGAAATACATGCTAAGCTTAGTAACTATAATGTGATCTAAGGACCAAAATACAAACTTTTGAGATAGATTATCTGATGACATGAGTAAGCTGGTTAAATTTTCATTTGCAACTTTTCTGGAACTTAAAAAAATTAATTAGCAAGTTAATCTTGACACAGGAGTTCATTGAAAATAAATACATTGATATTGTATTAAATAAAGCCTACGATACCTTAAAATATTGTCCATATTAATCATAGTATTTCTAGTACAAGTATGAAACCATAATGATTTCTGAGCAATACCTAGACACTAGAAACTGTAATCATTAATATTGTTAGCAAAACAGAAAAAAGACTAATGTATTTTTGCCCATTTAAATGTGCTATCTATTCAATAAATATTCTTGAAAAGGTATCCAGCTCATAGGAGGTAATATATTCATACTTCAGATAAGGTTGCATAAAATCTTAGTATTTTAAATTTTCTTGTTTTATGCAATTAAGCCCTAAATTTATCCTTAGAAAAACCTAGAGGCTGCGTGCATGAAAATTTCAATCTCCTTGAATTTCAACTAAGTCCTTTTTTTAACCAGAATTAATAAGACGATCTTTAAGACTTCAGCATAAAATATTCAAGTTCCTGAGAAGTGACATTTATTCAGTGATCATTGATATAAATGCAACCTGACTCTCAGTGTGTTGACTTTTATTTCTATAACAGTTTACAAACATAATCTCTGCAGTTGTAAGTTTGAAGATCTGCCATAAAATTAAAAAGCAATATAGACTAGAGCAATCAGAGAGGTAGCAATTAACTTGAAGGCTTATTTTCCATTGCACTTAGCAATTTGTAAAATGATCTATATGGGGTTTTTTTTTGATAAAAATTTTATTTCCAGAATATTTTAGAAAATATTTAGGAAAATCTCTTTCCTTGTGTTATTTTGTCATCCAGTTTGAGTTTTGGCATTCCATCTTCCTGCAGGCGGCCATTGCAGGACACTACCTCTACTTTCCTCCATATTGAAGGTCAGTGGTATCTCAACTACACTATTCAAAGTCAGTTTATAGGAAGCATCAACACCTGTTTCTCATCCATACTTATGGGACTTCAGTGTAGCAGATCTGGATTGATTTATCCCCACTAGGGGCAATGATATATTTGTTAGCTATATTTATAGGGCTTTTATGAAGCAATTATATTTCTTCTGATCCCAAATATCATAAAAGTTTTCAGTCCACATGAATCGTAAATGATAAGAACAGACCCAGAATTTTGTTTATATTTAGCTATGAGTAAAAATTTATTCTACAGAACAATTCATTCATTATTCAACATATATCCTAGAATAGGGGAGAAGTCTGTCTGCTTAAGTGACAATGAATGTATTTACTAATTGTGATGTCTTTAGATTACATTAAGTACAATAGTTGGGACTATTAATAGTTCCTAACATACAGAAACTAAGGTTTCTGAAGAAATATATGAGAATTCAATTGTTATGTAATGAGTAGTATTGATACCTGGACAGTTTCTCAACTTCCTGTTATATGCTGTGAGTAGAAGAGTTATATGAGATATAAGATTTATATTATATGCTATGAGTAAAAGAATTGGTGAGTTCACAGACTCCTCACAAGCACAGAATAATGGTGCTAATAATGCAAATTTCATTGTACCAATGTAAAGATTAAGTGAAATTACAACAGTACAGCATGGTCTGGCAACAAACAAATAATGAATTATAATATCCATCACTTAAAAATTCTTATCTTTGAGAATAATATCCATCAGAGAAATAATACTTCTTTAATCAAAATATAAAAATTGACTTTTGTTTTAAAACATGTAATTTCCAAACTGTCATATGAAACAAAAATGAAAACTTTTTGAAGAAAAAAATTCATAGTCATTAAACTTGGAGAAAGTCTGTTTTTAAGTCAGAATTATTCAGCAGAGATATTGACATTCCCAACCGTGTTTTAAGAATAACCTAAAAAGCTATTAAAAATAAGGAAGTACACAAATTGTTTATGTCTTAACAAGTGAAACAAATTTCACATCTTAAGTTATTTCTGAAGTTACAATTTTATAATTATAAAGATAATTCAGACAACTTTTTAAGTATATTTCTAATATACTTTGAAATGAAGACCTAAGTAAACAAAAACCAACAGATTTTCCATCTTTAATACTGGATTTTTATATTTAAAATGTACAAGTTATTTAAATAGCAAAGTGTTTGAATTAAGTTTAACATGCAGCATTTGTGATTATTTTCCCCAAAATGATAGTACTTTTTTTTGTGCTTAAGAAATAGTGTGAGTCAGGGGTAACGTGATGCAAGGCCCTGTGTTCAGCCTCCAGGGCTTAAAAAATATTAAAAAGTAAATGTACAATGTAATAAAATTAGAAAATTATCATAAATAAATTGAAATTAGATTTTCAAATGTAATTGATAAATTTTAGGGAAAATTCCTTATACCAGATTGTGAAATGGAAATGTACATTTCATTACTCTGTAATTCTCAGATTTTTCTTTCAGAAACTGGAAACAGAAGTGCTTTTGTGTAAATCTCTCATGTTCAAATCAATGCATTCAGGAACCCAATAAGGGCCATTTGGGGACTTGATATTTTTACACTTGAGAGCTTGGGACTGGGAAGGTGGCTCAGTGGTAGAGCGCTTGCCTTTCATGCCTGAGGCCCTGGGTTCGATTGCTCAGCACCACATAAACAAAAAGAAAAAAGCCAGAATTGTTGCTGTGGCTCAAGTGGTGGAGTACTAGCCTTGAGTTGAAGATTTGAGGGACAGTGCTCAGGCCCAGAGTTCAGGCCCAAGATTGGACCCAAAATAAATAAATAAATAAAAATAAAAAATAAACCAAGAGTTTCCCTAAAACAAACCACACAGCCACTAGGAAGTATAACAGGGCATAAATGTTTTTGTTTTTCCCTTGGTTGAAGAGTGATACACAGCTACTCTGACAGAAACTCATTCATCCCTCAACAATCATATAGAGAGTATATAACCATTGTTTTCCTCATTCAAAGTATTCTCCACAGACAAGGAATCTAATATCAAACTTTTATTAAAAGGCAACTGTTTTAATATCAAAGACAATATGATTTCATTGACAGAAAAAAATCTTAAATGTTCATAGGAGCAGTATAAATACATTATAATCTGCAAGTTTCTCATTTCTTTTCCATGTATACCCTCATTTAAGCCTTTCCCCACTGGGAGATGAGAGGATAGAATATTACCATTTGTTTCCAAACATATCCAAATCATGTATTGATATGGGCTTATCTTTCGCTTGTTAAATCTCACTGTAGTTTTTCTTTATTTCCTCTGACAAATATTGAAATTATCCACAATGCTTGAAAGATTTTTATTTATAACAACAATACCTATTTAATTATTACCACTTGGCAATCCCACATCTATAAATGAGCTACAGCTTGAAGTAATAGAGAAAATTGGAGACCCATGCAAAAAAACAAACAACCCCCCCAAAACGTAGTATTAAAAATATACACAAAGCCAGGGCTAACCAATATAGTGAAACAGTGTTTTCCTACTGAGGAAAAATACCAAACTTTCCCTTCCTTTCTTTGAATTCTTTTTTTTTGGGGGGAGGGGAGGGTCCGGTCGTGGGTCCTGAACTCTGGGCCTGGGTGCTGTCCCTCAGCACTTCAGCTCAAGGCTAGCACTCTACCACTTGAGCCACAGTGCTACTTTCGGCTTTTTTTTCTGCTTATGTGGTGCTGAGGAATCGAACCCAGGGCCTCACACATGCAAGGCAAGCGCTCTACCACTGAGCCATCTTCCCAGCCCTATTTTCTTTTTGCGGGTCATTTGTATAGACAAAGCTTTATTGGTTTTATTCAGAAAAGGAGGGTATAGATCACAACTCAAACAGTTGTAGGAAATAAATGTAGTGCCACAGTTATGAGAGATTTGCACAGTGAGGAATTAGAGTCCCGTGAGGACGTTCTTAAGAGAGAATGCATCTCCTTAAAAAATCTCTTAATTTAATACAAATATGACTTATTTTGAACAGTTGCTGTATTCTAAATAACTCCACAATCTTTTAAATTTCATAGGAGACTAGCTATCACCCAAAACAAAAAGTAGTCTTATGAAAATTACTTTTTTTGGGGGGAGGAGAGAAGTCCTGGGCTTCAACTCTGGGCCTGGACACTGTCCCACAGCATTTCAGCTCAAGGCTAGTGCTCTTCCACTTGAGCCACAGTACCAATTCTGGTTTTCTGGTTTTTTAACTAGGATTACAGGTGTAAGCCATCAGTGTCCAGCCAACCATTACTTTAAAAAATCAAAGTTGTTTTGTTTTTCTTTGTTTTCTGGATGCTAATAGCTCTCACCTCCAATTCTATCTCAAGAAGATCAGTGTTCAAAGTCAGTCCAGGAAGACAAATATGTAAAATACTTATGTCCAATTAGTTCGCAATAAACCAAAACTGTATGTATGGCTCAGATGTTACAGTACCATCCTTGGTTGGAAAAAACTGCAGTCATGAGGCCCTGGATTGAATCCTAAGTGTCAGCACACACACACACACACACACACACACACACACACACACACACACACACACACACACACACACACACACACACACAATAAATTCAATAGTTTTTACTAGAGTAAAATTTCCAAAACATGAATCACTACAGTACGAAAAAACTTGAACAATAAGTGATACCAACAAAAATAGAACAAACATCTACATGATCAATAGAAAATAATAAAATATGAATAAAATCAAATAGAAAAGCAGGAAATTTCATGGTTTCTCAGAATAAAAACATTTCTTTATTTAAGCACACACATTCAGAGAGAAACGTAGTTATATAGAAAGGCATTTATTATAAGGAATTAGCTCAGGTATCTGAGATGAAGACCTGTAATTAGAGAACTGGAGATATGAGGCCTGATAGCATTGTTACAATCTAGGAGTAAAGAATTGAGTACAAGGCGAGTTGAAAGTATAAGGTCTAGCTCATATTGTAGTCTAAAGTCGGAAGAATATGTTTTATTTCAAAGATATACAGAATGAGTGATTATTAATATATATACACATATATTTGTATATAAATTTTATTTAATTTTTATTTTTTGTGGTAGTGGGTTGGGACTCGGGGTCTTAGGCTTTCTTACTTCTTTTGCTGGCAATCTAATTGAACAGTGCCTCCAGCCCAGCTTTTGCTTTGGATATGCACACTTGTAAACTTCCCTGCACCATCTGGCTTCAAACTTCAATTCTCATTATCTCAATACTCTGAAATTATATTCACATTATATACTCAATGTTAACAGGATTATGGATTATGTGAGCTACAGGGTGCCTAGCACAGTGTGTTCTCTCAGTCTGTCAAAGCTTTTAACAAAATAAGTGCCCATGTATGCTTCTTCTCTCAGTTGATTCATATCAATGTAAATTTCCTCTAGAAACAAACTCACAGAAATACTCAAATTAATATCACACCAAATATGAAAACACCCAATGTTAAAATCAAGTTTCCACATAAAACTATTTCATGATTTTTAATGCAATTAAAGAAGCACAATGAGCACTGATAATGGGAAAAAATGAGGCTTTCTCTCACCTTTATGCAAGTGTTGTGTATACAAATGAACAAAAAATGTATCCAATATAAGTACACAAAATAGATAATATATGTGATATTACACAAAAGCAGTCATGTTTATGACATCTGCTTGAAAGAAGATGAATGGAAATGTTTCAAGATTGTTAAGAGGCAATCCCTTGTTTTTTTATTAGGATTTCATTTAAAATACACTTAAGGAAATTATGATGCTAGGAGAAATGAAATTTACAAACTTAGAGAACTGATATTAAGTTTGTATTCATAGGAACCATTGAATTTCAAACAGTAGGAAGGCAAAGCATTATAAATTAATCCAAAGGAATTAAAATCAATGTGTCTAACAGTGAGGAGATCTTTTTTTTGGGGGGGTGTGGGTCTGGTGGGGGAGGAACATACAAAGTAACAAAGAAATAACATATAAATATGTTAGAAAAAATAGCAAGAAAGAAAAAAAAATTTGAATCCTTAACTTAGGGTGCATTTCCCTAACATCAAATTGTCTGACCTTTTCTGCTTGACTCAAGACATACACTGTTTATTTCAAATAAGGGAAACCATGGAATCTATGTTCTTTGGGCCTGGCTTACTTCACTTAATATAATTTTTTCCAAGTCTTTCCATTTCCTAACAAATGGGGCAATGTCATTCTTTCTGACGGAAGCATAGAATTCCATTGTGTATATATACCACATTTTCTTGATCCATTCATCTACTGAGGGGCATTTGGGTTGGTTCTATATCTTAGCTATGGTAAATAATGCTCTAATAGCATAGTTGTGATGGTAGCTTTAGTACGGTCTTGTTTGTGATCATTTGGGTAAATGCCCAAAAGTAGGATTTCTGGGTCATAGGGGAGCTCTATGTGGAGACTTTTGAGGAACTTCCATGCTACTTTCCAAAGTGGTTAAATGAGTTGACACTCCCATCAACAGTGCAGTAAGGTTCCTTCTGTCCACATCCCGTCCAGCATCTGTTGTTATTAGAGTTCTTACAAAATATTTGTAATAGAAACAAAGAGTACCAAATTGTGTGTGTGTGTGTGTGTGTGTATGTGTGTGTGTGTGTGTGTGTGAGAGAGAGAGAGAGAGAGAGAGAGAGAGAGAGAGAGAGAGAGAGAGAGAGAGAGAGAGAGAGAGAGAGAGAGAGAGAGAGAGAGAGTATGCACACATTGGTTCTAGGGTTTGAACTCAAATGTCTAGACACTCTCCCTGAGCTTTTTTGCTCAAGAGTAGAGTTCCATTATGTGATCCACAGCTCCAGTTCTTGCTTTTTGATGGTTAATTGGAGGTAAGGGTCTCAGGAACTTTCTTGCTGTAATTTGCTTTGAACCTGAATCCTCAAATCTCAATATCCTAAATAGCTGGGATCACAGGTGTGATCTAACTGCACCAAGCTTGAAATAGGTATTTTAAATAGAATGTCACTTACCTACACATTTAGAGAAGGCAGAAGCAGTTAAAAAATAATCTCACATGTATATACTTCATCATCATTTTGTATCCTGAAGAAACAAAGCAAAACAAAAAAGTCATTTTCTAAAGGAATATTTTCTACCACTGTAATCAAATCGGTTTGCTTTTTGTTCTGCTTAAACAAATATAACAAAATCATATTTAAATATTTCCATGAAACATTAATATGCCTAATGGTGTAAAGGCTACTTCTCAAGGACAAAGTTTAATTACCTATTCTCATTCTTAGCACATGTTTCAAAACCTCTGTGGTGTAAGTGATGAATTCAGAACAAAGTTGTCCACAGGAACTTTCAGAAAATGAAAGAAGAAAGGAGAAGATGAATGAACTGTGGCCGAAATTTTAAATTCTGCACTAAACGTGAAATACAAGAACAGAGTTGAGCACATCAGTGGCATGATGCTGGCAAAGGAAAGATCACATTGAGAACCATGAAACAGACTTCTAAGGAAAAAAATGAGTGATGAAGGCAGGCAGAAACACTGAAATGTTGTTTTAAGACTTTGACAACTTGTGTTTTGAAGAAAAGTTACATACAGACACACATACATGGTTATGCATACTGTATTCTGATAGAATTATCTATCTATCTATCTATCTATCTATCTATCTATCTATCTATCTATCTATCTATCTATCTATCTATCTATCTATCTATCTATCTATCTTTCATTGAATATATTTAAGATTGTGAAAGACAAATAAGACTATTAACACATCTAAAGAGAAATATGACATTTGGCCTTGCTACAGCAATGCTTATATAAATGGAGGAAAGATTTTGGACTTAAATTGGTTGAGAAAGAAGACAATGGTGTCTCATTCTTGACATCTGAATTAACATACACTTAAGAGAATGGAGGCAAAGAATGTCAAAAAGGTCCTGACTGGATGGTTGGTAGCAATTGGAGTGGGGAAGGGTAATAGGAGAGGGTATAGAAGGGTGACTATGGTTAGAATATTTTAAGTACTTGTGTGAAATGGAAAAATAAAGAAGTAAGTTTGGGAAGGGGGAGAAGCACAGAAAGACATTGATGCTTGTGATGTGTCAGATCAAGGTATATAATCTACATATTTGGTCTAGTCAAAAGGAAACCGCTTCTATAACTAATTGATATTAACAAAAATTGGGAACAGAAAACATCTCAATTAGCTAATGTCGGCATGCCAATGATAGTGGTTTTATTGTAATCACTAGTGAATTGGTACAAGACTAAAGATCTGCCAAGTTATTTAAAAAAGAGTTGTACAAATGCACTGTGGTTAAAATATAGTCAATTATTTTTTGGCCAGTTCTGGGCTTGATCTCAGCTTGGCACTGTCCTTGAGCTTCTTTTGTTCAAGACTAGCACTCTACCATTTAAACCACAGCACCACTACTGGCTTTTTCTGTTTATGTAGTACTGAGGAATCAAACCCAGGGCTTCATGCATACTAGGCAATTCCTCTCCACTATGCCACATTCCCAGCACTTATGAACTTCTTTTTTTTGTTTTTTTTTAATATATTTTTTATTGTGAAAATACTATACAGAGGGGTTACAATTACATGGGCAAGATAATGAGTACATTTCTTATCAAGCATTGTAGCCTCCTTCTTTTATAAAACATTTTCACCACACATTCTGACAGTTTTATCTGACCTTGATGCTACATGTGAAGGTAGCGTGATAAATCATTTGATTGGGATGAAGTTTCATGTGCAAAAAGTAAATGAGCTATATTATCAAGTTGAGGGATAAAATTTAAAGAGGTACCTATGATAAATATAGTTGTGCTGGTAGCTTTAGTGTGGTCTTGCTTGTAAACATTTGGGTAAATGCCCAAATTATGTGTCATAGGGGAGCTCTATGTGGAGTCTTTTGAGGAACCTCCATAAAGCTTTCTAAGTGATTGAACAAGTTTACAGATCCACAACAATGCAGTAAGATTCCTGTCTGTCCACATCCCCTCCAGCACCTGTTGTTATTGAGTTATTTCTTATAGACATTCTAACTGGGGTGAGGTGCTATTTCAATGTTGTTTTTATTTGCATTTCTTTTATGGCTAGAGAGGTTCAGCATTTCTTCATGTGTCTGTTGGTCATCTTTCTTTCTTCTTCAGAGAAGTTTCTCTTTAAGTCCTTTAGCCCACTTATTTATTGGGCAGTTGTTCCTTTGAAGATTTGTTGTTGGGGGATTTAATTTTTTGAGTTCTAGAATTATTTTAGATACGAGACCCTTTTCCGTTGTATGCTTAGTGAACATCTCCCAATCCATGGGCTTTCTATTGATCTTGCTAGCTATGTCCTTTGCCATGCAGAACCTCTGCAATTTTATGCAATCCCATTTGTCCAACCTGTCTTTGATTGGTTGTGTTTCTGGGTCTCTATTAAGAAAATTTCGGTCTGTGCCAAGGAGACCTAGGGTTTCTCCTATTCCATCCTGTAATGTTTTCAGAGTGTCTGGTTTGACTTCGAGGTCTTTGATCTACTTGGAGTTGATTCTGTTGGAGAGTGATATATAAGGATCTAGCTTTAGTTTTCTACAAGAAGTTAACCACCAGCACAACTATATTTATTGCAACATTATTTACCATAGCTAAGATATGGAACCAACCCAGATGCCCCTCAGTATATGAATGGATCAAAAAATGTGGTATTTATATACAATGGAATTCTATGCTTCCATCAGAACGAATGACTTTGCCCCATTTGTTAGGAAATGGAAAGGCTTGGAAAAAATTATATTAAGTGAAGTAAGCCAGGCCCAAAGAACATAGATCCCATGGTTTCCCTTATTTGCAATAACCAGTGTATATCTTGAGTCAAGCAGAAAAGGTCAGATAAGTTGATGTTAGGGAAGTGAACCCCATGATAAGTATTCAAATGTTTTTTTATGAAATTGTTTCTAACATATTTATAAGATGATTTCTTTGTAGTTTTGCATGCTTTCCCCCATGGTATAACCCTTGCTTTCACTGTGTTTGATGTTCGTAATAATTTGTGGAGGGGAAGGAAACAATAAATTGTTTAACTAGGGATAAAGGTGGACCCATTGCAACAATGAGATATACAATTTGTTATGTTGAAAAACGAACTTTACAACTTTGGTGAGGAGGGGGAGGATGGTGTGTGGATTTATGGGAAGGGGTGGGAAGGGGAAACAAAGGAGGAGGCAACAATGCTTGATAAGAAATGTACTCATTATCTTGTCCATGTAACCCCTCTGTACAGTATTTTCACAATGAAAAAAAAATAATTAAAGTAAAAAAAATTAAAAAGTGTTACCTACAAAGCTAAACAATGTGATTCACTCATTAACATTCCATATATTAGAACACAACACTGCACATTTGCATATATAAGTGCAATTGAGTGAGATTGAATTTTTGACATTAGTAATGTAATTATTACAAATAATAAAATTATGCTAGCAGATAATATGGACTGTTAACTTCTATTTTATTTTTCAACTTGAATAGATAGATTTTCAGTATATAGGTTTTATATAGCCTTCACATCTTTAGGACCAAATGAAAAGAAAGTCACCATCTTATGCTTAGGTTAAGTTGTTGATAGAAAATAATCTGATTTCTTCACAGTGATAGTGACATATGGATATCTGTTTTGAAAATTAGTTTACATGAGAAAGCAGAGTTGATTTTTCACAGACTATAATACCAGCCAGATTCAAAAGTGCTGCCAATAAAAATGTTTAAAAGTCTATGGAAACATTTTCTGTCAACTTCAATAAATTTTCTCCTGTATTTCTTTCTATAATTGTATATTTATTTCTCTTAGGATTTAAAAACAATTCTAATTTTATCTATTTAGATTAGTATTGGAGTATATTTTTATTTGTATTGAAATTGTTGTTAAAGCACTAAAAATAATCAAACATGTTTTTTCTGGTACGCTTAATTTTTTTTTGTTGTACTTAAAAATGGTATGTATTCAGAATACCAAAATCTGTGATTTTTTCTGTCTTCTTAATTTTTTTATTGATTGTAATACAATATATTGTTTTATAATCATTTAATTATAATGTTGTCTTTTCATGTTTAATGTAGTTTGAGTGTCCTTGGGGAAATAAAATAAAACATTAACATTGTGTAGTTATGCATCTGTAGTAATGTATCTTGATTTCTGTATTTTGAGTATCAAAGTTTCCATAATAAAATTTTATGCATCCTGTGTGCTTACCCGACACAGTGTTTAGCATTCTTTATCTACACAATACTCAACTCTCATAAACATAGCCATACATACAAGGACTATGCCTGGGAGAAATCAGTATTTTCATCCAAGATTTACGGCTTATGGCCAAGTCAGAATTATTTAAGGATAGACTTGCATACCAGAAATAGAATTCCTTATCATTATGCATGAGGAGGTTTTCCAAAAGGTAAATGCATCATCTATAATTTGATGGGTGCTGGCCAAACATCACACATACGGTACAGTTATCTGTTGTTTTTATTTTTGGTCTGTCATGAGGCTTGTATTCTCGGCCTGGGCACTGCCCCTGAGCTCTTCAGCTCAAGGCTAATGCTCTACCACTTGAGCCACAGTGCACTTCTGGTTTTCTGGTAGTTAATTGGAAATAAGAGTCTCACAGACATTCCTGTCCAGGGTGGCTTTGAACCGAGATCCTCAGGTCTCAGCCTCCTGAGTAGCTAGGATAAGCAGTTTGAGTCACTGAAGCCCACCTTACTTAACCTTCTTAGGTACAAAGGAACAATTTTGCTGCTATATTTATTCTTTGTTCAACTCTAGAGTAAAAAATATAAACAGGATACCTCAATGCAAATCATGGAAAACCTAGAATATGTTCGTGGTGCCACATAACTCTAAAGAAAAAAAATTTTAAATAAATAAACACATAGCCAACTTCTCAATTAAAACCCTTTGTAAAACTGAGTTACCTCAATTTTTGTGAGAAAGAAGGACCGAATCAAACAAATTTTTTATTATGAAAATACTGTACAGACGAGTTACAATTACATTTCCTATGAAACATTGTTGATTCATCCTTTGTTTCCCCATCCTATCCCTTCCCATTTGCAACTCCCTCGTCCCCCCAAACCTCCCCGCCAAGAGTCCCCTCCCATCCCCTCCCAGCCCTGCTCCGACCCCGGCCAAAGTTGTAAAGTTCGTTTTTCAACATAACAACTTGTACATCTCATTGTTGCAATGGGTCCACCTCTATCCCTATTTAAACTATTTGTTTTTTCCCTTCCACTCCACAAATTATACCAACATCAAATACAGTGAAAGTAGGGGTTATACTGAGGGGGAGGGACATACGAATCAACACAAAAATCATATTATAAATATGTTAGAGACAATCGCATGAAAGAAAAAAAAAACATTTGAATTCTTATCTTGGGGTTCATTTCCCCTATCATCAACTTACCTGACCTTTTCTGCTTGTCTCAGACATATACTAGTTATTGCAAATATGGGAAACCTTGGGGACTATGTTTCTTTGGGCCTGGCCTACTTCACTTAATATAATTTTTTCCAAGTTTTTCCATTTCCTAACAAATGGGACAAACAGAAATTTTTATGACTATCATTTTCAAAATGTAAAATTAATCTTAATTAAGATTCTAAAAATTCCTATAATCTTTTCTAATGTAGCAATGAAGGTAAGATTTGGGTAATTTAAAGAGAAAATTTGACATACTACAACTAGTCAGTTAAAATAAATGTAACACAGCTACTGAATAAGCTGAGCTACAGAGGATAGTGACTTAACTTTGTCCAGGTAGTAAAAGCATGAGAAACATTATCTCCAGTTAACCAACAAAATTTTGGACTGAAGGTATGGCTCAAGGGTTAAAGTATCATGCTTGAGCAAGAAAGCGTAGAATGTGAGGTTCAGAGTTCATTCCAATATTTGTGCAGATCTTAAATTAAAAAACTAACTCAGTATTGACAGATTACTAAAGAATAGCACAAACACATTGTTTATAACATAAGACATTTTTGACTATTACTAAAATTTTCAGTGTTTTCAATCTCATTAGTATGTATTAAATAGTCATTTAGTAAATTATCTAATTATCTAGTGAATCAATTTTTATAATGAGTGGTTATTTTTGAGAAACAACTAAGGACAGAAGTATGCAATTAGAATTTCATAGTCTTGTCTTTAAAATATTGTACACTTATTGAATCTCATTTTGTATACTTCATCATCTCAAGAGAAAAGTAGAATCTGTTGCTCTATTATTAAAACCACTTTTAATATATTTTGTATATCCCATGATTTTTCAGTATTCTCACATTTATTTACTTATTAGATGTTTTAAATTATGCCCTTTGCTTCAAAGCCTAAGGACACAAGATGGATAAAACCTTTCATTAGATATTTAAATAAGAAGTAACAATCAAATAGCAACATAATAACCAAACAAAAAAGCTCCCAGCATCAAACCACAGATCTCATTTGTTGAAACAGACTCCTTATCTAGAAGAAAAGAATTGAGTGTGGCTTTTTTGTATTATGTATTATTAATGCCTAAATTGAGTAAAATAAAATTTGAATTTTGCACAAGGACTCTTATGTTTAATAACTTAAAAAGTTGATCAGCTGGCCCCTCATTGGTTTATTCTTTGTCCAACTTGTTAAATAATTCAGGCACTTTATTAACAAAGATGGTTTATAGTTAGAAAAATTTATACAGTTCACCCTGAATTGATATGATGGAAATTTATGAAAACAATAAACACCTTGAAAGAGTGTTGTATATCCATAGTTTGTAACTTATATTAAAACAATTACTTCATCAATGTTACAAAAGAAGCATGTGTTTATTATTACAAATATGAGAGGAAAAAAATCCCAGCATTTTAATAGCATAATTTACTGAAAAGCCATTCAAAATAGGATGGACAATTTTTATGTGAAAAAATAATAACAGCTGGCTGCCAGTAATTCATGCCTGCAATCTTCATTTTCCCTGGAACTGAGATCTGTGGATCAGGGTTTGAAGCCAGACTGGGGAGAAAAGTTCTTAGTCCTCTTGTCTCCAACTAATTACTCAAAAAAAAAAACCAAAAAATCCAAATACAAAACCTGGAAGCGAAGCTGTAATTTAACTGATCGCATGAGAACTTTGAACAAAAATCGTTCAGGGCCAAAGCCAAGACCTTGAGTTCAAGACCCAGTACTGACAGGAAAAATTAAAGGAAAACAAACTGCAACAACAACAACAAAAACAGATTTCTCTGAAAGAACTTCCAATTCTCTTAATGATTCTTTAGTAGAACACATTGTGACATCCAACAGATATTCAATAAATGAATTTTGCATTTATTCATAAAGATGTGTTTTCCTTTAAGAAGGTGTCACAATTGTGCATGATTGTTTCTCCTGGTAAAATTTGTGTTCTTCATATTGAAGAACACATTTGTGAAAACATAGGAAACATGCTTGGTGACTTATGTTTCCTTAAATTATTTTTGTAAGCTAAACATTTTAATGGTATTTCTGGTAAGAGGAGTTAATATTGAGTGATTTTTGTTCTGATTTTAGCTAGTAAGCATATTAAAAGTCAGCAAACACATTCATTATTTCTGAAAATCTTTGGTTTTGAAAATGAGGGATACAGAGAGAGAGGTAAATTAAACTAATATCTTTCTACTTTATCCAAAATATATAGGATCCAGTGTTACAGTTATATGTTTCTACTCTCTTTCCTGATATTTTACAATGTAGATTGAAACAAATTTAACGTCTCATTATGACTTTTAAAACTTATTTTAGAGAAACATGATTTTTTGATTTAGATAGGGCAAAACTGGTTTACTTGGTGTATCGAAAATATAAAAATTTTTGTGAAGAATAATTGATGGTCTCCTATAAAATCATATTCATTGTCAAGCTCCCAGATAAAAGGCATAAGATCCGTTATAGAATAATGGAAACAAATATTAAATATATTACACTTTTAATAAAGGAGATAAGTAACTTTTCTAGTATTCTTAAAGACAAATGTATTGAAATAGATTTAGTCATTCTGTACACAGATTCCCAATACTCATTAGGCTATAGAATTTCACTCAGTTTAAAACGTAGCACAAAAGTTTTTAAAAGAAAAGAGAAACTTTCTCAAAAAGTAAGATATGGCAAACTGACATCTGACATAGAAAACTTATCAGAGATTAAGCTGTATAACTGGCTATTCAGACATCAGAATTTGATGGCAGCTTTCACACGTCAGAAGTATCATGTTTACAAAGACAGTTATATGGCTGGCAGAGCTGTGAAAGATGTTTCAAAAAATGTCCAGGTTCCAAAGTTATAATTTTCATTATTAATGCAATGAAAAATTGTGCATTTTCAAAACTGAGTTTATGAATGGAAGTTGAGATAGATAAAAAGTAGACTAAAAGAACTGTACACTAGACTAGGTGAATCAACACCTGCATGATTACAATAATCTGGCCCCTATTACACAGTGTTGTTCAGCCATCAACAAAATCATCTGAATGAAAGGAGAGGTTTTATTTAAAAAACTTAGATGTAGCATATAGGACAACATAGGTGAAATTATTCAAAATATCAAAGAGGTATGTTCTTGGATTTGCTAGTAGGATTTTTTAAAATGTATAACTTACTATAAAAGTTTAAATCTAGCCAAGTGCTGGTGGCTCATACCTATACCTATAACCTGTGTTACTTAGCAGGCTGAGATCTGAGGATTATGGTTTGAAGTCACACCAGATAAGAGAGTCCATGAGACTCTTATCATCAATTAACTATCAAAAAGCCAGAAATGGAGCTATGGCTCAAGTAGTAGAATGCTAGCCTGGAGCAAAAAAGCTCAAGGACAGGGATCAGGCCTTGAGTTCAAGCCCATGTCTAGGAGAAATAAATATCGTAAATCTAAGCCGGGTGCCTTAGGCTCATGCCTGTAATCCTAACTACTCCGGAGGCTGAGATCTGAGGATCACAGTTCAAAGCAAGCCTGGGCAGGAAAAGCTGTGAAATTCTTACCTCCAATTAACCACAAAAAAACCAGAAGTGGCCCTGTGGATAAGGTGGTAGATTGCTCGCTTTGAGCTGAAGAGATGAGGGACAGTGCCCAGGCCCAGATTTCAAGCCCCACAACAGGAAAAAAAAAAGTAGCTGCCAGGTCATGGTGTCTCTCATCTATAATCTTGACTACTAAGGAGGATGAGAACCAAGGATGAGGGTACAAACCAGCTCCAGCAGACAAATCCTCAAGTCTTCAAAATTCTTATCCTCAATAACTAGTGAATAGCTGGATGTGGAAGTTTGGATGAGTGGTAAGGCACCAACCTTGAGTGGAAAAAGCCAAGCAATAGTACAAGGCTTTTATTTCAAACCCTAGTACTAGCACCAAAAGACATAAATAAGAACTTAGTAGATAGTGGAAGTCACTGGACGTCTGCTAAGCCATTGACTATAATGTATTAAAGATAAGCCCTTAGAATATTCTAAAGGGAAAGAACTTAGAATACTGCAGAAACTATATGCTTAGTAAAATAAAAATTAAAAAAAACCCTATACCTTCTCTTTTTTATGAAACAAATGGGGGAGCTAAACACATTTTCTTAAGTAATACATTGGTACATACTGGAATAAAACATTATGCTAAGAATGCTAGTTTAAGACTGCTTTGTTGTCAAGTAAATTATTTTAAGTAGTTTTATGAAAAAAACAAACATGTAGATTGTTGCATTACTATCTTCTGTAATACCACTGGAATTAGTTAACTTGTTTCAAATATTTTTATATGGAAGTCCTAAACTGCCAATGACCATGATTGAGATTTTATTTTATTTTTTATTATTAAGTTTTTTATTGTGAAAATATCATACAGAGGAGTTACAATTACATGAGCAAGGTAATGAGTATATTACTTAACAAGCATTGTTGCCTCCTTTGTTTCCTGGGAAAGTGACATTGACAATTCAGTTAAGAGGAAGTCATTCCTAAGAATGGAAGACCCCTAATCCAGTGGAACTAATGTCTTAATATAAATAATATTTGAGCAAAAGTATACACTCAAAGAGAAAGGTGGATGTCATGGTGTTGCCTTGACAAGGCAAAGAATGCAAGAGATTGTCAGAATACTACCAGAAATGAGTGGAGCAAGATCAAATGGATCCTCTTGTATAGTGTCCAGAAGAAACCAACCCTGCTGATAGGATTTTTGTTTTTTTTTTTAATTTTAATTTTTATTTTTTGTGAACATACTATACAGAGGGCTTACAATTACATGGGCAAGATAATGAGTATATTTATTTTCTTATTTTGTGGTGGGGATCCGGTCTTGGGGCCTGAACTCTGGGCCTGGGAGCTGTCCCTCAGCTCTTCAGCTAAAGGCTAGTGCTCTACCATTTGAGTCACAGCGCCACTTCTGGCATTTTTCTTTTTGCTTATGTGGTCCTGAAGAATCGAACCCAGGGCCTCATGCATGAAAGGCAAGTGCTCTACCACTGAGCCACCTTCCCAGCCCATAAGTACATTTCTTATCAAGAATTGCAGCCTCCTCCTTTGTTTACCCTTCACATCCCTTCCCAGCCTCCACCCCCCTCCCCCGCACCAAAGTTGTAAAGTTCGTTTTCGACAGGCCAACGTGTACTTCTCATTGTTGCAACAGGTCCACCTGTATCCTTAAATGACTTGTTTTTCCCCATCTCCTCCACAAATTATACCGACATCAAATATAGTGAAAGTAGGGCTTATACTGTTGGGCAACAAAGAAATAATCTTATAAATGCATTAGAAACAATTGCATGAAAGAAAAAAAAAAACATTTAAATACCTGTCCAAGGGTTCATTTTCCTAACATCACATTATCTGACCTTTTCTGTTTGACTCATACATATACTAGATAGTGCAAAAAGGGAAACCATGGGACCTATGTTTCTTTGGGCTTGGCTTACTTCACTTAATATAATTTTTCCAAGTCTTTCCATTTCTTAACATATGGTGCAATGTCATTCTTTCTGATGGAGGCATAGAATTCCATTCTTTATATATACTACATTTTCTTTATCCATTCATCTACTGAGGGGCATCTGGTTTGGTTCCACATCTTAGCTATGGTAAATAATGCTGCAATAAACATAGTTGTGCTGGTAGCTTTTGTGTAGTCTTGTTTGTAAACATTTGGGTAAATGCCCAAAAGTGGGATTGCTGGGTCATAGGGGAGCTCTATGTGAAGTCTGTTGAGGAACCTCCATACTGCTTTCCAAAGTGGTTGAACAAGTTTACATTCCCACCAACAATGAAGTAAGGTTCCCTTCTGTCCACATCCCCTCCAGCATCTGTTGTTGTTAGAGTTCTTAATTTTTGCCATTCTAACTGGAGTGAGGTGGTATCTCAATGTTGTTTTGATTTGCATTTCTTTTATGGCTAGGGATGTTGAACATTTCTTCATGTGTCTCTTGGCCATCCTTCTTTCTTCTTCAGAGAAGTTTCTCTTTAAGTCTTTAGCCCACTTATTTATAGAGCAGTTGTTTCTTTGAGGATGTGTTGTTGGGGGATTTCATTTTTTGAATTCCAGGTATATTTTAGATATGAGACCCTTGTCCTTTGTATGGCTAGTGAAGATCTTCTCCCCATCTGTGGGTTTTCTACCTGCTGATAGGTTTTATTTTGAATGTTCAGGGTTTATATGAGGATTTGAATTTGTGTTATAGTTCATTTAGTCTGTGGTAGTTTGTCTGAGTAAGTGAAGATGACTAATAATCATCCACACAATTCTATTGTACTCCCAACAGAAAAAGGTGTATATATGTGTACGTGCATATATATATATGTATATATATATATATATATATATATATATATATATATATATATATATATATATAACACAATTACTAGTATATCATATGATTCCAAAATGTGTAACATATACTTAGGAAGAGAGAATTTGTTCATAACTATAATACAGTTGTTATTTAATTATGACTGAAAGATGAGCATTGACATCATCACGTGGAGAGAAATAGAAAAATCCCGATAGTGGAAACAAAATAATAGAATTTCAGAAGTATATGAGTGTGAGAATGGAATGAAATAATTGCAGGGCAGACTTTGTGAAGACAAACAGATATCTTCAGAATAAGCAGTTGTCTATGATAAATGATAAATTCCATCGGTATTCCAAAAGTGAACAATTGTAAAGAGTTGAAGAATCATCTGCCCAATGAAGTAATATGATGTCTCTTCAAGTTTGTAGCTTTTGATAAAATTAATAAAGTCAGGTATATGATTTAATATGATAGGAAACACAAAAGCAGTGTTCCTTTCAGGCTAGAACTAAGTTACCATACATGGCCAGAAAGTGGATGCAGAAACATTGTATTAAACAAATTTTGCTAATATCTATGGTATCAAATTTTTGGTTATCAAATGTGGAAAAAATGTAAGAAGTCTCTAGGACTCTAAGTTATAATACACAAAATCTTGGAAGATACCTAAAAATTGTGCCTTTGATATAGACAGAAAGTTCATTATCCGTAAGCATGAATTCTGGGTCTGTCTCTAGAGGAGTCTTATCTGCTGCGTCTACAGAAATGAACAAGAGAAGTGTCCCCAAATCTCCTAAACCCAGTGCTTTAATAAAAGGAGAGAAAAATTAAATAATCAGATAGACCTCATTGCAAATGTCCTAAGATATATAAAGCAGAACAGAATGGTATTAAAGTGACCTGGGGCATACAGTAAGTTGAGAAGCACTCGACTAAAAGAAAGCAATTATCCGAGGCAAAGTCAGTTATGTGAAGATCTCAGGGTAAAGAGCTCAGTTTGAGAGTAGAAAAACTAGAACAAACATACACATTAAACAATATTTTAGAGAAGAATAAGAAGAATTGGGAAGCCAGATAAATAGCTAAAGAAAATGGAAAAAATGCATACGTAAATGAAATACCAAGAAATAAAACAGAAAAGCTGAGTATGTGGATATTTTAGTACGTATTTCCCAAGTGAATATTTTAGTATACTAGTTCTAGCTACATGAAAGTATTCATGAAAATATGGCTGTGAGTTGTCACTGGTTCTTACAAAATCCTACTTTCTCAGGATCAGAAACTGGATCTACTAATGCAATGTACTATGCCTTTTCTGTGTGCTTAAGTAATTTCTGATGCTATCAATGATACAGGGAAGATATTTATAAGATCTTTAAAAGAATACATACTAGCAAGATGTTTTTTTCATTTTTTATCATGTTTTTTCTTCATTTTTACAATTACATGGACAAGGTAATGAGTACATTTCTTATCAAGAATTGTTGCCTCCTCCTTTGTTTCCCCTTCCTTTCCCTTTCCATCCCCGCTCCCATTCCCTCCCTGCCCTGCCCCCAACCAAAGTTGTAAAGTTCGTTTTTTGACATAACATCTTGTACATCTCATTGTTGCAATGGGTCCACCTGTATCCCTATTTAAACTATTTGTTTTTTCCCTTCCCCTCCACAAATTAGGCCAACATCAAATACAGTGAAAACAGGGGTTATACCATGGGGAAGGGACATACAAAGCAACAAAGAAATCATATTATAAACATGTTAGAAACAATCATAAGAAAGAAAAAAAATCGAATCCTTATCTTGCGGTTCATTTCGCGTAACATCAAGTTATCTGACCATTTATACTTGTCTAAGACATATACTAGTAATTGCAAATAAGGAAAACCATGGGACCTATGTTTCTTTGGGCCAAGCTTACTTCACTTAATATAATTTTTTTCTAGTCTTTCCAATTCCTAACAAATGGGGCAATGTCATTCTTTCTGATGGTGGCATAGAATTCCATTTATTTTAGATATATTCATAGGACTTCTTATCAGGCCCCTATAAAGACAAAGAGAAGTATTCATATTTGTTTTGGGAGAGAAGACAAAGCAAAATACAGTCAGCATATAGGCCAGGAAAACATAATATTGATTTAATTGAAACACTGTTCTTTTTTTTTAAGTGCTTACAGCTTTGTTTTCAAAGAATTGACACTATATTTCCCAAATATTTGGCCTATTACTATGAATAATTTAATACAAAAGTTTAAAGTATGTATTTTTTTGTTAGCTGAATGTTAACTTTTTTTTCTTGAGTTCTATCCGAACAATCTAATTGAAAGCAAATATCTAAGTCAAAGAGAGAATTCTCAAACAGGAAGATCTTGTACAAGAGTTATCAATAAGGTTATCAGCCACTATTGGTTTCAATATGTGAATGTGGTTCAGCTGAGCCATAGTTTTAGAGTGTTTTTGCTAGTGTATGTCTAGAGGCATATAACATTTCCTCTAAGAATATGTGGTCAGGGAAGATGGCAGCTGGATTTCTGGTAGTTAGCTTCTGACATTTCTATGTGTATTACTTTCTGCAGCCTGCACATTTGGAATTCCAGTTTATGCACAATCTTTCCTTCCCATGCTTGCCTACCTTAATGATTTTGGACATACTTTGCCAGCAATAACAATATCTTGTAATAAGTACTTTTAGAAGTAAGAAATCATGTAACTCATTACAAAAACCATAAATTAGTAATACATCTACTTATTAGATATGTGTTCTTTAAATGGCCACTATTTCTGAATTAAGTACTGATCAAGACAAGCCCTCTGAACTGTCTTCGCTATATTTTAGAGAAAGGATTTATAATAATACATTATTCTGAAGTTTTGACTTAAAATCGATCAAAGTTCTAGGACAGACCATTACCTTTTAATCAAAAACTTGATAAAGCCGTTTCAGTATGATAGAGCAAAGTACAATTTTTGAAACCATTTATAAGAAAACCTTTCTTTCCTAAATAAGCTTTTTGCTCAGGTAATAGGGAATATGTAATTGACAAAAACTCATCCATTCAATATTAGGTGATTATTTGAGCAATGGGAAACCATATACACCTTCATTTTCTCTCAACCTATACTATTTTGTGCAATATTATCATGAATAATATAAAAATGGCACGGGATGATGGTGGGAGGGGGAAAGATGGGAAGGGGTGGTAAGGGGAAACAAAAGAGAAGGCAACAGTGCTTGATAATAAATGTACTCATTACCTTGCTCATGTAATTGTAACCCCTCTGCACAGTATTTCCACAATAAAAATAAAGTTGTGAAATGAACTTTGAAATTGATTCAAATTATTGTAAAATCAGAATTTCATTATACAGACTAAAGTGAAAAAAATTCAGTAATTTAGAGAAAACTTGCAAAATTTCGATTATAATTCCCTAAGGGTAGGCAATAGAAAAAATAGCAATTTTCTTTATAAGACAATTCAATTCATAGACACTGCTGTCTTGTGGTGGGTCAATTCAGACTTAGTTGTAAAAGACTAGCACTGAGCCTTCCCTAATAGACTCTGGTTACAACTATTGCTCTTGCCCACGTATTTCTCTCCTTTGCTATGTAGCAGGTTATGTGTATTAAGGAGTTCATACCTTATATTTTACTAACATTTTTAAACTTATGTAAGTATTACTGTTTATTTTTTTATAAACAAAAACTTGTAAAACTAGTAATTATATTGTGATATTTCCATACATGCACAGAGTGTACGTTGAATAAGTTCACTCATTCTTCTATATTCTTACTGCTCAGTGCCCATTTCCCTCTGCTTTTTAAAATAACCTTTGGTGAATTTCATTAATATGTATATATATAAATATATATACACATATGTGTTCTTATATATTTTATATATTAATATAAATACATGTTCCTTATATGTGTGTGTTTACTATATTTATTTGAAATCTAATTTATTTATAATATAGAAATATATGTGATATATATTCATATATTTATACATCAGATATTTATATATACATATATTTTGAAATTACCCACTCTGTCTAATTTTTCTTAAAATCAGTATATATATGTACACACACACACACACACACACACACACACACATATATATATATATATATATATATATATATATATATGTATATTAGTCATGGGATTAGTCATGTAGCTTGAACACTGGGCCAGGGCACTGTCATTCAGCTCTTCAGCACAAGGCTAGTGCACTACCTCTTGAGCCACAGCACCTCTTCTGGTTTTTTGATGGTTAATTTGATTAGAGTCTCTTTGACTTTCCTGCCTCGGCTGGCTTTGAACTGTGATCCTTAGATCTCAGCCTCCTGGGTATCCAGGATTGCAGGCATGAGCAACTGGCACCTGCAGAATAAGTACTTTTAAGGCATTGCTTTCAAGAACTGGTGGACGTAAATAGTATCAATTCGGAGGAAGAATCTAGAATACATTTTTCTTCTCACTTAAGATATGATTCCTTAATTATGGCACAATGAATAACAACAGGGTATAGCATCTGATTTGTATTTCAGAATTTGTAAGTTTCATAGTGTTTTAGTCAGTTTTCTTATTTATAAATCCTGCAAAAATCTATTGAGTCTTTGACTAAAATTCAGTAGAGCCTTTGACTCTACTGTTTTATGAATAAAGTATATTTTAAAAGAACACGTTATGAACACTTACAAAGTCTAATACAAAATAATAGAAAGTATATTAATTATGATTATAACTAAGTTCACTAAATGATTATAAGGTTACATGGAAAATACTATGTAGTTCCAATATTCTGTGTGAAACTTAAAATGTCTAATTGATTTATTAGTTAAATTGAAGTCCATAGGGCTCATGCAAAAGGAACATACAAAATCATTGCTGTTGCAAATCAAGTAGTGTTTCTATTCTTCAAACTGAAGGAAGATGAATTAGATATAAATTTTAAATAATAAAACCAACAAGTTTTAAAACAATTCATTTATTTAATCGTTAATCCTAAAATTTAATAATGTGAAGAATGTATAAATATCCATTATGGATTTTAACACTGTGAGTGACATAACCAACTTTGATAAGGAATAAATTACGCATAAGGGGAAGGAATTTATATTCATTAAGTCTCAAAAATGAAAATGCAGAAATACAGAAGCTAGGTATAATAATTAAACTTTTTGTGTATTTTGCATTAGGTAACATTTAGAAATATGTAACTAACATAATATCAAGTAGCAGTAATGCTATTCATAATTAGTACACTATTAGAATTTGAATGAAGTGTTAAAGAGTTTAGAAATTCATAATTGGTAATTATTTGCTATATAAGTCTACATCACAGTTTACATATTGGATTAACAAACTTGATATACAGTCTTATTTATGCTCCTAAAAGCTTTTAATATTTTCTACGTATCACAGAAATAGGTGTTTAAAACAAGAATGACAAACATACACTAGGTGATAGAAAACGTACTGTGTCAGTAAATGAGCAATGTGATGGTTGAAACTTGGACATTCACATTGCAAATAATCTATCAAGCCGAGCTCCCCTGTGGCTCATGCATGTATTCCTAGCTACTCAGGAGGCTGAGATCTGAGGATCACAAATCAAAGTCAGCCCGGACAGGAAATCTCATATACTCTAATCTACATTTAACCACCAGAAAACTGGAAGTGGTGCTGTGGCTCAAGTGGTAGAGCATTAGCCTTGAGCTGAAGACCTCAGGTACAGCACCCAGACCCTGAGTTCAAGTCCCACAATCAACCAAAAGAAAAGAGAGAGGAGATATCCACCAATATTGGGAGACTATTTTCAACAAAATCACCAGTAGATTAATGCATTATCACATTAAGAAAAAAAATAATCTGCAAGAATATTTTCTCTCTACTGTCAAATTTTATTATCATTTTTATTGCCAAGGTGATATACAAAAGGGTTACAGTTACATAAGTAAAGTAGTAAGTATATTTCTTGTCAAACTTGTTACATGGACTTGGGAGAACAGCATATCATTTTGAGATTCATAAAGGAATCTTAAGTCATAAAAATTAGCTTAAGATTTGTCAACATGTCTGGATACATTAAATTTAGCCTTTGCTGGCTAGGGCTTAGCAGTTCACATCTAATCCTAGCTATTCAATAGGTAGACATTGGAGGATCAATGTTCTAAAGCATTTCAGGCAGAAATGTCCGAGAAAATCTTATCTTCAATGAGAAGTTAGAAGTGGAAGTGTGACTCAAATGGTGGAGCTAGTCTTGAGCAGAAAAGATAAGGGACAGCACTTAGTCACTTAGTTCAAGCCCTGGGACACACACACACACACACACACACACACACACACACACACACACACACACACACACACACACACACACACACCAAAATAAAACAAATTAAGAAAAATACAATAAATACTTGAAAGCATACCAATCAGCATCACAGAAAATACTTCCATCAACCTACACATGGTTATATAAAATTATAGAAGGCTTGTAGGTTTTATTAAACTTTACATGGATATTATTCTTCTGTTTGTGTTTAAAGTGAAAGTCCTCTAGTGGCTTTCCTTTATTTTTATGAATAGCTATGTTTCTTGCCGTGAAATTTGGAGACTGGAAGAACCCCATGAATGATAATTATAATGGTCCTAATTTTATTGGAAAGGTCAAATTATTTTTCTCAAGATAATTTTCTAAGATAAAAGTTTTATTGTATACTAAAAATTACTTGGATGGTTTAATAAACCCATGTCACCAAAAATGGTACATTTTCAAAACTGAGTTAACTACTCAGGAGGTAGAGTTTGGGGAGTCAATAGTTGAGGTAAGTCCTGATCAAAATTGGTTAGGCTCTTATTTCCAAGAAAAAGATGGGTATAATTGTAAACACACATTATCATGAATCTTAGGCTGGGACAGCAGAAAGCATAAGACCCTATCTGAAAAATAACTAAATATAAAGGGCTGGATGTGTGGTTCAACTAGTTTAGGTATTAAATAGCAAGCACAAGGGTTTGAATTCATAACCAGTACTCCCTATATAATGAATCTAAATGTTAATTAGATTCACTAGTATATTTTCTTAGATGTTTTTCTTCAACATATTATATAATAAATATTATATGTAATATATAGGGATTGTGAACCAATAGAGATACTGCTTTTTAAAATGAGCTTTCTGACACAATTGACTTCTCTTTTAGCATTATTTATGAAAATTTCTTTGTAGTCTAGTGACCTTTCTTCCTAAATGTCAATGATAAACAAAAGAAAATTGGTTTCACACAAAGTAGGCTTAACTTTATGTATTTTGTTATTTTCCCAATGTTACTAGAACCAGGATAAATACCACATTTTACAGCATTATGCAGCTAATTTATAGTTCAGGGGAGGCACAGACTTCATCTCCTGACAGCAAAATTTTATGTTTCCATTTCAATGAGACTGCCTAATACAGTAATAGCAGGCCAACAAACCTTAAATATAAGTTAAGCTAACATGATCCATTACCTTATAAAACTTGAGTATCCTGTGGAGTCCTGCGGAATATGCCAAGTGATTTTCCAAAACTTAATCTTCCTAAATGTCAGATAAAGGTGCTTTTGTTTTCATTCTTTAAAACTGGGGCAAAAACCCCAAGTGTGCCTGTAAGTTATAGAGAAAATTCTTCTTAATACTTGTACTAAATAAACAACAGTCTTTCCAACCACCATTTGTTTTGCTAGCCACTGTAAATAAAAATATACAAGGTTGATGCAAAGGAAACTCAACACAAAAAGTTGTTTTTTTTATTTTTTTAAGGAAAAGATATAAGGATGTTTTTAGCAAAAAAATTTCTTCCTCCTGTATTTTAGCAGGACTGACAAGCTTGGCAGCTTTGGATATCATCTGTAATCAAAGAAATTACTTTAAAAAGTTTTTTTTCTTTTAGTAAAATTATAGTGATATCTTCTGCAGTAAGAAAAACACCCATTCAATACAAAATTTCTTGTTTTAGGTAAGTTTTTTTGTTATGAAAATACTGTGCAGAGGGGTTATGGTTACATGAACAACGTCATGAGTACATTTCCAATCAAATATTGTTACCTACTCCTTTGTTTTTCCCCTATCTTCCCTTCCTTCCCACCTCCACAATGACACAACTTCCAATCCCCTCCCACAACCGCCTAAATTGTAAAGTTCTTTTTTGGGGGGTAGTGGTACAGTATTGGGGCCTGAACTCTGGGCCTGGGAGCTGTCCCTCAGCTCTTCAGCTCAAGTCTAGCACTCTACCACTTGAGCCACATCGCCACTTCCAGCTTTTTTCTTTTTGCTTATGTGGTGATGAGGAATCGAACACAGGGCTTCATGGTTTCAAGGCAAGTGCTCTAACACTGAACCACCTTCCCAGCACTGTAAAATTCATTTTTCAACAGAGTGTCTTGTACATCTCATTGTTACAATGGGTCAACCTATATCCCTATTTAAACATTTTGTTTTTTCCCTTCCCCTCCCCAAGCTAGAGAAGTGTAAATACAAGATGCAGGGAACCTACATCAAATACAGTGAAAACAGGGGTTATACCGTGGGGGAGTAACATACAAAGTAACAAAAAAATCATATGGTACATTATAAATACTGTATGAACAATAGCAAGAAAGAAAAAAAACCACTTGTGTCCCTATCTTGGGGTTGATTTCGTTCAGAATTTTCTTAAGAATTAATGTGATAGCACATTTAAAACAATTTCAAAATATAAATCAGTGGTCTGATATAAGCATTGTTTAGTATGATTATTTTTAAACATCTGTTACTTTTAACTAAATTTTCTTTTCATTTTTTCTTTCATATATATATATATGGTGGTTGGGAGTTCTAGAATACATAGATAGATAGATAGATAGATAGATAGATAGATAGATAGATAGATAGATAGATAGATAGATAGATAGATAGATAGATAGATAGATAGATAGAGATAGATAGATAGATAGATAGATAGATAGATAGATAGATGTAAATGTAGATTTAGATAGAGTTATAGATATAGATATAGATTGGTTGGGAGTTCCAGAATAAGAATTTAGAGTATCATATAAGTGATTCATAATCTGAGACAATGCAGTATTGTCTCACTAGCAATATATACTCCTCCCTATTTTGTTTTTCTCTTTCTCTATTATTTATAATTTTTTTTTATTTACAAGAGGCAGTGAAGGTCTTCCTGTGCAGAGTAGACTGGCCATGAACTCACAAACCTGCCTCAGCCTTCTGAGGTCTGGAATTACAGGTGTGTACAATAATCCCCATTTATGACCATCTTTGTTTTTTTTTGTTGTTGTTCCTTTATTGAAACAGGCGAAATTAATAGTGACTCAGGAAAACCGAACAGTGAAATGCTATTTCTTTTTTTTATGTTTTTTATTGTAAAAATATTGTATAGAGGGGTTAGAGTTACACGAGTAGGGTGATGAGTCAATTTCCTATCCAACACTGTTACCTCCTCCTTTGTTTTTCCCCTACCATCCCTTCCCATCCCACCTCCCCACCTCCCACCTCCCCCTCCAAGTTGTAAAGTTCCTTTACTACATAGTGTCTTTACATCTCATTGTAACAATGGATCATCCTGTATCCTTTTTTCCCCTTATTTGTAATAGCTCATATAAGTCGAGGACTAGCAGAAAAGGTCAAAAGCTATGTACATATGACCATATAAGATGATGTTAAGTGAAGTGAACCCCAAGATATGGACACATATCTTGCTTGATATTGCTTTTTTAATATATCTAAAGTGTACTATGTGATTTTTTTTGTTTCTCTTGTATGTTCTTCCCCCATGGTAAAATCCCTGTTTTAATTGTATTTGATATTGGTGCCCTGCATCATGAAATGTTATTTCAAATGGATACAGAAATAATGTGAGTTAGATGAACCTTCTTTGAAATCACAGTGGCAATAATGAGCCTCATGTCTGCCCTCTGTGCAGAGGCATAGACTTCCTGTGACAGTCTCTCTTAACTCTCACTCACCACTGATGCAAAAAGTGAGAAATTTGAGATGTGCATAATGTTTGAAAATGTCTTCAGGATAATATCATACAGTGTGAAAAAGCCATAGTGCATTTCTAAGAATGTCAAGAAGTCACAAAATAAGCATCAGAAAATACATTATTTAATTTAAATGTTATTGATTATGGAACAATAGGAGTTTAGAAGAGACAGAAGAATCAAGGATAGTGAATAAGAGAGGTTAATCTGACTAAATTCAATCTCTAAATATGTAAAATACCATGGAGAAAGTACTTTGTACAATTAATATATATTAAAATGAAATTGGGGTGTAACAATGTTCAACATACCTGACATATGTGACTGAAACCCCTCTGTCCATCACCCTAAAAATAACATTAAACTAAAAAATGAAATGAAAAAAAAAGAAAAGTAAAACATTCCCTATTGAGGGAAGGCAGGCACAGAAGGAGGAGAAAACCTAGAGATATATTGGAGAATGGAAATGCATATATGTTCTTTATATGCCTATATGAAAACAGAACATTATAAGGTGCAGAAATCGTTTGAAGAAGAAGCAGATTCCTAGAGGGGATAGGTTAATTATGATAAATTCTATGCATGACTAGAACTATAATAATGAAACACTAAAAAACAAACATTTTAAAATATTATGAAAATAGAATACACACACACACACACACACACACATACACACACACACACCTTTTATTTCTGTATGCACATAATCTCCCAGCAAGAAGAATGCATTGGGAAATCATCCAATCCATCCCATTGGGGCTGGGTGTTGTTAGATGATGAAGGAAATATTTTCATAATCGATGTTACAGTGCTATTTTCTAAGGTGGCACAATAGAAGAAAGTGGAAAAAAATGACATGGCGTGAATCTAGTTCTCACTTCATAATTGCCAAACAGCTTCTGCTACTGGCACTCCAAATATTTTGGTGCTACTGTAGAGAAAGTTGATTGCATTGGAATGTAGCATGCCTTCTTGCTCAATCATTTCTTGGCATAGTAGATTTAATGTTTGCAGCATGTTTTGAAAAAATACAAAATTTTTCAGCGTGTCAGTGTTGTGGGAATACAGGGGAAAAGGAGTGTGTGTGTGTGTGTGTGTGTGTGTGTGTGTGTGTGTGTGTGTGTTTCAAGTTTATAAGATTCAGGGACAGTGTATTATATATTTCAATTCTAGATGACATATATCAAACAAATGGTAAAAGAAGATGGATTTTTTTTCATTTTCAGTTTTTTTCTGGTAGATTTGTAGGAGAAGGTACTGATGCTTGAAATCAGGTCTTGAATTCTCATTTGGCTTTGTGTTCAAAGCTAGCACTTTAGCACTTGAATCATGGCTCCATTTCTGGCTTTTTGCTGGTTCATTGGAGATTAAAGTCTTACACACTTTCCTCATGTTCTGGTTTTGAACCATGATCCTCAGAAGTCAGCCTCCAGAGTAGACTGGGATCACGGAACTGTGCCAGCAAGATCTGGTTTATTCTTTTTTTAATGTCTCCTTAAGGTAAAATTTTACCAAAGCATGGAGTACTGATAACTAATTTATTTATTTATTGAATTATTTATTTCAAATGAGTTCTCCTTCTATTTAAGGGACCATTACAACCTGATTATAAAAACAAACTTACTGAGATTTACTGGCCCTTCAGAGCATACACTTTGTTAAGCATATTTTTAAATACTTAATTTTATTGAGACATATTTTTCAAACAATAGAATTCAATCAATAAAGGTTATACTTTAGTAGTTTTTTTTGGTTTGGGTCCGGTCTTGGAGTCTCAACTCTGGGCCTGGGCGCTGTCCCTTAGCTCTTCAGCTCAAGGCTAGCGTTCTACCACTTCAGCCACAATGCCACTTCTGGCTTTTTTCTTTTTGCTTACGTGGTGCTGAGGAATCGAACCCAGGGCCTTCTGAATGCAAGGCAAGCATTCTACCACTGAGCCACCTTCCCACCCCTTATTTTAGTGTTTTATAACAAATGCATGTTTATTGCATAACATTGTATCAAATTGTATAACATCATCAATACAATCTATATTTGTAAGTAATGTTCACCTTCAACCATTCCTCAAGTTTCCAAGACCTCTCTCCCAAATACAGCATGGGGCAACAACTAAATACTTTGGCCACTGGTTTTTTGTTTGTTAGGTTCCATGTGTAGAATTTTTATAAATAAATATTAAATACTAAAATGTTTAGTCACATGGTCTTGTCTCTTTTCAGAAAGAACTATGCTTTTGATATTTATATATGCTATATTTTGTATTCGCATTACAGGCTGTTTTTAAAATTATATTTTATTATCTTTAAATAGTTGTGCAGTGGTTATCAGCCAATATATCAATATATAAGTAAAATGGATCTTAGTTAACATCACTCCATTCACCTTTCTCCTCCATCCCCTTAAGCCTAACCCCCTCCTCTCTTTTCTCAATTTCATAGCGTATGCATTGAATGTTATGACTAATATTCCCCTTCCCACTCTTTACTCATTTACCCCTCCAATTCATTTCCCAATCCCAGCACCCTATAAGTGCCAGTTTCCTGGTATTCAGTTTGTTGGACTGAAAGATTTATAAGGAACTAGAATGGATCCTGTCTCTCAGCTGTCCACCTCAAAGGCTAGAGCTCTACTACCTGAGCCACAGTACCACTTCCATTTTCTTGGTGGTTTATTGGAGATAAGAGTCTCATGGACTTTCCTACCTGGGCTGGTTTTGAACCATGTTCCTCAGATCTCAGCCTTCTGAGTAGCTAAGATTATAGGCATGAGCCACTAGCACCCGTCTTATTATATTATTTTTTTAAAGAATTCCATCCTTTGTTTAATACATTTGTGTGCACTTGCATACAGCCCTAGATGTGATTATTTGTTCATTTATAAATTATTTCTAGACTCCACATATGAGTAAGAACACGTATCCTTTGTGTCTTGGACTGACTGACTTCTAGAATAAATTTTGATCAGGTCCATCCATTTAAATGCAAATCAAGTAGATTTATCTATAATTAGTATCTATTTATAGGAAGATAAAAATATACTTATTTCTTCCTTATATCACAGACATATGGGCTATTTCAAGTTTTGAGCTAGTATAAGTGTTTCCATAGGCATTTATTTGCATATGAATCTCAGCATAGACGTTAGTTCTCTTATCTTTTAGATAAACATCTAGCTATGTACTCTAGACTGATAATATTCATATATACACATACATATTCAAGACATATATACATATAAACACACATACACAGAGATCAAGGAGCTGTGGCACACACCAATAATTCTAGCTACTCAACAGTTCTGAGATCTAAGGATTGTCTGTCAAACAATCTTGGCATCCAAGTCCTTGAGGCTCTTCATGTTTAACCAACCAAAAGCCTAAGTGAGTTGGTAGAGCACCAGCCTTGAGAAAAACCCCATCAAGGGAGGAGGCAGGGCAAAGTCCTGAGTTAAAGCCTCAACAGTTGTGCTCACACACACGCACACACATGTAAGTTTATTTAATTTAAATGTTTTACATCTTTTATACATATTATTAATTGGTTGTCTTCCTTGTAAGAAATCTTTATATCACATGAATATCTTTTACCAGCTACTTATTTAATCTGTTTTTATTGTCTTTTTCTTATTTTTCCCTTAATTTTTATGAATACATATTTAGATTTATGATGTGTGACTTACTTCTCTATATCTAGCACATATTCTTTAGGCCTTTACATGTCCATAATGAACACTATTATGTTGCTTGATACTCTTCAAAATGTTTTACAGGTTTGACTCTTGCAGTCTTCAAATAATTTCTGAGTTAATTTTTTTAATGATACCAGGCAAGCATCTCATTCAGCTAGGGATCAGGTAACAAAATTCAGTCAACCAGGTGGCTTAACTGGTACCCTTCATATCTCACATGTCTGGAGAATGGGAAGAGCAAGAAAGAGTTGCTAATACAATCTCTCTTGGCATCTTCTTCTAGCTGTGAGATGTCATCCTCCTTCATACTCACATAGCGACATGCTGAAAAGCAGATCTTGTCTTTCGTTCTTTACTATTTCAATATTAAACCAACCAGCAGAGCTCCATCCTCAAACATTATTGAACCTAGTTTACTCTTAATATTTTTACCTGCCCAAACTTGGGTCATAAGATTTCACATATGAACTGAAGTACCAGACCAGTCTATCAAATGAAGACCTCATATTTATTTGATTTTCATATGGATATTTATATAAATATTTACCAAGCATTATTTGTTAAGATTAATATTCCAACCTCATTTAATTTTTTGACACTTTTTTGGCCAATGCCTATTTCTGAACTTGTTTCTTCCCTGCACTTGATACAGAAATGGCCAAACATCATTCTGTTGGAACAATAATTTGTGTGTTAAATCAGCCCAGTATATAATTTAAGATTAACTTTTCATTACTTTGAAAATTTTTTGAATAATATTGAATACTACTAATTTTGTATATTTCTTCAATAATGATGTCTAGATTTAGCATATCAATTTTAAAAGAATTTATGGTTTTGAGTTTGAAAGAACATAAAAATAAAGAACACACATATATACAACATAGTGATTTATTTAGGCATAATGAAAAAAATTGTTATTTGCAGGAAAAGGAGCTGAATTTGAGATTATCCTATTATATGGTGTGAGACAATCTCTCAAAGAGAAATGTTACATTTCCTTTCATGAAAAGGAACGTTTGAAAGCCTTAATAGATTCATTAGAGAGTTTTCACTGTTTGCATTTATCAGCTTATAAAAAGGTTCTGTTTGGTTTTGAGTGTGTGTGTGTGTGTGTGTGTGTGTGTGTATGTGTGTGTGTGTGTGTCTGCCTCCCTCCCCTGTGGCTTAAACTCAGGGTCTCGATGCTGTCTCTGAAGTATTCTTTTGTTAGTTTTTCTTTTTTTTGACTCATAACTAGGGCTTTACACTTTGCACCAAAGTTTCACTTAGAGTGTTTTGGTGATCAAGTGGAGAAAAGAGTATCATGAACTTTCCTATTAGGCTAGCGTCAAGCTGTGATCCTAAGTTCTCAGCGTCCTGAGTAGCTAGGATCACAAGCCTGAGCCAGCAGTGCATGGCTGAAAAGAAACTTTTTAGAATAAAAAAGATGAAGAAAAATGAAGAAACCTTAGGTGAACTATGGCTCAGTAAACAAAATTAAATAACTGAGCTGCTTTCAAGAGGAATTTCAGACTATCTAAGCATTAGGAAGCCTACTTCAGAAATAATAACAGATTTCCTCCTAAACTACAGAAAGATACAGGCATTCAAGAACCAAAAGGTGAAATGACACCAGTCAGATTGAATTCAGGAAAGTGTCCATATTGCAGTCAGTTAAAGCATGGTAAAAAGAAAATTGTAAAGAAACAAATAGCTCATAAGCTTTTACTAATTCACCATACAGCAGACTTCCCAGCAGAAATCTTAGAGTAGAATTTAATGAGGTTTTACATTTCTGAAGAAAAATTCAAAAAGAAATTGCCAGTGAAGACTACAGACATTGAAAAACAACTTTTATAAGACACAAAAATATTCCCAGAACAACAAAGATGAAAGGATTTATCTCCACTAGTAACATGTTATTGTACTCATGTATAGAATCTAAACCAATGTATATTTTGTAAAAATTGAGAATATAATGATACTTACAGGAGCCTAAGAATAATAAAGGTGGTGGATGTATGGAACAAAATTGATACATAAATAGGAAGTATGGTTCATTGTGATAAATTTATCGAGTATTCTACTGCAGCGTAGAGTGATTATAAATAACCATTACATACCCTTCTCTTTAAAAGTTAGAAAAAGTGGGGCTGGGAAGGTGGCTGGGTGGTAGAGTGCTAGCCTTGAGCTGAAGAGCTGAGGGACAGCACACAGGCACAGAGTTCAGGTCCCACGACCGGACCCAAAATTTTTTTTTAAAACTTCACTTATTTTCCTGCCCATCAATCATCAAATCATCAAATCGCAGCTTAAATAGTTGGTAGGATTACAGGCAGGAGCCAACTGCATCCAGCAAAAGTCAACATTAAAAATAACATATTTGTTATTATTAAGTAGTTGTCCATAAGGGATTTCAATACCAGAAATTAAGTTGAGTATAATGTATCTTGGTTAATGTCACCCTCTTCTTAAGTAAAGTGAATTGAAAGGAATATGTAAAAACTCATTTTACAAGACCAGTATTAGCCATATACCAAAGCCAGTCAAACAAGAGACATAAATATCCTGGATTTTTTTTAAAAAAGAGGAAAACCTCAGCAAAATACTAACAAAATAAGTGTCACAATACAGTAGTAGCAGGTCAGTCAATATGGTCAACCTAGATTTGTCAGAGATGCGGGGAGCTATCAATAGACACAAAGAAGTGTTATAAACTCCATGGAGAGAGAGAAGGACAAAATACACATAGTTGTCACAACAGAGAGACAGAGCATTGGACAAAAATCATCATCTTTTCATGATAATATCTCAAAAAATAGACATAAAGGGAATACAGTTCAATGAGAAAAAGTCCATATTGGACAAGGTCACAGCTAATTTAAGGAGGCTGAAAGCTTTTTCTTTTTCTTTTCTTTTCTCTTCTTTTCTCTCCTCTTCTCTTCTTTTCTTTTCTTTTCTTTTTTCTGAGAACAGGAACAAGATAAAGGTCTCCACTGATGTACCTTCAATTCAACATAATACTGGTTGTCCTACCTTATGCTTTAAGTCAGGAGAAAATAAATAAAAATAAACAAAAATCAAGCTATAAAAAAAACAAAGAACTGTTTAATATACAGCTGAGAAGATGAAATCATAAGCATATCTTTAGTCATTGGATATTTGTGTTCTGCTCTCATCACTATTAAAATTTTAAGGTGAGAAACGCTGAGCATTGTAGTATATGACTGAAATAATGCACTGTAGAAGTTGAGGCAGGAAGATACAAAGTCTAAAGTCAGCTTGGGACTTGGACCAAAAACAGTGTTACTAATGTCACAATTATTTCCATAATTTATAATATGTGTAGTATGCCATTTTGTTTTAGATCATTGAGAATACTATAGCATAACTGTATTTATTATATATGTGTATATCTTTTGACCCTAAAACAAAAGTTTCTGCCTTAGTCTTTTAAAATAATATAAAATTATAATGTATATCGAAGTGTTATTGTTGCTAATGTTTTATCATGATCATCATCATCAATCACCTTGGTAATTTTGAGACAGACAGTTGTTATGTAGTCTAAGCTGACCTCATTATAATTCTCATGTCTTAGCATCTTGTATAAAACGTTATGTACCACCATGCTCCAATTTTAAACAATTGTAATGATAAATCACAAATGTGTAATACTTAATAATTTATTGAAATTATAATTATTCTTCTAAAATTACATGAAAGGACCTGCTAAGGATTCTTATTTCAAAGCATAACATTATATATATTTTTTGGCCCATGTCTTGACTAATACTTTTTCTGGGTTCTTAATTTTAAGAAATATGTATTTGGGTTTCAATTTTCTTTTGGAGACAAGCAAGCATCCAACTATAGTACCTATCTCACAGTTGCACTCAATATACCTACTAGACTCAATCAGCCCACACATACCTATTACACCTCTAACCACAGCACACTCTTGCTGACATCCTTGTCCTCTGAGGATGTGTCCTCTTCTTCCTTCTAGCATTCTATTCAGTTGAATTAACATTTGATTCAGTTGATGCAAATGTGTAAGCACTTTCAAAAGTAAAAATACAGAGAGGAATAAAAAAATCAGTTCTTTAGATACTGATAATCAGAACTTTGTCTCTTAACATTAAAAAATAAATTATATGAAGTATAAAATCATGAGTCACAATTAAAGTCTGTACCAATTGTATGTTGTAAAAATACACATATTATAGAAATCATTAGGTGTGTGTAAATTTTTTCCTGCATACTACTCAATAATATATATTGATAAACCTAAAAATCTAAGAAGGTATTCATTTTGATTGTCATGCATGAATGAATTCAGGAATATTTTGCTTAATTAAGTTATTAATAAGTCATTTGGTTTCATCGTTACGTCTATAGCTTTCCTGATCCCAGAATACTGGGTTTTATTTCTGTTGCATGGTGATCCCATTCTATTTGCAGGATTTATCACAATGAATCTGAGAACACACCTTCTCAATTCTTATTTCTCATAGACTAAGGACGGGGTGTTTCATGTCCCACTTGTTCTCTTGTTAAACATTTGTTTTGGGTGGTTTCTATTCATGCTTCATATATTGCTCATTCTTTTCTCATATTTCTTTTTCACATGGAAACTGTGGTTATTAATACTGTCAGAGCTATCATTTGGTTTCATTTTTAACCATTAATCACCTCCAGATGAGCAGTTTTTAACTATTCTTTTTATTCACTAGCTTCCATTGGCAAATCATTCCTATTTTAGCCCAAGTGAATACTCAGAGAACATTTACTACAGTAAATTAATTATTCTGTTTCAAATTATTCATTGGATTACAATTTCTACTTTCTACTTGTGCTGAATTTGGGATATTATGTGCTCTGAAGCTTCATGTCATCACCATATAGTAAAACAAATACTCAAAGTTATTTTGATCTATTAGAAACATTTTTCTAAAACTAGAGGAAAAGGCATATCCTGACTTATGAAATGATAACTCCTCTGTACACACATTAATAATAACAATAAAATTATATATTACTAAAGTAGGGTAGAAGGTCATAAGCAAAAATAAATGAAAATTTTGTTCACTTTAACTATAATTATGCATTGAAAACTGGGAAAAATGTTCCATAGTTTTGTGAAATTTTTATTTATCCAAAGTATTTGTATGCCTTAGTGGTTTGGTACAAAATTTATTGAAATACCGTATCTATAGAAATGTATATACCATAACTCTGAAACTCTGACTTTGTCTCACTAAGTTAGTACAGGTGTTTAAGAAAGTCCTAAATCAATAAATATACCTCCACTAGTAATACAGCAGGTCCTGTATGCCACCATCCTGTTGAGTTTCTTTTTCCCCCAAATAACTTGCTAAATTCACAGAAACTGATATTTTCCAGTTCTTAAATTTGATGAATTGTTAGTTGGCTTTGAATTTCTACACCTAGTGTTATATTCCTGAATGGAATATAGATCTTGCTCATAATGACCAAATTTCACTATGTAGCTATTCAAATCCAGAAGAAGCTAAGTGAGTCACAAAAGCCACTGATTCTTAATGCTTTTTTCCCATTCATTTCAGGATATAGAATCTTGGTACAAACTTACTATTATTGATTAGGTTCTGAACAAAGCAAACTGAAAAATTCCATATGGCATTCTTTTTAATGAGAGGTTACTTGTAGTGAGGCTATACCAGCTATGGCTATACCAGTTTTTTGGGGAAGATGGTTGAGGGCTTGTTCTCAGTGTGCCTGTAACACAGTCCTTTTTTATTTCCACATTTAGTTATCTGTTTGCTTCATTCAGTTTGATTGAAAATGGATTATATCTGGGTCTCTCTAGCTCAAAAAGATCACAGGAGGTGTGGTCCTCACTTCAAGACAATTTTATTTTTCTTGAGATAATGATAATGTATATTCTTTCACTTTGTTCTTTAATTCTACTCATGATTATACATAAACACATGTATTTCAATATCTTTCAGCCTTCTTCATTCTCTTTCCTTCTCTCCACTTGTCTCCACAAACAATCCCAATATTAAAATCAAATTCTCCTTCTTTCTCTCTGTCCTCTCTCTGTTATACGTATATATATATATATATATATATATATATATATATATATATATATATATATATATATATATACATATATATATATGAAAGTATAATGTGTGTATGTATATATCTCTCTAAATATATATCATATCAATCTGTGTAGATTCTACATATAAGACAAAGCATATCATATTTGCCCCTCTGAATCTGGTTTCCTTTGATTAACATAATGATCTCAATTTTAATTCATTTTCCTGAAAATCACATAATTTCCTTCTTTAGAGCTGAATGATACTCCATTGTATATTGTTTCCCTGCTTATTAGCATATATTATGGATGCAAATGGGCTTAATTATGCTACTTTCTCTCATGTTTCCAGGGTAACCTGATCAAATCCACTCCCTCTATCATTGTCCTTCATAATTTGCCCATTTTAACAAGTTTCAATGTTCTGTTTGCATACATGTATATAAAGTATTTTGACTATATTCATCTTTCTTCACCTACTCTTAACTACATCCTTCTTTCCCCATCTACTGGCACCCACCAACCAACAGAGCCCATCTTTTATTCCTCTCATTCATCCATTCATCAGTTGTAGGACATCTAGGCTGCTTCTGTAGCTTAGCAATGATGAAAAGCACTATACTAATCATGAGTTGTTCAAGTTTGTTTTATGCATGCTAACTTACATCTTATCAACAAATAAAGATCCAGACCAGAGGTCAACAAATTTATCTCAGAACTTAACAACGCCATGGATAAAATGCCCTGAACAGACATCTTTAGAGTATTTCACCCAACTGCAGAAGATTACACATTCTTCTGGTCATCAATGGAACTTTCTACAGAAGAGATCATGTGTTAGGCCATAAAAATCTTTAAAAATCCTAGAACCTTTTGGATATTTCAAAGTCAGTGATTAAAAAAAATGTTTATGGCTATAAATGTCTAGATAAGAAAATCACCAACCACAAACAACCACACATGCACCTTAAGTAGAGAACTCAACCTAATAGTTTATTTGAAGCTATTTGGGCATTGGTCTGTTCATATGTGAAAATGGAACTAAGAATCTTGAGAGGATGCGTAGGGAAGGAGAGATAGGGTTGAACTATTGCAGGGTAACATTAGTCAAGAGATATTGTAGTCATAAACTGACATGTTAATTGAGAACTTATTGTATAACCATCTAAACACAATACAAAATGAACATGCCAATCCCCAAATGAGTAGTCGGAAAGAAATAATTAAATATTAGGGCAGAAATCAATTAAATGGAGATCAAATAAGAATGAATTAATCAACAAAACAGTCCATCTTCTAAAAGATCTGCAAGGTTGAAAAATGTTAAGCTGAACTAAGCAAAAGAAAAACAAAGAGAACCCTTTGCCCTCGTTGTCTACTGGAATAGCCATAGTACTTGAAATATCTTGGATGAGTTTACCTATTGGATTTTTTTTTCAATTTAGATTTAAAAGTTAGGGAAAACCTTCCATATTTTGAACCATGTACCATATGATTAACATAAGAGTATATTATATCTTTCCTTTAGTGGATAAAAAATAGGAGATTATGTAAAAAATGAAATACTATTAAGTCATTTTTTAATTAAAAGAGACCATTATGATGATTTTGGGCAAAGTAGTTTTGCAAGTGCCAGAAGTCTCCCATATAGGAACACAGAAAATTATTTGAAAAATTAGAAGACTGCTTTAAAAAAATGGAAACTGTCATGAAAGCAGAGTCTCAATCTTATCAGTACAGGAGGAGTAAGAACCAAAGGGAAATGAAAATCACTCTGCTTGGTCTGTCATTCATTGCTATGGCAACAAGGAAACCCAAATTGATTGCAGCTAACAGCAAAAAATTACTTTTTGCTTGTATTTACAGAAGCTTCACTGGTCAGCTGCAACTGCTCTAGTTTTTCTACATATTATCTCATTCTAGGACTCAAGATGAAGGAATAGGCAAACCTCTCCAATACATTTAAAGTGATTTCTTAGATCTAGTGTATAAGCCTGTTCACAGTCGATTAGCCAAATAAGATTGGTGCTCATGCCCAGACCGACTACAGCTGCCAAGCACATTTTACTGACTGCAAGGACAATTTGGGAGAATATGATGTGAAGAATAAGACTCTCCTAAAATCCAGATTAGGAAAATGGCATACCGCTGCATTTTGTGTTTTACATTGATGATATAAATAGTCTTTCTAAAGAATTGAAATGTAAAACTACATTCTTGATTTATTCATAAAACATACTTTCGTGTACTGATTGAATTGTATCACAAAGACAGTGCAAATTCCAAGCCCAGCAAAACAGTCTGAGCTGAAAATTAAACACATGTTGAAGTGTAGGAAAGAGCACACATTAAAATTCGATCAAATAAGTCATGCACACTGAAAGAACACATGGGTAAAGAACATTCTTACCATCAGGAAAATAAGAAAGGAGTAGTTGGTTTTGAGTTTTTTTTTAATTTAATTTTATTTAATTTGTGAACATACTCTACAGAGGAGTTACAATTACATGGGCAGGATAATGCGTACATTTCTTACCAAGCATTGCAGCCTCCTCCTTTGTTTACCCTTCACATCCCTTCCTAGCCTCCCCCCTCCCCCCATCCCAATCCTATTCCTTCCCCCCCTCCCCCCCCCCGACCGACGTTGAAAAGCTCGTTTTGGACATGACAACTTGTACTTCTCATTGCTGAAACAGGTCCACCTGTATCCTTATAGAACTGGTTTTTCCCCATCTCCTCCACAAGTTATACTGACATCAAATATAGTGAAAGCAGGGGTTATACTGTGGGGGAGGGACATACAAAGCAACAAAGAGATAATCTTATAAATGCATTAGAAACACATGCATGAAAGAAAAAAAACATTAAAATACACATCTAAGGGTTCATTTTCCTGACATCACATTATCTGACCTTTTCCACTTGACTCATACATATACTAGATATTACAAATAAGGGAAACCATGGGACCTATGTTTCTTTGGGCCTGGCTTACTTCACTTTATATGTAAGTTGCTTGTGGCTAGGTCAGTGATTCTACATCCTACATTCTTTGATTAATATTTTACATTTTTTAACCCAGAGCTCAAATAAAAAAAAAAAGACAAAAAACTCAAAACCAGGAAATGGAAAACTTGGTTTTGAGTTTTTTGTCTTTTTTTTTATTTGAGCTCTGGGTTAAAAAATGTAAAATATTAATCAAAGAATGTAGGATGTAGTATCACTGACCTAGCCACAAGCAACTTACATATATATATATATATATATATATATATATATATATATATATATATCCTATACATTCTACATATCTATACATCCTTTGCTTTATTGAAGTTTTAACATATTTTGGTTGGGTTAGAACAAGACGTCCATTGGATTGCCATGATAGAAGGTGGACGTTTACAGCCATGTCTTAAAGTTTCCTTCAACAAAACCAAAAATATTTTCAAGAGCTTTTCCACTAATAAGAAATCAGCCATCATGACAGACAGTAACAAAAACATGGAATATTAGATTTTCAAGGCCTTCACACTTAACAATATTAAAAAGATGTAATCAGATATTTAAGAATGACAACGAAATGATAAAACTTTGACAGTAAAGCAAGTATTATTTAAATAACACAAACCTCTGAAATCAAATTATTTATTCCAGCAGTTAAGATAAATTTATAACAACTGATAGGAAACATTTCTACAAATATCTACAAATATGTAGTTATACATATATTTATAAATGCTTTATTACACATTCATATTGTATGCACAAGTTGTATTTCTTTAAATCTTTCCTGGCTTCTCTAATAGATTTACATTAAATTTCATAAGAACCTGGCCAAAATTTTCACAAAGTTTCTACAATATTACTATCACAATGCATGTATATTTTTTCCATTTTAAAACTCAGGTATAAGCATTCCAAACATTCCTCAGTTTTCATTCTTCAGTTTCGATCTTTTGAAATTATTAGAATATTCAATATTGGCTCTTCGAATGCATGGGCCCTGATGAATCTCTTCAGGTTACTATTTTATCAATATAAACAATAGATTTTTAATTACTAATAGTTGTTTCATAGACAGTGATACCACTACTCTCAAAATTACGTACTAATGAAGAAAGACTGATTGTCTTCTGAACCTGTACATGAAGTTCATAAAAAGGAAACAGATACAAAGGAGGAGGCTACAATGCTTGATAAGAAATGTACTCATTATCTTGCCCATGTAATTATAACCCCTCTGTACAGTACTTTCACAATAAAAAATGACAAAAAAAGTAAACAGATAGGTGACTGGCTTCCATATTTGACGAATGGAGTATTGATTGAATGAAAGAAAAACAAATCAAATAAATTATTATTAAATATTATTCTTAAAATGCAATACGATAAACTATATTAAAAATAAAAGTGTAAAAATATGTAAATGAGAAAGACATATTTATATGTTTAGAGCAATGAAAACAATAGATGTGATAAATTATTTGAAGAGACAATGGAGAATTTATTGAAAAAGAGAAAGAACACTAGATTCCATAAAAATCTTGAAGTTTAGGGAAAGAAATTTTTATTGAAGATACTATTGGACACATGATAATATACAGAATTCAAAAATAAGGGAATTTGCTTAATTGAAGAATAAGGCAATTCTAGTTATAGTAGATTATTGTGGTTTTTCCTTCTTTCACCTCCTCCTCTTCCTCCTCTACTTCCTTCTCCTCCTCTTTCTCCATCTTTTCTTTCATTGTGATAATGTCTTTCCCTTGCACTCTACCACTTGAAACAAGTCAGTAGTACTTTTGTTTAATTTTGTCTATTAGATAGTATCACTAACTTTGAAATACTCAGTCTCCAGTCATAATCATCCTGATTTTCCCTTCTGAGTAGTTGTCATTACAGACATGTATGACTATGCATGGCTATTTAAAAATGTATAAATAGGTAGTTAAATTTGAGACTCCTTTCTGAAAGGAATGCAAATTACTCAAGAAATAAGAGCAAAAATTTAAAATGCTTTTGCATCAAATTAAACAACTTCTGCATGTCAAAAGAACTAAGTATTAGAATCTAATGAAAATTTATAAAATGGAAGAAAATGTTTTGTAGTTATTTCTAGTTATTTTAAAAAATCTCAAAAAAAAATTGAAAACCGAATAAAAGAATCCAGTTTGTAGCTGGACAAAATAAATGTCCAGACAATTCTCAATGAAGCACATGTCGCCAATAAACTGAAAAAAATACTCAACATCCCTTGTCATAGAGAAATTGAAATGATAAAGATATTCCATCTCACTACAATCAGAATGGCAATCATTAAGAAAACAGGCCGCACTAATGTGAGGTGAATAAAATGTAAATCAGTGCAGCCACTGTGAAAGCCAGTATGGAGAGTCTTCAAAAGACTGAAACTGCCACATATCTTGCCATAAAACTCCTAGGTATGTATCCAAAAGAATATAAGTAAGCATTCAATAGAGACACACCTGCACACTCATGTTTATATTAGTAATATTCAGAATAGCCCAACAAAAGAATCAGAGTATGTGTCTATCAGGAAACAAATAAATAAGATAGATGATAGACGGATAGATAAAAAAGTAATATACTGGTTAAATAATGATCTTGATTGAATCTTTCTACAACATATGCATGTATCACTTAATATACATATTTTTTTATTTGTCAACATTAACAAATGTATAATGAGGAAATTGTATAGAAATTCAGAATTAAGCTGAGCCATATATACTGAGTAAGTAGCCACACTGCATCAAGAGCATTTAAGAAATGAGAAAAAAGGGAATATTTGGAGACAACACATGTTTTCATGAAGGAGACAAGGGAGAACAATGAATAAAAGAATGAGAGAGAGAGAGAGAGAGAGAGAGAGAGAGAAATTAGAACAGAGAGCGAGCACCAGAGAGAGATGGAAGGGAAGGATTTTCCACTTGTTAAAATTCTCAGCTTTTATCTCCATTTTTAAGTATCCCAGTTGTTCAGGAAATATAAGAAATACATATTCAGAAATGAAAATACCGACCAAAAGAGAAATATAAACAACTTGTTGAAAATTTTTTCCCTTGTCCTTAATCAATTAGACTATAATTACAACATCTGAGTAAAGCATTTTCTCCTCAGTGGATATTTTTAAAAGAAACAAAAATTATAGGATTCATACAGAGATAATATTTTAAAGTGCTAGAGATTTCCACAAAACAAATAACAGCTGATAATGGGATGAAAACTGAGAAGATCTTACAACATACCTGAAACAAACTTTGCCACTGTGGACAAAGTGCAAGCCTACTGAGAAAGACACACGAAAGAAAAGGGATGGGCAAACAGAAAACATAGTTATATAACTTAGAAAATGACAGATATTAACGAAAAAAATTCAGAAATGAAGCTCAAACCAGGAAAGAGAAAAATAGCAATCTAACACACTAGGATACTAAAGAAAAGGATAATGATAAAGTAATGAAAGACAAAGTTTCACCTTCGTTTTAGAAGGCATAAAGAAAATCCAAAAAATAGAACAATAAAATCTCCTGAATTTATAAAAAATATAGAAATATATACTAAATGTTTACAGTATATCAGAGGAAAATTTACCAACTGCACTCAGCAATGAAGAATCTTGCATTTAACCATCTCATTTTTGTTTAGACCATAACAACCACATATTGATAAGCAAGTAGAGGGATAAGAAGATAATCTGTTGTGATCTCAAGCTAAATTCTGTCAGGTGTAGCTGGCAATGCAGTCTGGTTTCAGGAAATATTCCCTCCGGAAACATGTGCTACTAAAGGATACATAAAATATCTGCTTATTATACTTATACATTTATTTTATAACATTATACTTATACAAGCATAAAATATATGCATTCTAAGAGAGCTCCATTATTTCTAGTAATACATAGTGTTATATTGCTTATGGCTTATTATTGCTTATTGCGAATTAGTACTATGGGAAAGATCCACACATGTATCTGTTCCCTAAAGGTGTGGTAAGGAAGTAAAATAGAAACTCTGATTACAGAAATTGGGCTGGGTCTGTAGCTCAGTGTACTTAACATGCCTAAGGCTATTGATTCTACTTACTACACCAAATCAGATGGATGTTAGATAGAAAAGCAGATAGAGAAGGACAGACAGTCAGATAGATGGGTGATAGATTTTTTTTCACAATTTGGGGGGCTACAAAAGTAAAGATTTTTAAGTTATTAAGTTATTAGTTCTTGCCTAAGACAGATATCAATAGAAACACTCTCTCAGGTTTACAAACTTTTTCCTGAGCAGATGAACTTCATGTAACTAGTGTCAGCTCAATTAAAGCTGCCAATTAGAGCTTTTTGGCACATAAAGGGGTTGAGATTTAAACTATCTCCCACATTTTATAACATTATCTTTTTACTATTACAGAGGACTGGTGAGTTTTTGTCCCTTAAAGGAAGATAGTCATGGACATTAGGCATGCTTATGAACTCTTTTTATGACCTCCCGGCTCTGACCAGTTTTTGAAGGGCTACACACAAATGACTCTAGGATCTGACATTTCTGTCATCCAAGCAGTGGCTTACTGCCTCTGGATGCTCCTCCATTGCTTTCGTCCCAGGAATGTCTTCTCCACACTGGATAAATGCCTCATTGGCATTTTCCTTAGCTGGTTGCTGGACTCGGGGTCTGAGCACTGTCCCTCAACTCTACAGCTTAAGGCTAGCACTCTGCCACTTTGAGTCCCAGACTAAGGGCTTGAATACTGTCCACTAACTCTTCAGTCCAGGGCTAGTACTCTCCCACTGTGAGTCTCCAGCTTGGGGCTTGAGTACTGTCCCCTGACTCTTTAGTCCAGGGCTAGTACTTTGCTGGCTGAATAGAGGTGAGTCTCACAGGGACCTTTTTCTGCCCGGGCTGGCTTTGAACCAGTTTGCAGATCAGTGAGTCTTATAAAAGGCCACTTTACTCCAATTAAAAGCAACAAGGTGGGCAACATAGAAGTAGCTTTTAAGCATGCTCTTACCTGAAACTTATTAAGAGTCAAAGTTACATCTGACAAACTTTTAAGAATCCTCTGTGCTTTGCTCTGGTCTTGCTGGAAACTTAAAAAACCTATAAGAGCAAACTAGAATAGCAATTATTTTGGTAATCCTAATTTTTCCTTTGTGCACATTGAGGCCAATGTCAAGAACAATTTTACATTTAAACTTTATATCCAAAAATCCATTCCTAATTTTTTTAAAACCTCTTATTAATCACCTTTAATATTTTATACTTTAGTTTTCATTTGCATTTTGAAAAGATCCCTTGAAATCTTGAGGCCAAGTGTTACTCATTGCCTCTTGGTTGCTTGTTTAAAAACAGACAAACATTAAAAATTTTAAACTCAAATGACAATTTTTCCTTAATGAGAAAATAACAATAATTATAACTGAACCAAAAAACTAGACTTAGCGTCTTTATGACTTTTAAAAACATCCTAATTGTAAAACATTAAAAACAAGTCACATTATACAAATAACTTTTTAACCCTTTTTAAGGCCTTCCTAATTTTAATGTTAACACATCCAAGGGAAAGTTTTAGCAATACTAATCAGATCATCACATCACTCATTTTAACCATCATGTTTTCAGTGTCTGTCTGCAGGGAAAAGAGAGAGAACAAAGATGGGCCACTCAGCCCCTTCTATGGAATGGGCACACACTCAATCTGACTCTTTAGGGTTAGATGAACTGCGTTTGGGCCAGCTTGCCTCATCATGCATGGACTCCTCCCAGGGCCTGTCCCACCTTTCATGACCAGCTGAATTCCACTTCTGCTTGTTCACCCCTCACCCCTAAAGGTCTTCTGTTGGTGTCTAAGTTTTTCCCCGTCTCTTCTCTTGGTTCTTGGATGAAATACACAGTTTTAGACAGACAGAACAGGTAACATCTTTGACAGTGTTAAACTAACCTTTACATTTAAATTCCTAATATTTATCCCCAAATTTTAGCCAAGGGAATTAAATCCCAAACTGCCAATGCATTTTCGTTAAGCCAGATAACTTGATTACAGTATAAACAGTCTTATGCATTTTAAAATATTAATCTTTTAAATACCAGATTTTCTAATTTGCAAGTTAAAGAATCTTGAAAAAGCCATTTAAAACCATGTAAAGATTTTTTAAAATCTTTGGTAATGTCCAAACCTCATAACCTTTTGAATTTTTAAATTAAAATTCACCCAATTGTTACAGCATGCTGACAATTTTTATCTTTGAACATGTTCACAGACACACACAAAACACTCACACAGATCTTAAAGCGCGCAAAATTCAAAATCAGTCATACGTACACCTTTTAATGTTTTCAAACAAAAATTTAAGGCAGTATTTCTTTTAAACTAGGTAACTTTGTTGGGCTTCATTTTCCCAGAGCTTGCTTGTTAGCAAGGCAATTCACTAATTAGTCTTTTGAATCTCAGTGCTGTTCTCATTCAGCAAGCTGAATCCAGAGTCTGCTGAGTGAGCCTGCCACACTCAGCCAAATCTTCCCTACCTCAGAAAACATAAAACGAACACACACACTAAACAAGGCAAACAAGTGGCCACAAAGACAAAATCAGGTCTCAGTGAATGGGGCGACATCTCACCACTTATCAGGGGACTCGAACCCCCTCTACCCAATCTCGAGGACAGCCCCACCCAGGGTTCCAGGGGATGTCTCCCAGTGGCCCCGCTGGCAGTCTTATAGCACGTCCGCCAAGACTCTCCACCAGCCCCAAGACCACACCTGCAGGCTTTCACGATTCCTGAAATATGAAAGTGGCACCACCAAAAATTCACCGATCGGTTCCTTCGGCAATCTGATCAGGCGTCTGGGTGGGCTCGGGGGGCAACACCAATTGGGGGCTAACACCTGCCTTAAGCAAACGCCATCTATGGCTCCAAGAATTGTGCATGGCTTTTTGTCAAAAATTCCTAGCATTGGGGCTAAAATGGATCACGAGTCAAGTTGCAGAACTGAGATGGAGTGTTAAATAAAAATAGAGTTTCTTAGGTTTCTTAAAACATTATATTTCTTCCCTAGGGCCTTACTGCCCCAGCCTCCGGGAACCAAGGATTAGTTTGTAACACAAAATCATAAGTATAAGTTAATACAGCAATTTTCCAATCATCATCAAATTGTATCAAATGATCTAATTGTTTCTTATTCTCTTGGGGAGGGGCTGAGAGGTTGCCCCGCTGTCCATTTTTTGTTTCCTCTTGAAGAGGAGTTCCGTCTTTATGGAACTTAGATTTACATTCACTTTTCCAATGGTTCCCTTTTTCCTGCGGGAACCAAGGATTAGTTTGTTCTCCCACTGCTGCTGTGGAGGCTTTAGTGCCTCGTGCTTTTAGCATATGTTTTAAAATAGAGACAAACTATCCTTATTCTTAGAAGATGTACTCCCCCTAATTTACTCGCTATCTTTCCCAGCCACAACTGAGGGGCCTGCAGCACCCCAATGAGTCTCAGACTAACTAATCTAGGTGAAAAGAAAAGAGAAAAACGCTTACCTCGCAAGGTTCCTCGACTGAAGAGACTGCTTCATGCCCTGCTTCAGGCCCCACATTGGGTGCCACCTGCTGCGGACCGGGTTCTGTTGGGATGACAGAGGACACCTAGGGGAGGAACCTGGAATAGGATGGGGAGATGGCAAACAGACAACTCACACACAAGAGGAGTGGATGCTGAGTGCTGAGTGTGATTTAATGCAGAGAATAACAAACTTTTATAACAGAAGTCTTCATGAGAAAGGGCAAAAGGTTACACAATCTTGCTGCATGGCTTCATTTTTGGGTGGTCACCAGCTGATCACCTGATAGGCACTTGTTTCCAGCTTATCTCTAAGAAATACAACCATTACGATGTTTGTCACCAATTAACCATTACCTATCTTTATAGAGGCCTTAACTTTCCCATAAGATCTTTCCTGTTTCTTCTTTAATAGTAAACTACAAGGAGACCTAGATCTAGCAACTCTCTTAGTAAATAAAAGAGAGTAGCAGGAAATTCTTTCTCCTAAATAATTATCTCAGCAATTGCCATACATTCTTTCTGTTCTAGCTGAGCCTACAGCTTTTTGCAAATCCCTTACAAACAATTCCTTCTACTGAAGTGACTTCATAAAACCCCCAATACTTTTACATTTACTTATGACTTGTCTACTAGCCTCCATAAGACGGGTTTCAGGGTAGCACTTAACTCTGGTGAGTTAGTCATATTTTTAAGACACTCATCAGATATTGGAGTCGTCATCACTCTTAAGAAAGAGCTTTGAATAAGGGAATGTTGACAATGAGTATGTACAAAGAGCAGTAGAAACAGTAAAAGATTAATAGGCACTCTTACACAGTGAAGAAAAGAAAAGCAAGAACAGAAACACATCTTTCCCAGGGGTTTGCCAGCCTTTCCAGGAGTAGGCCTCTTAGAAGCCCTATTCTCCGAGGTAGACTTCGGTGAAGTCCCAATACTCAGAGATAGGTCTCTGAAGCCCCTTTCTCAGGTCTGAAAGATGCTTTCCCATGCTAAGCAGACTCTACTGGAGTAGGCGTGGCAGAGAATACTTTTAAATTTAAGAAGTCTAAGACTGTTTTCAGGCAAGCTACATTTCTTAAGGTGGGTGGTAAATTTTAAAATTCTCATTAATTTTTCTGAAGCCAAGTTCTTTCTAAATAAGAAGTAAAGCATATAAAGGATTTCTTAAAAGAAAACAAAGCAGGCACATTTATTTAGAAAGAAAAAAAGCAGGCACATTTCATTTTAAATTTTAATAAAGCCAGAACATTTTGTTTCTGAAGTTCATAGCTAAAATACATTGCGTGGGATTAAATTTATCAGTAGCAAATGTGAGCAACAGTAAAGTACATATGGCTATAATACCTGTCAGGAGGTGGAGATGTGAGGATCTCAGCTCAAAGCCAACCTGTACATAAATGTCTATGAGACTCATCTCCAATGAACCAGCAAAAAGCCACAAGTGGTTTTCCTTATTTGCAATAACAAGTGTAAGTCTGAGACAACCAGAAAAGGTCATATAAGATGATGTTAAGCAAAATGAACGCCAAGATAAGGACACAATTGTTTTATTTTCTTGTTGCTATTGCTTCTAACATATTTATAAGGTAACATGTGATTTTTTTGTTGCTTTGTATGTCCCTCCTCCATGGTATAATCCCTGTTTTCACTGCATTTGATGTTGGTATAATTTGGGGAGGGGAAGGGGAAAAACAAATTGTTTATATAGGGATACAGGTGGACCCATTGCAACAATGAGATGTATAAGATGCTATGTGGAAAAACGAACTTTACAGTTTAGGTGGGGGGAACGGGAGAGTGTAGTTGTGGAAGTGGGAGGGAAGGGATGTTAGGGGAAAAACAAAGGAGGTGACAACAATGCTTGATAAGAAATGTACTCAATACTTTGCTCATGTAACTGTAACTCCTCCTCTGTACAGTATTCTCCCAATAAAAAAAACTAATTTAAAAAAAAGCCAGAAGTGGATCGGTGTCTCAAGTGAAAGATTATCTCTCTTGACTAAAGAAGCAAAAGTACAGTGCCTAGGTCCTAATTCAATCCCGAGTACCTGCACACACACACACACTCACACACACACACACACACATCTCTAAACAATGTGACATAGAATATGAGTCAAACAATGTCACATAGAATATGAGTCAAATTTTACATGATTTGTGAGTCTATGGTTTGAGGGTATCTTGGATTCATTTGTAGGCTTTGCACATATTCTGCAGAGAAAGCCAATGGAACCTTTGTTCAAGATATGTTTTTGCTCTCATCCTATAGTATTTTATGCAGAAAAAAATATCTGTACTTGATTCCAGTGCCCTGCATCTTTTATATACATTTATTTTCTAATTTGCGGAGGGGAAGGGAAATAATAAAATGCTAAAGTAAGGAAAGAGCTTGACCCATTGTAACAATGAGGTGTACAAGACACTATGTAAAAAATGATCTTTACAACTTTGGAAGTGAGAGGGAAGAGTTGTGGAATTGGGGAGGGAAGGGATGGTAGGGGAAAAAACAAAGGAGTGGGTAATAATACAGGATAGGAAATGTACTCACTACCTTATTTATTTAACTGTAACCCCTCAGTACAATATTCTTACAATAAAAACATATAAAAAGAATATCTTGGTAGCTATTCTAAAATTGTAAAAGCTTACTGCATTGTTTGTGGGTGTGTAAACTTGTTCAACCACTTTGGAAAGCAGTATGGAGGTTCCTCAAAAGACTCCACTTAGAGCTCCCTATGAGCCAGAAAGCCCACTTTTGGGCATTTACCCAAATGTTCACAAACAAGACCACACTAAAGCTACCAGCACAACTATGTTTATTGCAACATTATTTACCATAGGTAAGACATGGAACCAAATCAGATGCCCCTTAGTAGATGAATGGATCAAGAAAATGTGGTATATATACACAATGGAATTCTATGCCTCCATCAGAAAAAATGACATTGCCCCATTTGTTAGGAAATGGAAAGGCTTGGAAAAAATTATATTAAGTGAAGTAAGCCAAGCCCAAAGAAACATAGGTCCTATGGTTTCCCTTATTTGCAATAATTAGTATATGTCAAGCAGAAACGGTCAGATAAGTTGAAATTAGGCAAAATGGACGTCAAGATAAGGACTCAAGTGGTTTTCTTTCTTGCTATCATTTCTAACGTATTTATAAAATGATTGTTTTTGTTGGTTGTGGGGCCTGAACTCTGGGCCTGGGCATTGTCTCTGAGCTCTTCAGCTCAAGGGTGGCGCTCTACTAATTGAGCCACAGTGCCACTTCCAGCTTTCTCTGTTTATGTAGTGCTGAGGAATTGAACCCAGGGCTTCCTGCATGCAAGGCAAGCATTCTACCACTGAGCCACCTTTCCAGCCCATGGGTAATATTTTTTGTACTTGTTGTTTTTGTTGTTGTTGCTTTGTGTGTCCCTCCCCCACAGTATAACCCCAGTTTTCACAGTAGTTGATGTTGGTATAATTTGTGGAGGGGAGGGGGAAGGACAAATTGTTTAAATAGGGATATAGGTGGATGCATTACAACAAAGAAATATACAAGATGCTTTGTTGAAAAATGAATTTTACAGCTGGGGGGAGGGGGAGATAGGAGGGCAGGAATAGGAATGGGAAACAAAGGAGGAGGCAACAATGCTTGATAAGAAATGTCCTCATGACCTTGCTCATGTAATTGTAACCCCTCTGTATGGTATTTTCACAATAATACAACTTATTAATAAAAAATAAATAAAACTGTCCAAGCCACAAATAATTTTTTAAAAATATCTCTATGGAAATTTAAACATCTTTTTAATCCTTTCACAAGTCCTCTAAACTGAATGATGTATTTTATATGTTACTCTGATACCCCTACATAGATTTTATAGTCCTAAGGATACTGTCTTTAGCAGAGAGTCTATTGATTGATATTTTGTGTGCCAACTTCCAAAAATATGTTCTGCTCTCATATCCAATTAAAAATTTCTCATCTTCATCTTCCTTTTTGAAAAGGGAACACTTGTCATTTAGATAAGAATCAATACATGAGTGCATTCACCAGATATTCAAACTGTCATCTCAGTTGTCAGGAATAATAGAGTTCATTCTATATACTCATTTACTCTGGATCAAACTCTTTGATATATTATCATGGCATTGATAACAAAACCAAATATCAATATACATGACTTTATTTCATCTCATGTTCGCTCTGGAATGTTTGGAAAATTTTCTCTTAAATGTACAGCCACAGAGTAGCTATATTTAGTTCGTTAATAAATAATTTTATTTACTAATATACTTATTTCAGTAATGGGGCTTGAACTCAGGGATTCAGTGTTATTGTTTCTTAGAGTTTATGCTCAGGACAAGTGCTTTACCATTGCAGCCACATCTCTACTTCCTGCTTTTCAATGTTGTTACTATTGTGTAATTGAAGATAAGAGTCTTACAGACTTACTTGCCTGTGTGGAAATTGAGTCATGATCTGAGATCTCAGCATCCTGAGCAGCTAGGACTACAGGTATGAGCCACCAGTGCCCAGTTTCATACCTAGTTTATTTTAAATTACATTTACTCAGAAAGGAATCTAAGCAAAAATGCTATTTTTAATATTTTAAGATCCTAACTACCAGTTCTGGGAAGAGGGAGGAGGAGAAGCTGGAATCTGAACAAGCTCTCGCATAGAAAGAAGTTTCAGAGTTCCAGTGAACAATCCTAAGCCAGAGAATCACACCAAGTGTGCCATCACAGGACAGAGAGTTAGACAAGAGAGGGGAAGCCAAGGAAACACATCAGCTGCCACTGTGGCGGCAGGGGCGCGGCGGCGACCACCACCGCGGGGTCATACCTGAGACACAGAGAGTCCGGGACGAAGGAGCCAGACACAGCGGACGAGCGGATTCTATTCAACACCAACAAGAACCGACAAGGAGCGGACATCTTCATCCTGCTGTTTGCAGACCAGAGACGACCCAGGATCCAAGACTCGGCGTGAGTACAAGCCCGACATCCTCACTCCTTCTCTGGGAGCAGAGGAGGGAAGACCACCCCTCCCCCCCCAGCACCGGTGATCTCCATCTTGGATACCGACAAAGCTCGGAGGAGCTGCTAGCTCCAGCTCAGGCCTTGGAATAAAACGAGTCATTTAGCAGGTCACAAGAACTTAACGGCGAAGTGACCTGCCAGACTCAGCTCCATCCAGGGAAAAGTCACCCAGCTCAGGCGCCAGCCATTGGAGTGCCTTGCCTCACTGGGTAACCAGAGCCAGAGGCTGCCCCTCCCTCTAGCAGCCACCACATTCAATTGAAAAACAGAAACCCTGAGAATGGCTCCAGGCTGGGCACTTTGAGCTGTATCACAAAATAGCCCCAGGGAAAAGCTACTGTTTGTTGAAAGGCCTCAACTTTACCCAGAATCTAGCCTCATCACCACATCCCCCACTTTTGTGATTCTCAAAGCAGATCACCCTCCCAGAAAACCAACCTGGGAGGGGGATCTCAAAATCTTGGGTAAAGCAGAGCATTTTTCTGCATCTTCCAACCAACCGACTTAAGAAACTAATCAAGCCACAGGACCTCAAGCTGACCAGAGACTCGAACAAGAGACTGGTTACAGACAAAAGGGAGATACAGGATTCTTCCCACTCCTTGCCCCCCCCCCAAAAAATTAAAAGACTTTTTTTTTCTTTTTTTTTTCTTCTTCTTCTTTTCTTTTTTTTGCTTGTTTTTTGTTTTTTGTTACCATATATATATATATATATATATAAATTTTTCCCTTTTAAACTTTTATTAATCTTTAATTTTTGCCTCTTCTGAAAAAATAATTGTTTTCAAGTAACTTTTTTTTTTCTCATCTTATAATTTTTATTTTAGGAATATGTGAATGAACGTTTTCCTTTCTTTTCTTGTCTTCTTTCTCTTTTTCTTTCTTTCTTAATTATCTTTTTGTTTTTTGTCTAGCTTTACTGAACTTCTGATATTTTCTTCGCCCTTTCCCATCCTTAAAGTTTTTCACATCTCCTCTATGGCCCTCCCCTTCTCTGAACATATTCAGATTCCTCTCTAAATAGACGGTCTTTTAACCTCTATAATAACATTAATTTTTACGTTTCTATTTTTTTCTGGTCTCTCTTCATTCCCCTTTTTGTCGCTTCTTTTTCTCTCTCTCTCTACTTGCATCCTACCCAACCCATTTCCTGCATTGTGATTAGGACATAGGTAACTCTCCCTGTGCCTCCCCACACCAATCTATTCCTATTTTTTACCCACATCTCTCCCTAATCCTAATAATTTCTGGTTTTCCAAATTCTTTTCTGCAGTTCGAAGTCATTTAACATATAGTTGTTTGATGTTGAATAGATTTATCTGTTGAACTAGATTGTATCTGTAGACTATTGACTGTACAAACACAAACTTTGGTTGATGGTTGCCTTAAGATAGTGTTCTAGCACAAAACTGGTGCAATCTTCATCTCAAATGGGCCGAGTAAGCCGGAAAAACACAAGAACAATGGCAAATTCGGGTATCTCAATTCCCAATCTTGATAATCAGGGATTAGAACAGATAAAGAATAATCCAGAGGAGAGTTCCCAAATAGCTCTACAAACACTAATAGCAAACTTGATAAATGAGAAGTTTGACAATGTACAAAGGAGCATGATAGGGAGAGAGTGGAGGCATTCCAGAAGTTTGTACAGGAATATCATAAGCGTGAGGAAGCTACTCAAAAACTGATACAGGATTTGCGTGAACAACTTGAGAATACTCAAAGAGAAAGGGAGGAATGCCATGAGCAGGTAGAGAACACTCAAAGAGAACTGCAGGAATCCCACGAACGGGAAGAAAGAGAATTGCAGGAATCCCACAGACAGGAGGAAGCTAATCAAAGAGTAATTTAGGAATTGATAGACCAGGTAGAGAATACACAAAGATCACTAAAGGCATTCATGGAATCCATTAACAAAGAGCTGAAGGAAGTCAGGGAGACCACAAAGGGAATGCTGAATGGAACCCAACAGAAGGAATGGGAGTCCAAAGAAACCATAACCAATCAACTAAGTGATTTGAGAACAAACACTGAACATCAAATTAAGGAAGTAAAGAAATTCATACAAGACCTAAAACAGAGCTTCAACAAAGAACTTGAAGCCATCAAAGCTGACCAATTAGAAGGAAAAGAGATAAAAAACAAAGTAGAGAGTCTTGACAGCAGGTTAGACCATGCAGAAAATCGAATCTCAGGGATTGAAGACAGCCTAGATATTATAGAGAAAGAACATACAGCCATCCAAGACAAGTCCAAGAAATATGATAGGTATATACAACACCTGGAAGACACCATCAGAAGGCCCAATCTTAGGATAATGGGTGTAGAGGAGCACCTAGAAACAGAAGTTAATGGTCTAGTAAATTTGTTTAACAGGATCCTAGCAGAGAATTCCCAAACATACAAAAAGATAGGCCTATTCAGGTACAAGAAGCTTTTAGAACCCCAAATAGACCAGACCAGAATAGGACATCCCACCTTCACAATATAATCCACACAGGATCAACCCAGACCAAGGAATAGATCCTTAAAGCTATCAAGGAGAAAAGGGTAATCACCTATAAAGGGAAACCAATTAGAATTACCTCAGATTTCTCAGCAGAGACAATCAAAGCAAGAAGAGCCTGGAATGACCTATGCCATGCCCTAAAAACAAACAACTATCAACCAACAATACTGTACCCAGCTAAACTCTCCTTCATAACTGAAGGCCAAATAAAAACCTTCCATAGCAAAGAAAAATTGAAACAATACATCTCCACCAAACCAGCCCTACAAAAGATTCTTAAAGATGTCCTACACATAGAAAACCAACAAGACCGGAACAAAGCCCAAGAAACTGCACCCAAACTGAGAATCCAAGAACCTTAGGAAGAACCCAGTTTTCACAGCCCCCAAGAAGGTGGATAACATGGCATGAACTCCCAAATACCTCTCAGTCCTATCTCCTAATGTTAACGGACTGAACTCTCCAATTAAGCGACATAGACTGTCTAGTTGGATTAAAAAACAAGACCCTTCTATCTGCTGCCTGCAGGAGTCACATCTTGCCCGTAAAAACAAACACATTTCCAATGTTAAAGGCTGGAACAAAATCTACCAAGCAAACGGCCCTCATAAACAGGCGGGAGTTGCAATCCTAATTTCAGATAAAATAGACTTCAAACTAAAATTCGTGAGAAGAGAAAAAGAAGGTCGCTACATACTAATTAAAGTATCTCTCCTTCAGGAGGATATTACAATTCTAAATATCTATTCGCCAAACAATTTACCAAACAAATTACCAGCTCCTCTGGGACACAGCAAAGGCAGTACTCAGAGGCAAGTTTATAGCTCTGAGCTCCTACATCAACAAATTGGAGAGATCTGAAGCTAACAATTTAATGACACATCTAAACCTCCTTGAAAAAGAGTAGCAAGATAAACCCCAATCCAGTAGACGGAAAGAAATAATCAAAATTAAATCAGAATTAAATGAATTAGAATCCAAAAAAACTATAGAAAGAATCAACAAAACAAAGAGTTGGTTCTTTGAAAAACTTAACAAAATTGACAGACCCTTAGCAAACCTTATCAGAAAAAAGAGAGAACACACCCAAATTAATAAACTCAGAGATGAGAATGGAAACATCACCACGGAAACAACCAAGATTCAGAACATTATAAGGGAATACTTCTCAAAGCTTTATGCTAATAAGTTTGAGAACTTGACAGAAATGGACCTTTTCCTAGCAAATATTGACATGCCAAAACTAAACCAAGATGAGTTAAACCAGCTTAACAGGCCCATATCAAGCATTGAAATAGAAACAGCAATAAGAGACCTCCCAGCTAAGAAAAGTCCAGGACCAGATGGTTTTACAGCGGAATTTTACAAGGCCTTCAAAGCAGACCTCACACCAATACTCCTCCAACTCTTCAATAAAATTGAAAGAGAAAGCTCACTACCGAACACATTCTATGAAGCCATCATAACCCTCATCCCAAAACCAGGCAGGGACTCATCAAAGAAAGAGAACTATGGACCCATTTCTTTGATGAACATTGATGCAAAACTTCTCAACAAAATTTTGGCCAATCGACTTCAACAATTCATCCAAAAAATCATACACCATGATCAAACAGGATTCATTTCAGGGATGCAAAGCTGGTTCAATATACGCAAATCAATTAATATTATTCATCACATCAACAGGAGCAACAATAAGAACCACATGGTTATCTCAATAGATGCAGAAAAAGCATTTGACAAGATCCAACACCCCTTTATGATGAAGGTTTTGGAGAAATTAGGAATCCATGGAACATTCCTCAATACAATCAAGGCAGTATATGACAAACCTACAGCCAGCATTATACTCAATGGTGAAAAACTAAAGCCATTTCCTCTTAACTCAGGAACAAGACAAGGAAGCCCACTCTCTCCACTTCTCTTCAATCTAGTATTAGAATGACTAGCTACAGCAATAAGACAAGATGCAGACATAAAGCGAATCCAAATAGGGAAAGAAGAAATAAAACTCTCCATCTTTGCAGATGACATGATCTTGTATTTAAAGAATTCCATAGACTCCACTCCCAAATTACTCAAGCTGATTCAAAACTTTGACAAAGTAGCAGGTTATAAAATTAATCCCCAAAAATCAATGGCTTTTCTATATGCCAACAATGAGAAAAGAGTGGCTGAATTTATGAAAGCAACTCCATTTGAAATAGCCCCACAAAAAATAAAATTCCTAGGAATTAACTTAACCAAAGAAGTGAAGGACCTCTATGATGAAAACTTTAAAATCTTGAAAAATGAAATCAACACAGAACTTAAAAAATGGCAAAACCTCCCATGCTCCTGGATTGGCAAGATTAACATCGTGAAAATGGCAATACTTCCCAAGGCTATCTACAAATTCAACGCGATACCTATCAAAATTCCACCCTCATACTTCAAGGAAATAGAAGAGGCAATCCAAAAAGTCATATGGAACAATAAAAGACCCCGAATAGCAAAAACCCTCCTTAACGGAAAGAACACTGCTGGAGGAATAGCAATACCAAATTTCAAACTCTACTATAAAGCCATAGTAATCAAAACAGCTTGGTATTCGCATAAGAACACACCTCAGGACCAATGGAATAGAATTGAAAACTCAGAAATGAACCTACAGACCTATAGCCATCTAATATTCGATAAGGAAACTAAAACAATAGAATGGAAGAAAGACAGCCTCTTCAGTAAATGGTGCTGTCAAAATTGGTTAACTACATGTAGAAAACTAAAGCTAGATCCTTATATATCACCCTGCACCAGAATCAACTCCAAATGGATCAAAGACCTTGAACTCAAAGCAGACACTCTGAAAACATTACAGGATGGAATAGGAGAAACCTTAGGTCTCCTTGGCTCAGGCCGAAATTTTCTGAATAGAGACCCGGAAGCACAACAAATCAAAGAAAGGTTGGACAAATGGGATTGCATAAGGTTGCAGAGCTTCTGCAGGGCAAATGACATAGCTAGCAAGATCAATAGGAAGCCCACCGATTGGGAGAAGATCTTTACTAGCCATACAACGGACAAGTGTCTCATATCTAAAATATACTTGGAACTCAAAAAATTAAACCACCCAACAACAAATCCTCAAAGAAACAACTGCCCAATAAATAAGTGGGCGAAAGACTTAAAGAGAAGCTTCTCTGAAGAAGAAAGAAGGATGGCCAAGAGACACATGAAGAAATGTTCAACATCCCTAGCCATAAAAGAAATGCAAATTAAAACAACATTGAGATATCACCTCACTCCAGTTAGTACAGCAAAAATCAGGAACTCTAACAACAACAGATGCTGGAGGGGTGTGGACAGAAAGGAACCTTACTTCATTGTTGGTGGGAATGTAAACTTGTTCAACCACTTTGGAAAGCAGTATGGAGGTTCCTCAAAAGGCTTGACATAGATCTCCCCTATGATCCAGCAATCCCACTTTTGGGCATTTACCCAAATGTTTACAACCAAGACCACACTAAAGCTACCAGCACAACTATGTTTATTGCAGCATTATTTACCATAGCTAAGATATGGAACCAACCCAGATGCCCCTCAGTAGATGAATGGGTCAAGAAAATGTGGTATATATACACAGTGGAATTCTATGCCTCCATCAGAAAGAATGACATTTCCCCATTTGTTAGGAAATGGAAAGGTTTGGAAAAAATTATATTAAGTGAAGTAAGCCAGGCCCAAAGAAGCATAGGTCCCATGGTTTCCCTTATTTGCAATATCTAGTATAGGTATGAGTCAAGCGGAAAAGTTCAGATAATGTGATGTTAGGAAAATGAACCCTTAAATATGTATTTTAATGTTTTCGTTTCTTTCATGCTTGTGTTTCTAACGCATTTATAAGATTATTTCTTTGTTGCTTTGTATGCCCCTCCCCCACAGTGTAACCCCCGCTTTCACTATATTTGATGTCAGTATAACATGTGGAGGAGATGGGGACAAACAAGTCGTTTAAGGATTCAGGTGGACCTGTTGCAACAATGAGAAGTACAAAATGTCATGTCAAAACCAACTTTACAATGTCGGTGTGGGGGGGAGGGGGGTATAATTGGGTGGGGGGAGGGGGGAGGCTGGGAAGGGAGGTGAAGGGTAAACAAAGGAGGAGGCTGCAATGCTTGGTAAGAAATGTATGCATTATCCTGCCCATGTAATTGTAGCCCCTCTGTACAGTATGTTCTCAAATAAAATAAAATTAAATTAAAAAAAAAAGATCCTAACTACCTCCAGAGTCCTCTCCTCATCGTTGATGAACTCTTTTATCCAGGGATGACAATTATATGGGTCCTTATAAGAAATTTATGACAACATGTGAAAATAAACAAATTTGTAATTTTATACTGGAAAGTCAGAGTCTAATTTGCAGGCTTAAACATGGTGAATACTCTCCAACTGTGAACTTGTGAAAATTATAGACAAGGATGATCAAGAATGGCCTAAGCTAGGATTCTAACCAGTGAATTCGAGGAGAGTAACCAGGGCAAATACAAGGCTTCATGGTTCAAATTTGATAATGAGACTCTAAGGTGAGCAATGGACAATCAGCCTCATGTAAAAGACTAACTGGGAGTGGGATTCTGGAGACGAAAGTTGTTGGTCATGAGCTTTTCCAGCCTAATAGGGATTGAGATTTGTTTACACATGATCTCTCCAGAAGAGGTCACTAATACCAAGATTGTGCATTCATTGAATTGTGTTACACTAAATAATGCCATTTCATCAAAAGTGATTAGAATTACCAAGATCATCTTGGAAGACATTTAAGATGATTCCTTTCTTTGTTCCTTCTGAAGAACTTTGATGGATGAATGTGGGAAGAAAAAGGACAAAATTCACTCACTTTTGATGCTGGGTAGGTGACTCAGATTGGTAGAATGCTTGCCTGGTATGCATGAGGCCCTGGGTGGGATTCCTCAGCACCACATAAACAGTAAAAAAAAAAAAAACAAAAAAAGTACAGAAGTGGTGCTGTGGCTCTAGTGGTAGTGTTCTAGCCTTCAGCTAAAGAGCTCAGTGATAGTACCCAGGCCTCGAGTTCAAGCCCCACGACTGAAAAAGAAAAAAAATATCATTTTTTTTGTTATTGTTCTTGTATCGCCCAACATGTTTTCTTCTCATAATAATTTTGTTGAATAAGGGATTCTAAACTTGTCTGTTTCTGTTTTAGTTTTGCTCTATTTTGTTATGTCTTTCTTCCATACTTTAAAGATTCTCTTCCATTTAATTGTTGCTTGCAAAAATTTAGAAGATTTTGATAAAGTCTTTATCTTTGTACCTCTGAAGTAAGGCTCCACTGTGTGTGATTTTCTTTCTTTTTTAAAAATTTAATTTAATTTTATTTTAAAGGTGATGCACAGAGGCTTTATAGTTCCATAAATAAGATAGTAAGTTCATTTCTTAGGCTGCTTGCCAGTGGATTCTACTCAACACCAGTAAGAACTGACAAAGAGCAGAAATCTTCATCCTGCAGATTGCAGACCAGGGACTTCCAAGAACCAAGACTCTGGCTTGAGTAGAACACTGACATCCTCACTCCTTCTCACAGACCACGGTTGGAAGGCAGCTCCTCTCCGACCACTGGAAAAGATCTCCATCTTTGATACTGACAAAGCCAGAAAAGCAGCTAGCTCCAACCTAGACCTTGGAATAATACAATTGGAGCCATTAGAAGGTCACAGGAAGCTGACCTAACCTGCCAGGCTCAGCTCCACCCAGGGGAAAGTCACCCAGCCCAGGCAGAGCAGGCTCCACCACCAGAGGAATGACTTTCTTCCCTGGGTAAACAGAGCCAGAGGCTGCTCCTCCCTACAGCAGCCTAGACAAACACCTGAAACTCAGTAAACATAAACCCGGAGAATGGATCCACACTGGGCTCTGTGTGTCTCAGGAACTAGCCTCTAAGGGAAGGCTACTATTTGCTGAAAATTCTCAACCCTACCCAGAACCTAGCCTCAACACAGCATCTCCAAATGAGAGGAAACAGCCATCTCCCTCTTTTGTGATACTCAAAGCAGATATCCCTGCATTCTCTCAGACAACAAGCCCGGTAACACGAGAACACTGAAAAACACACTGTTGAATCAACAGTGGGCCATAGAAGAGATTAGTAAGGAAATTCAAATGTTCATGACATTCAACAAAAATGAACACACAAATTAGCAGCTCCTCTGTGACACAGCAAAGGCAGTATTCAGAGGCAAAATTTATCTCTGAGTTCCTACATCAACAAATTGAGAAATCTGAAACATCTGAGACATCTGAACCTCCTTGAAAAGGACAGCAAGCTAAACCCCAATCCGGCAGATGAAAAGAAATAGTTAAAATTAAATCTGAATTAAATGAATTAGGATCCAAAAAAACCATATAATCAACAAAACAAAGAACTGGTTCTTCCAAAAAATTAACAAAATTGACAGACCTTTAGCAAATCTTATCAGAGAAAGAAGAGCACACACCCAAATAAACAAACTCAGAGATGAGAATTAGAAACATCACCACAGAAACAACCAAGATCCAGAAATTATACGAGAATATTTCTCAAACCTTTATAATAATAAGTTTGAAAACCTGGAAGAAATAGAAGATTTCCTAGCAAAGATCGACATGCCAAAACTAAACCAAGATGAGTTAAACCAACTGAAGAGGCCCATATCAAGCACTGAAATAGAAGCAGCAATAAGAGACCTCCTATCTAAGAAAAGCCCAGGACTGGATGGATTTACAGCAGAATTCTACAAGGCCTTCAAAGCAGAACTCACACCAATACTCCTCCAACTCTTCATGGAAATTGAAAGAGAAAGTTCACTACCAAACACATTCTATGAAGCCATCATAACACTTACCTGAAAACCAGGCAGGGACTCATAAAAGAAAAAGAACTATAGATTCATTTCATGATGAACAAAATTCTGGCCAATCTCCTTCAATAATTCATCCAAAAAATCATAAACTACAATCAAACAAAATTCATTTCAGGGATGCAAAGCTGGTTCAATAAATGTGAATGAATTAATATAATTCATCACATCAACAAAAGCAAGGAAAAGAACCATATGATTATCTCAATAGAAGCAGAAAAGGCATTTGGCAAGATCCAACACCCCTTTATGATGAAGATTCTGGAAAAACTACGAATCCAGGGAACATTCCTCAATACAATAAAGGCTGTATATGACAAACCTAAAGCCAGCATTATACTCAGTGGTGAAAAACCAACATCATTTCCTATAAACTCAGGAATGAGACAAGGATGTTCACTCTCTCCACTTCTCTTCAATTTAGTATTAGAATGCCTAGCAACAGCAATAAGATGTAAACATAAAAGGGATCCAAATAGGGAAACCTGAAGTAAAACTCTCCCTCTTTGCAGATGACCTGATCTTGTATTTAAAGAATCCCATGGACTCCACTCCCAAATTACTCAAGCTGAATCAAAAATTTGGCAGAGGAGCAGGGTATAAAATTAACCCTCAAAAATCAATGACTTTTCTGTATGTCAACAATGAGAAAAGTGTAGCTGAAATCAGGAAAGCAACTCCATTCATAATACCCCACCAAAAATAAAATACCTAGGAATTAACTTAACCAAAGAAGTGAAGGACCACTATGATGAAAACTTTAAAAACCTGAAAAAGGAAATCAAAAAAGTACTTAGAAAGTGGAAAAACCTCAAATGTTCCTGAATTGGAAGGATCAACATCGTGAAAATGGCAATACTTCCCAAGGCTATCTACAAATTCAATGCGATACTTATTATATTCCAACCTCATTCATCAAGGAAATAGAAGAGGCAATCCAAAAATTCATAGGGTACAATGAAATACCCCGAATAGCAAGAATGATCCTTAACAGAAAGAACAGTGCTGGAGGAATGTCAATACCAAATTTCAAACTCTACTACAAAGCCATATTAATAAAAACAGCTTGGTACTGGCACAACAACAGACCATAAGACCAATGGAATAGAACTGAATACCCAGTAATGAAACCACATACCTATAGCCATCTAATCTTCCACAAGGGAGCCTCTTCAGTAAATGATGCTGGCAAAATTAGTTAATCCCGTGAAGAAAACTAAAGCTAGATCCTTATATATCACCCTGCACCAGAATCAACTCCAAATGGATCAAAGAACTCAGAGTCAAAGCAGGCACTCTGAAAACATTACAGGACAGAATAGGATAAATCCTACCTCTCTTTGGCATAGGCCGAATTTTTTTTTATTGTGAGAATACCATACAGAAGAGTTACAATTATAAGGTCAAGATAACGAGTACATTTCTTATCAAGCATTGTTCCCTCCTCTTTGTTTCCCCTTCCCATACTCCACCCACCTCCCCCATCTGATCTTCCCCTCCATCCCCTACCAAAGTTGTTCTTTGTTTTTCTGAAATAATGACTTGTACATCTTATTGTTGCAATGTGTCCACCTGTATCCTTACTTAAACAAATTATACCAACACCCCTCCACAAATTATACCAACACCAAATTCAGTGAAAGCATGGGTTATACCATAGAGACCCAGAAACACAACCAATCAAGGAAAGGTTGGACAAATGGGATTGCATAAAATTGCAGAGCTTCTGCATGGCAAAGGACATAGCTAGCAAGATCAATAGAAAGCCCACCGTTTGGGAGAAGATCTTCACTAGCCATAAAACGGACAAGGGTCTCATACTTAAAATATACCTGGAATTCAAAAAATTAAATCCCCCAACAACAAATCCTCAAAGAAACAACTGCCCAATAAATAAATAGGCTAAAGACTTAAAGATAAACTTCTCTGAGGAGGAAAGAAGGATCACCAATAGACACATGAAGAAATGCTCAACCTCCCTAGCCATAAAAGAAATGCAAATCGAAGCAACACTGAGATACCACCTCACCCCAGTTAGAATAGCTATACTTATGAACTCTAATAACAACAGATGCTGAAGGGGATGTGCCCAGAATGGAACCCTACTGCACTATTGATAGGAATGTAAACTTGTTCAGCTACTTTCAAAATAGTGAAAGATTAAAAATTGACCGTTACCATTACTAACTTGCTAACTGCTGATTCTGCTTCTGTAAACTTGCTTACGCTAGCATTGACCCTTCCCTTCCCACAAATGAGTTAAGAAGTTTCAGGGACCAGATGCCGGCCCCAGGACAAGGTCAGTGGTCATAGATAAAGAACAGACAGTACTTGTTCCTCAGTTCCCATTTAGAAATTCCTCAGACAGGACCTTGAGATAACGACCACCTGGCAAGACCACAAGCTAAGCCAAATGTCAACCAATCATAGGCCTGTAACCATGTAAACCCCCCTTAAACCAACCATGGGCCAGTCATTTTACAAAGAGTGTTACAAAATTTCCCGCGTGGCAAAGTGATTGTTGGCGTATATAATGACCTTTAAATGGACCAATCATGGGATGCTTTGTGTTATGCATTAATCTTGTGATTTTTGCCTTTAAAAAAAGGCTTGTAACCGCTGCTCGGGGCTCCCCGTCTGCTCGGGACAGAGTCCGTTTGCACAAACATCAAATAAACTCCTCTTGCTTTTTGCATCTCCCGGCCTGGAGTCTGAGTTTTCTGGGGCGCCCTCCCGTTGACGAAAGTATCTTAGGGGACTAGGGTCTTTCATTTGGTGCATTGGCCGGGAACCAGGCTCCCCCAAACCCCAGATTCCAGGACTGGCAGGAAGTAAGATAGAGCTCTTGTCTTTCATGTTTGTCATTTTCGTTTTATGTTCTGGGATCCAAATCTGTATTTAGACTAGAGGGAAAAGCAGACGTGCCCAGTACCCTGGTCCCGCCCTGGAGTCCTGCTCCAGGGGTCGTCTGGAGGAAGGAGGAGATCCGAGTGTCTCTCTGTTCTGGGGAGTTAAGGCGAGGCCGGCCACTCCCATCTGTAATTCCTTCCTCATCTGTACTCGGTTGCCGCATGGTGTCTGGTTCTGTCTGTTTCTGTTTAGTGTTACTCGTCTTTAATGTGTGTTTTGTATTCTCTATAGAGATGGGTCAACAAGTGAGTCCACTCCTAGGACACCTGAGACCTTGTCCTAGTTAGTTTAAAAACAAAAACCGCTGGTATTGCTTTTGTAACTTGCTTGTTTGTCAATTATGAAATTGCCACTGACCATCTGCAAGTGGCCCCAGTTAGATCTCAGCCTTGGGCCTTGGCTCGGGGGGGGGGGGGTCTGAGCGTGGGGGAGAACCTGTCAGTCTGAGGGGACGGCCACTAGGGACTTCTTTCCCTTGCCCCAAGATGACTGGCAATTCTCCTCTGCCTTGGAAGGCCCCTGGGTAAACATCTGCAGGAATCTAAGAGAAAAATCCTCCGGAGGTGAGTAGGGGTGTTGAGTTCCATGGTAAGTGAATGGTGGTGAGATGTCACCCCATTCACTGAGACCTGATTTTGTCTTTGTGGCCACATGTTTGTCTTGTTAACTTTAGTGTGTTTGTTTTATGTTTTCTGGGGTAGGGAAGTTCTGGGTGAGTGTGGCAGGCTCACCCAGCGGACTCTGGATTCAGCTTGCTGAATGAGAACAGCACAGATTTCTGGTAGGGATAAACTGGGGCCCATTAGTCCCCAACTCAGCCTTCAGTTCTTGTCTAGTTCTGTTTTAGAACTGGTACCAGATTTAAATGTGGATCCTTGGTTTTTGTGTTTATCTGTGTTTTTGTTATTTATTTGAACATCTCTGGGGAAATAAAAGTTCCAGCTGGGCTAGGTCACAGACCTGCTATGCCCACCCCCCCCCCCGAGGCATGGAAGGTTACTGGGCTAGTTTGGTTCCCTTCAAACCTCAGGCTGCATTTTCTCCTTGTGGAGGCTGCCAGCAGGGAGAGTGTAGAAGGCTGTGTGCCTGGTTTGGACTTTTTCAGCTAGTCCTGACAATGTAACAATTTGTAAAGTGCTCTTGTCTAAAATTAGATTAAAAAAATCTGGCCAGTTTAGTTTCAGGTGACCCCCTCCCCCAGCCCTCCTCCAACAGAAGGGATTCAAAAGACTAATTAGTGAATTGCTTTGCTAGACAAACAAGCTCTGGGAAAATAAAAGAAATACTGTCTTAAATTTTTGTTTAAAAACTTTAAAAGGTGTATGTATGACTGATTTTGATTTTTTGGGTGCTTTAAGATCTGTGTGAGTGTTTTGTGTGTGTGTGTCTGTGAACGTGTGCAAATATAAAAATTGTCAGCATGCTGTAACAATTGGGTGAGTTTAAATTAAAAATTCAAAAGGTTATGAGGTTTGAACATTACCACAAATTCTAAAAAAATCTTCGCACTGTTTTAAATGGCTTTTTAAAGATTCTTTAACTTGCAAATTAGAAAATCTTGTATTTTAAAAACTATTGTTTTAAAATACATAAGACTGTTTATACTGTAATCAAGTTATCTGGCTTAACAAAATGCATTGGCTGTTTGGGATCTGGTTCTCTTGGTTAAATTTTGGGATAAATATTAAAAATTTAAATGTAAAGGTTAGTTTAACACTGTCAAAGATGTTACCTGTTCTGTCTGTCTAAAAACTGTGTATTTCATTCGAGAACCAAGAGATTAAAAAAGGAAAAACTAAAAGCCAACAGAAGACCTGTCTTTAGGGGTAAGGGGTAAACAAGCAAAAGTGCAGTTCAGCGGGCCATGCATGGTGGGACAGGCCCTGGGAGGAGTCCACGCATGGTGAAAGGGGACAAGCTGGCACAAACGCAGTTCATCTAACCCTAAAGAGTCGGATTGGGTGTGTGGCCATTCCATAGAAGGGGCTGAGTGGCCCATCTTTGTTCTCTCTTTTCCCTGCAGATAGACACTGAAAACATGATGGTTAAAATGACTGATGTGATAATCTGATTAGTATTGCTAAAACTTTCCCTTGGATGTTTTAACATTAAAAATTAGAAAGGCCTTAAAAAGAGGGTTAAAAAGTTATTTGTATAATGTGACTTGCTTTTAATGTTTTACAATTAGGATGTTTTAAAAAGTTATAAAGGTGTAAAGTCTAGCTTCGCGGTATAGTGATGGTGACTGTAATTTTCACATTAAGGAAAAATTGTCATTTGAGTTTAAAAATCTTAATGTGTGTCTGTTTTAAAACAAGCAACTAAGAGGCAATGAGTGACACTTGGCCTCAAGGTTTCAAGGGATCTTTTCAAAATGCAAATAAGAGGTTTTAAAAAAAATAATTAAAATGGATTTTTGGATATAAAGTTTAAATGTAAAATTGTTCTTGACATTGTCCTCAATGTGCACAAAGAAGGAAAAAAATTAGGATTATCAAAATGATTGCTATTCTAGTTTGCTCTTATAGGTTTTTTTAAGTTTCCAGCAAGCCCAGAGCAAAGCACAGAGGATTCTTAAAAGTTTGTCAGATGTAACTTTGGCTCTTAACAAGTTTCAATAAGAGCATGCTTAAAAGCTTCTATGTTGACCACCTTGTTGCTTTTAATTGGAGTAAAATGGCCTTTTATAAGACTCATTGATCTGCAAACTGGTTCAAAGCCAGCCCGGGCACAAAAAGGTTCCTGTGAAACTGTCACCTCTATTCAGCCAGCAGAGTACTAGCCCTGGACTGAAGAGTCAGGGGACAGTACTCAAGCCCCAAGCTCGAGACTCACAGTGGCAGAGTACTAGCCCTGGACTGAAGAGTTAGGGGACAGCATTCAAGCCCAGGGTCTGGGACTCAAAGTGGCAGAGTGATAGCCTTGAGCTGGAGAGCGGAGGGACAGTGCTCAGGCCCTGAGTTCAAGTCTAGCGACCAGCTAAAGGGAAATGCCAATGAGGCATTTATCCCAATGTGAAGAAGACACTCCTGGGACAAAAGCGATGGAGGAGCATCCAGAGGCAGTAAGCCACTGCTTGGTTGGCAGAAATGTCAGATCCTAGAGTCATTTGTGCATGGCCCTTCAAAATGGTCAGAGCCGGGAGGTCATAAAAAGAGTTTGTAAGCATGCCAAATGTCCATGACTATCTACCTTGTAAGGGACAGGAACTTGCCAGTCCTCTGTTATAGTAAAAGCCAATGTTATAAAATGTGGGGGATAGTTTAAATCTCAACCCCTTTATGTGCCAAATGCTCTAATTGAGCTGACACTAGTTACATGAAGTTCATCTGCTCAGGAAAAAGTTTGTAAACCTGAGAGTGTGTTTCTATTTGATATCTGTCTAAAGGCCTGCAAAGGTAACTTAGGCATTATTTGGGATCACTAGAGATCACATTCCTAAGCCATCTAGGAAAATGCTTTTACAAACCAGAGTGCTAAACAAGCTACACTGCTGTAGCCGGAGAAAAGGTCTGTGCAGTTGTCAAAAGTTAAATATTGTTCTTAATGACATCTAACCCTGATGGCCTCTTTGTAAAATAGGCTAAGGTTATAGGTTGCTGGCTAGGTAGGATCAACGCCCCTGAAGTCAGCTTGAAGAAGTTACAGAAGATGGACCTTCACCCTTCTACCCCCTTTTTAAGATCAAGGGTCCAGAGTCAGTTTTTTAAAAATGAGGTAAAATAGATGGCATAAAAAATAGTGTTAACTGTTGTAGGTGTTCAAGGTCTGGAGACTGCGTCTGTCAGAGATGGTAAAAAGACTAAGCCTTCTAGCCTTCTGTTTCTATTTACAAAAACATCTGGTTAGTAAAAAGTTGTGATTTTGGTAAATTGTCCTGGACTATTGTTTAAAGATCTTAAAAATCAGAAGGATCAAAGCCTGCCAAGCCTATGCAATGTATCCTTAACCAGTCTCTGTAGGAATTTACAGCCCAGCATGAGGTGTGACAGTCCCTTGGAGCCACTGAGAGATCCTGCTGCTGCTGCTGCGGTTGCTGCTGCTGCTGCATACCCTAATGGGTAAAGTTCAACGACGGCCTGACAGCCACCTGGAAAAACTCCTGCCTCATTCCATCACCTGAGTCTGCTTCCTGGTTGACTGCTGCTAAATCTAAGATCTTGTGGGAAATTCTTTTGGGTGATATCCAGAAACCCTCTCTTCCCACAGTGGATATTAAGGACAAGGATATCACTGGCTTGCTTGTCTTAGGCACTTCAGTGCAAAGTGACTAAAAATCCACTCTATGGTCACAGCCTAGTTTGGCTCTGGTATGGTAATAACCTGAGTGTGTTATCAATGAAAATTGTAAAGGAGAGGGGGTTAGTAAAGAAAGCCTTGGAAAAGGAATTATAAAGGAGAGGGGGATAGTAAAAAAAAGCCTTGGGAAGGGAATTGGGAAAAATTTGGTATCCCCTTTAGATAAGAAAGGATTTAAAAAGTAAGGATTGTCTTTAATTGTTTGAAAAAAAAAGAAGGGAAAGAAGACAAACCTCAGAAAGTTTAAGTATGTAGCAAATGGTATGAGTATGTCACAAATGGTATAAGTTTGTTGCAAATGGTATGAGTATATCTTAAAATTGGAGCTTACAATTACAGCTGGTATAAAATTAAGTTAACTGTGATACACAGAGGCAGGACTGGTAAAAAAAATGTAAGGGGCTCTGGTACTGTTACTTTTGTTACAATAGGACCTTGTATACTCAACAGACTGATGTCTTTTGTAAAAGAAAAAAAATCAGCGCAGTCCGTCTATTAGTTCTGAGGTCTCATTACCAAGCACTGAGAACAACTGACACCCCACAAAATAATATAGAGACACCCTAAATTTTAAGATTAAAATTAGTCCAGAGAAAAAGTGGGGAAAATGAATGATTAAAAATTGACCATTACCATTACTAACTTGCTAACTGCTGATTCTGCTTCTGTAAACTTGCTTACGCTAGCATTGACCCTTCCCTTCCCACAAATGAGTTAAGAAGTTTCAGGGACCAGATGCCGGCCCCAGGACAAGGTCAGTGGTCATAGATAAAGAACAGACAGTACGTGTTCCTCAGTTCCCATTTAGAAATTCCTCAGACAGGACCTTGAAATAACGACCACCTGGCAAGACCACAAGCTAAGCCAAATGTCAACCAATCATAGGCCTGTAACCATGTAAACCCCCCTTAAACCAACCATGGGCCAGTCATTTTACAAAGAGTGTTACAAAATTTCCCGCGTGGCAAAGTGATTGTTGGCGTATATGATGACCTTTAAATGGACCAATCATGGGATGCTTTGTGTTATGCATTAATCTTGTGATTTTTGCCTTTAAAAGAAGGCTTGTAACCACTGCTCGGGGCTCCCTGTCTGCTCGGGACAGAGAGTCTGTTTGCTCAAACCTCAAATAAACTCCTCTTGCTTTTTGCATCTCCCGGCCTGGAGTCTGAGTTTTCTGGGGCGCCCTCCCGTTGACGAAAGTATCCTAGGAGGCTAGGGACTTTCATTAGTATGGAGGTTCCTCAAAAGACTCCACAAATTGCTCCCCTATGACCAAGCAATCCCACTTTTGGGTATTTCCCCAAATGATCACAAACAAGACCACACTAAAGCAACCAGCACAAGTATGTTTATTGCAGTAGTATTTACCATAGCTAAGATATGGAACCAACCCAGATGCCCCTCAGTAGATGAATGGATCAAGAAAATGTGGTATATATACACAATGTATTTTATGCTTCCATCAGAAAGAATGACATTGCCCCATTTGTTAGGAAATGGAAAGTCTTGGAAAAACTTACATTAAGTGAAGTAAGCCAGGCCCAAAGAAACATAGGTTCCATGGTTTCCCTTATTTGAAATGTCTGAAACAAGCAGAAAAGATCAGATAGCTTGATGTTAGACAAAACAAACCCCAAGATAAGGACTCAAGTGGTTTTTCTTTCTTTTTATTGTTTCTAACATATTTATAGGGTGATTTTTTTGTTGATTTGTCTGTCCTTCCCCCATGGTATAATCCCTATTTTCAATGTATTTGATGTTGGTATAATTTGTGGAGGGGAAGGAAAAAAGCAAACTGTTTTTTGTGGAGGGGGGAATGGTAATGAGCAGGGGGTAGAGAGTAGGGGGAAATGTAGTTGTGGAGATGTCAGGGAAAGGATGATAGAGGAAAAACAAAGGAGGAGGCAATAGTGCTTGATAAGAAATGTACTCATTAACTTGGTTATGTGATTGTAACCCCTTTCTACAGTATTTTCACAATAAAAATTTTATTTTAAAAAATTACATATGTAAACACACACAAACACACACTCTAATATATATGTTTAACTTCTTACTGGTTTGATTGTGTGCACCTTATATTCTTTATCACACAATATTCCATTTGTGCAGCAGAGTTGCCTTCTTTGTAGTGACTTTATCATAGGTTATTTTTAATTATATGACAACAAAACTCATTTGAATAAAATGTAGTGAATTATACTATATTTGTAACAATCTAAAAAAACATACAACATACAGAGAATAGTTACTTGAATATCTAGTAAGCTTTGATGTTCATCTAAATTCATGATTAGATAGTAATCTATAACATTAAAGGATAGAGACATGACTTGAATAATCTGATTTAACCTGCAACAAATTACTTAAAATGTGAAGTATTTCATCTTAAGAAATAAGATTATATAAAAAATTTTCAAAATAAATTTAAGATTTTTACTGCGATACTTTACCACTCTACCATTTAATATTTTTACTAATTGAAATTGAAAGCCAGGTGCTGGTTGCACATGCCTGTAATTCTCGCTATCTCAGGAGGCTGAGATTTGAGAATAGAGGTTCAAAGCCAGCCTTAGCAAGAAAATCTATTATGATACTCTTATCTCGAAGGAACCATCAAAAAAGCCGGAAATGGAGCTGTGTCTCAAGTAATAGAGCTCAGACACAGAGCCCAGGCCCAGACTTCCAGCCCTAAGACATGTCAATAAATGAATATACAATAAACAAAAAATAAATAAGAAAAAGAAAGAAAAGAAATTGAAATGGAGTCATTCCTACATAATCCAGTATTGTGTAGGTTTATACAATTCTAACCTCAAAATTTCAACCCATTAATTAAAATACCAACTAGCCTTAACAAATGATTGCTTACAGAATTTAGAGAAGTAATATCAATTGTCAGCCTTTCTCATAAAAAATGCAAATTTATCCTTAAATATTTTGTCTAAATAGATTTTTACTTAAGTGTTACATGGGGGGAGCAGCCCCAGGGTTTGAACTCAGGACCTCATGCTCTCTCTTGGCTTTTCCACTTGATACTGGTGTTCAAATACTTAAGCCAAAATTCCACTTCCGGCTTTATACTTGTTAATTGGAGATAACCATCTTAAGGACTTTCCTACTAGGACTGGCTTCAAAATATCAGCTGCCTGATTAGCTAGATTTATAGTTATGAGCCACAGGCAACTGGCTAAAAGTTGTAATTTATTGTGATTTTTTTTATTCTTATTATTAAGTAATTGGACAACGGCATTGAAGTTAACAAAGCAGCTTACCAACACAATATACCTTGATCAGTGTTACCTCTTTCAGCACTGTCACCAGTCGTTCTTCTACCATCCCCTAGACTCTTGCCTGCATTTTCTTCTCCTTTTCCTCTTCAATTGTCTAGTCTTTCCCCTTGACCCCACCACACCAATTTTGATATCTGAATTCATGTTTTTTTTCACTATATTCCTCATGTTTTTTTTTGTTGGTTGGTTTTTTGTCACTCATGAGGCTTGTGAATGCATATATATATATATATGTGTGTGTGTGTGTGTGTGTGTGTGTGTGTGTGTGTGTGTGTGTGTGTGTACACACATATAGATGTTAATATAGAATATATAGTACATAAATATAAACAATAGATTTTGATAAAGATGAAAATAAAAATTTTGTATTCCTTCAGTGTTCTTTATATCAATTTCTCATCTCTTCCTATTTATACTAACAGCATTAGACTTAGTCCTAATTATCTCATACTTGTATGAATACTAAAGCTCTTAATTGGTGTCTTTTGATCTGAGATCCTATTTACATGAATTTCATTTAAAAAAGCTTTTGATATAGCTTTAATAGATAACACACTTTTTCTATTTAAAATAGCTTTGTCCTTGTTTTCTCAAAGTTCAACAAGTGGACTTAAATTACATTCTCAAAATTATTCCTACCTTTTCTTGTTTAAAAAACATGGCAATAATTTTATTCCCAGAAAATTCCTCCGAGTAATGTATTATATATTTCTATCCTCACAAAGTTTTGATGCACAACTGTGGCAGTCATTCTTCTCTAAAATTGCATGTCAATTTTCATCACTGTATCTAAGTAAATTCTAATCACTTAGTTCAAGTAGTTTATTAATCAATTTTTAAATTCAGCAATGTGATAGACTCTCATCACTGAGAAATAACCTATGCAAAACCAGTTAAAGAAGGGAAGGCTATGTTGCTTCATGGTTTAGTTTTAGTTGATCTTGGTTGAGAGAAAATGGCCAAGCCAAGGAAATAAGTAACACCTTATGGTGATTTGTAAGCAGAGAGAGAACTCTTGAATAAGTGTGTTTCTCATTTTCCCTCCTTTGATTCTAAGTTCTCAGACTTGAGGATAGTACACAATCAGCATGTGTTTTTCCACTTCGCTAAACTTCTCTGGGAACTCAGTCCCCCATACACCTAGTTGAGTATGTTATTGCTCTCCTGCATATTTTTCAATCCATTCAAAGTGACAATATGACTTAACCATTTCATTTGAACACAGCACCCAAACACATCGCCTGATCCAAAAACGTTCCATTTTTGTCTCCAAAAGGCCTACATTCATCTTCTGACACTACCATAAAAGGAGAGGTAACAGAATGCATTGCCTCTCTCCAAAACTCTTTGTAGCTTTGACTTCCAACATCATTTAAAATTCCAGGTTCAAAATGTCCACAGAGACTTAAAGAAAATTTTTATTTGAGAGTTGCCATGAAAATAAAACAAAATAGGGCTGGAAAGTTGGCTCAGTGGTAGAGTGATTGCCTTGTATGCATGAGGCCCTGGGTTCAATTCCTCAGCACCACATAAGCAGAAAAAGCTGGAATGGGCACTGTGGCTCAAGTGGTAAAGTGATAGCTTGAGCTGAAATGCTGAGGGACTGTGCCCAGGCCAAGTTCAGGCCCCATGACCAACAACAAAAAAAGTAAATAATATTTTTTTTTAAAAAGCAAAACCAATTATATGCCAAATATAAAGGCAGATGCCTTTAATTAAATCTACTCAGACTGGAGACAGGAGGATCACAATTCTAGGGAAGCCTGAGTAAAAGCACTAGATTCTATGTGAGAAACAAACTATAATGGTCCAGTTTTAAGTGGTAGAGTGCTTACTAGGACAGTATGAAGCTTTGGTACAAGAAAGAAGAAGAGAGGAAGAGAAGAAGAAGAAGAGGAGCCCGACAGGTAGAGTAAGAGGAAGGAAGAAGAGGAAGAGGAGAAAAAAGAAATAGAGAAAGAGGAACAAGAAGGAGAAAGAAGAGAAAGAAGAAGAGGAGGAAGAGGATGACAGTTAGGATGAGGAGCACCCTATTTTCAATATATAATAACATGTTGTAAACATTCCTATTCCAAAAGAAAAGAATTGGAGAACAAGGGAAAAAATGGACCAGTAACTCAATTAATGGACAAAGAATTTGACTTGAAATTTCTTAATCGAACAATGTGCAAACAGACAAAAAGAGGTTAACAGCATTAGCACATGTAAAATCACTTATAAAATAGAAATGATATGTCATTTTATACTCACCAGAATGGGTTAAAGAAGATGTGCATTAGTAGGTTTGACAAGGATGTAAAGAAATCAAAGCTCTCATACATTGTAAATAGCACATTCATCTTTGAAATTAGTGTGTAAAAGTTCCTCACGAAGTTAGTTACAGAAACACCAAACAGCCTAGAAACTTTGTACAGCCTAGAAAGTTTGCCTATAGTTTTTATACACTTAAGTTAAAAACTTGTGTATCATCACAGCAATATTATCTATGACAGCAAAAGAATTGAAAAAAAAATTTCAGGCTGACCAATAGTAAAAAAGATCACAAAACATATACTCACGAAATAGCCCATTTTCAAGTAAAAAAGAGAAATGGAGAATTGATATTAGTGGAAACACTGACAACAGGCTAGATAGAAAGAACCAGACACAAAATAACACATAAAATGATTTGATTTTCATGAAATTTTGGAATTATCAAAATGAGGCATAACATTAGTTTCTTTGGGGTTGGAAGTCTAAGGAGAATTCAGAATAGCTGCAGACATGTATAAGATTTCCTTGTGAATGATGAATATTTGAGAATATTCCAAGGTGATAATGATCGAATATACTTTCAAAATACAAAGAATCCCTAAATTTTATAGAATTAAGTTAACAAATATAACATATTTCAATTATACATAAAATGATTTTTAAATGGAATACTAGATAATCTTTAACTAACAAAGGTAAAAATAAATAAATGTTCTGGAATTTGAGAATTGCACAGTCTCTCCTGCTAGGTATAAAATTAAAGTGTTCTACCATGAAAGTAGACATAGAATACAGCAAATTGGTGGAAAGCAGGAGCAAGTAAAAAAAAAACCTCAATGCATATTCCACAAAATTAAGAAAAAATCAGAGAATAAGCGGTTTGGAGAGATGAGTGGAAATGTTAAAAAGGGATTAAAGTGATCAAGATGCATTGTATTCACAAACTACTTTATTGAATGGCAACTCCTTTCTTCAACTATTCAAATAAAATATTTTCAAAACTATCAAATAAAATAAATTAATTAATTAAACAAAAACAAATAATGAATAGATAAATAAAATATAATAAAAATAAACTATAGATGTATAACAATATATGCCACAAATTTATAACCCAAACAAGAATAAAGTAGGTTTGTTCATGCTTCAAGATATATATGGTAGAAAATTTTGACTACATCTAATTTATTGAGTTCTTTTGTCAATGGCATTAATTATGCCAGTACTAAAAATAATCATGAAGTTCTGAAATGAACAACACAGTATCCAGGATATTACTAATTACTAATGCAAAGATATTATTGCAGAAATATGTAATAGTATATGTTTGTATAATTAGATAAAATATCAAAATGATGTCAGAATGTAACATAGATTTCACAGAAATAAACAATAGAAATTTAAATGTATAAGCCAGGGAAATACACCATGATTACAGCAAGTAATTTATCTTTTTTCCCAGAAATGAGAGAAAAATAAAAAGAACAGTGCAAAGGACAACAGTCAAAAACTACCAAAAGTGGTTAAAGTCACAAACACTACTTTTAATCCTATAATAGGAAGGTGAGGTCACCCTTAAAAAATCACGTGTGGGAAGATAAAGACTGCACTGAATTCTTTATACTCACATTTATACAGTGAAACATGACCACACAAACATTCTTCTAGTAAACTCAGCACCACCTTATATTTATTAACACCTGCCTATGGTTTTCTAAATTGATAAACTGGACCAACATCATTGCATTGTTATAAAGATTTAGTGTTAAGTAAATTGGTTGGCAGAATTTAAGCAAATCGTATGAATTCAACAGTACAGTACCAGAACTGTATACAACATACCATTTTTAGTTTATTTTTGTAGTATGATCTTGTTTTAATCCTTAGGCTTTCCTGGACAGAGATCTTCCTATTCTAAATTTGTATATAGCTGAGATGACAGACATATGCCAACTTGACTAGCTATTGGATGGGATGTGATTATTGTTAGGTCTGCAGGAAGCCTACCCCCTACGCCCATCTCCTTCACCAGCCTGAACCCAGTAATCACCTGACTGTCCATCACTTAACTGTGCGTCAGAAAAGGATCCTTGAATCTGAGGTTACTTTCTCCACGACTATTTTCTATTGTGACTTATCCTTTCTAATTTCTTTCCTGAAACAGACCAGGATCTTAAACTAAGGATCTATGCAATGTCCTTGAGCTTTATGTTGGAGCAAAAGGCTAATAAACACCATATATGACTAAGCTTATATTAAAATGAAATGGTAAATTAATATATATGATAAACTGATAAGAGAACCTACTAATGCCCGTGTGTGTGTGTGTGTGTGTGTGTGTGTGTGTGTGTGTGTGAGTTTTATAAGAGCACATTATTAATACTCTATTTGCTATAAAGTTCAGAAAATTATCTAGGATATTATTTTTAGAGTAGTAAGTTCTGTAGTATCGATGACATAAGCTTTCACATTCCAGGATTTATTACTATGAATCAATCTTGAACCTTATCTGTTCCTGTTTGTTGAACCATGAGCTTTGAAAGCAAATTCTCCTATATCTGAATTGCCAACAGGGATGTAGCAGTCTAACCCTACATTCATATTATTGAATCTCAAGTTAGTAGCTTTTCCCCATCGAAAAGATAATTACAGAAGGGATGAACACACAACAATTAAATATACAGACTGAAAGGAAAACAAAAAAGAAAGCATTTTTTAACTCCATATGACAATGCCACAGGGGATCAAAGAACTACAATTAATTATCCAAAAAAGAGCCATCACATCTGCAAAGCATCCTGCTATATTGTTACAAGTGGTGGCTCTTGTTAACCTCTCAGTATGCCTAATATATAAATTAAGCTTTGCCATAGTTATGTTTTTTTTGGGGGGGGTCCGGTTATGGGGCCTGAACTCTGGGCCTGGACGCTGTCCCTCAGCTCTTCTGCTCAAGGCTAGCACTCTACCACTTGAGCCACAGCGCCTTCCGGCTTTTTTATTTTTGCTTATGTGGTGCTGAGGAATCGAACCCAGGGCCCCAGGCATGCAAGGCAAGTGCTCTACCACTGAGCCACCTTCCCAGCCCTGCCATAGTTATTATTATGAATCTCTCTGCTCATTTTTACCCCCAAAAGGATGACTTATTTCTTCTATTTAAAGACAGGCCTTCATCTTTAGTGTTCAACCATGCATTTTGTCTTCTCCATTATTACCAGCTCTTTGTCTGAGTATACATTTTTTCCCCTTATTTAGGAATTGGTACTGAAAGTTAAAGAATCCAATCAAATAGAAAGAGTAAAGACCCCTATGCTCTAGGAGAGAGGTTTTTGTTTTTTTCCTCCCAGGATGGATAACAGCACCTAGTAATAGAAAGGCTGCTCTAGAACTTTGTGTCACTGAAACTAGTAATGATTTTTTGTACTAGCTGTTCCTGAGGCTTGAACTTAGGGCATGAGCACTGTTCTCTTGGGAATTGTTTTTATCTACCACGTGACCACAACTCCACTTTGGTGGTTAATTGGAGATAAGAGTCACTTGGATTTTTCTGTTCGTCCTGGCTATGCATTATCCTCAGAACTCAGCCTGCTGAGTAGCAAGGATTACTGGTAAAACAACAGTGCCCACTACATTCAATGTTGTTTTTTGTTGTTATTCTGGACTCCAACTGCTTTCAGGGTGAAAAGCCATCACTGGGGACTCAGTTTTGCATGGGTTTATTTTTATAACAATTTTAAAATATTTATTTGCTCTCTTGTTGCATTGTTGCTACTTTATCTTAACTTCATTTAATACTGGTTTTTACATTTTATTGTTACCACCTTATTTCATGAAAAAAATGGGATTACGGCACCAAGAAATTTAAATTAGTACAGTATTAGTGGTTTGCTTCATTTGAGAAAGGTTCTCTGCCGTAGAGTTCCCAACACATAGAGAGTTGCTTCACTTAGGACACCGGGATACCACTGGAAAAAAGGGGCCTGACAGGAAATCGGATAGAGCCATTGGCATATCTCCAGATAAGGGAACTCTTAGCCACATTCCAAAAACTCACACTGCCATCGTCAAGATCAAGAAACACACCAATCCTGCCCAGAGGCTTCTCTACATATTGAGACAGCAATGGGAAGGTGGTAAAAAGGGTGTAAAGTGTGTTCTCTTTCACAAACAAAAGGAGGAAAACATCCTGAGATTCACTGAGGTTGCTCCTTATGACAGAATCCCTAACAACTCCCAAGGCCCAGGTTGAAGACTCATCCACACTAACCTCCCAGTAATGTTTCCCAGAGCTGAGGACTTGGCATCCAAAAGCAGTGAATTGGAGGGAGTCTTCAGAATTCGAAACTGCATATTGATGGTCGTGTCTAACACTGCTCCCAGGATCTTGATTCCCCACAGCTTCATTGAAGGCAATCTCCACCCGGTACTGACTGAGCTTCTCTCTCATTCCAGGCATGGGAGGGGCACTGAGCTGTGGCCTCAGAGGAAGTGGCATGAAGACCAACACTGACTCACAGCTTTCTAGGGTCAACTCTACATCCTGAAGCAGTTCCACATCTGGCTTCTGGTATGTTTCGATCAGCTCCTGAAACATATTCCTGAGCTGATGCTTCTTCTGAAGCATTTGGGTTTCCCTTTCTCTGAGTTGCTGTAACATGGCTCTTCCTTCATTGATCAGTAGCTGGGGATGGTGTCTTTCCTCCTCCTGGACACCAAGCTGCAGCATTCTAAAAACATCCTTAGTCATGTCTCGGTATAGATTCACATAACAAATCCATTGGTTGATGAGTCTCCTCTTCTCCTGTAAATTGTGCTGGTTTTCTTGAGTCTTTTCCCATACAGCATGCATCTGCTTTGAAATCATCTCCCTCTGCTCTTCAGCAGCCCTTTCTATGGAATGGTGTTTGTGAGCCCTGTGCTCCTGAGACATGGAACAGCTCCTACAAAGCAGGGCCCTGTCTATCTCACAGAACATCTGCTTGGTCTCTCTGTGTGTCCCACACATGTATTCCTCAGAGCTCAGGAACCGCCTGATGCTGGCTCTTCTGGCAATGGCCACCAGGCTCCTCAGAACCACGTTGGTTTTCAGGTTTGTCTGCTGGCAGGGTCGCTTGCATCCAGGGCACCTGGCTGGAGTCTCTTCCCAGAAAAAGCAGAGACAAGGTCGACAAAAACTGTGCCCGCACTCTAGGGTGACTGGCTCTATGAAAGTATTCACACAGATGGCACAGCTCAGTTCCTTCTGGAAGGCCTGGGCAATGTCAGGGTCCATCATTCCTAGGATCTAATGAGGTGCTGGTGACTCACCCCTAAAAGCCTAGCTACCCAAGAGACTGGGATATGAGATCAAGCTTTGAAGCCGACCTGGGCACCAAAGTCCCCCTGACACAGACACTTATCTCCTATTTACCACTCCAAAATCACAAGTGAGCTATGGCTCAAGTGGTAAAGCACTAGCCTTGACCACAAAGTGACCCAGGGATAGTGCCCAGTCTTGAGCACAAACAGGCCCACTAACACTGCCCTACCACTGGGTTCAATCCCCACAACCGACAAAACACCACCAACAACAACAACACCAAACCAAGGAGAGAAGAATTAAAAGAGGAGTAGATTCTCCCACTCTTATCCTCACCTGGAGTATCCAAGCTCCAAATGGCCTCCTCTTGCTGAGGGATCTTCAGCAATGCGTGAGTCTCAGACTTCCACTCTATTTATACTGAAAGAGGGTGGGCCCATGAAAGAAAGTGTCTCTGATTGGTTGTTTAGGGAAGCTGATTTACCTATCAATAGGAGTTGGAATTTACATCCTGCCAACCCCTCCTTTTACTTCCTCTTTGCAGGACATGCAATTTGGTTAGGTTATTTGGATTAGGTGCAACTTAGGTTTGTCCAGGGTTGGAAAAGTTTATTGTGTTTGTTTTATTTTGTTTTGTTTTGTTTTTTACTTCTGTGTATGCTTTATATTGGGACTATGAGTTTATTACTTTACCAGTGGACTCTAGCACACATTCGTGGAATCATCCATTGTATCTTGTGGGTCTTCATTAATTTGGAATTTGTCAGGCCTGATGGTGGACTGGTACTTTACCGCTTAAGCCATGTCCTCTTCTGTGTTTGCTTTTGCTTTTGGAATAGAAAATTGTGTTTATGCTTAGGCTCTCCTGGACTGAGATCTTCTGATTCACACTTTGCACAAAGCTGAGATGACAAGAATTACCTCTTGCTTGAGTTGTGATCAGGGTTAAGTCTGCCCACAGACCAGCCCCTCCCAGCTTTCCCATCACCTGCTTAATCAGACCATCAATCACCTGACTGTCGATTATCACCTGACTGTGAATCAACAAACATCCTAGGCTCCGAGGTCACTTCCTCCCAAGTCCATTTTCCATATTAATTCATCCTTCAGATGTTGTTGTTCTTGTTGTTTGTCTGTCAGTGCTGGACTTGAACTCAGAGTAGAAGATCTGTCCCTGAGCTCTTCTTCCACTCTATTTCTCTTATCTTTATTTTAAATATCATTTATGCCTTTTTATTATAAAATGATGTGGTATTCTGATATATAATTTAATAACTCAATGCCGTTTTTGAGAATGATCTAAAAATTATCATAGACATAATCATACACACACACATATATATATGTGTGTGTATATACATATATATATTGGATTTCAAGAGCACATTATTAATATACAATTCACTATAATTTTTATCCTGTCAGAATATTCTCTTTAGGGTTATAGGTTGTCCCTGGCATAACCTTTCCCATTTTTGGTTTTGTTACTATAATCAATCTTGTACCTTTCTTGGTGTTGATCCATTAGCTTTGAAAGCATAATCCCCTATCTGAATTGCCAGAAGGGAAATAGTAGCCTAACACTATGTTTGCATCATTGACTCTCAGGCATTGACTCTCAAACAATCTTTGTAATTTTTCTTTTTCTTTAATTTTTTTATTAGTGCTGCGGAACTCAGGGTCTGGTGCTTTTACTCAGCTTTTCAGCTCAAGGTGAGCCCTCTACCACTTGAGCCACAGCACCACTTCCAGTTTTCTAGTGGTTTATTGGAGATGAGTGTCTACGACTTTCTTGCCTGGGCCGGGTTTGAACCGAGATCCTCAGATCTGTTTCCTGAGTAGCTAGTATTACAGGGAATGCACCACTGGAGCTGGCTAAGCATTGTTTTTTATCTTCATATGATAATATCAACAGGGATGAAGGCACAATAATTGGGTACATAGAGTGAACGACAGACAACAACAAAGATCCATCACAACTGGACAGCAAACTGTTGTATTGTTACAATATTTGGCTATTGTTAACCTTTCAGTATGCCTAATGTGTAAATTGAGCTTTGCTATTGTTATTTTTAATCTCTTAGCCTGAGTTAATGTTCTCTTCATTTTTACCCTAAAAAATTAGGACTTATTTTTTCTAAAGCCATTGCTTTATCTTTAGTGTTCAACCTTGCATTTTCTTTCTTCTCCAATATTACCAGCTATTTCTCTAAGTATTCCAGTTTATTTTATTTTTAGGAATTAGTACTGAAACTTAAAGAATCCAATCTAATAGAAAGTATAAATACCCCAATAGTCTAGTATAGAGGTGTTTCTGTTTTTTCTGCCCAGGATGGATAACAGGATCTAGTCATCAAAAGCCTGCTTTAGAACTTTGAGTCACCGAAACTAGTATTGCTTTTTTGTTCTTGGATGTCCATGGGGCTTGAACTTAGGGCATGAGCACTATTAGTGAGGGGTTTTTTTTGTTGTTGTTGTTTGCTTTGCTTTTTATTTTCTCCTACTACTTGGTCCACAGCTCCACTTTGGTGGTTATTTTACGATGAGTCTTTTGGACTTTCCTATATGAACTGGCTATGAACTGCCATCCTGCTCAGCCTGCTGAGTAGCAAGGATTACTGGGAAAACAACAATGCCCACTGAAGTAAATGGTTTTTGTTTTGTTTTGTTTTGTTTTTTGCTGTTACTCTGAGATCCACCTTTTTTCATGGTGAAAAGCAGTCACTGGGTACTCATTTTTGCATGGGTTTATTTTTATAGCAATTTTTAAATAGTTTTTTGCTCTCTTGTTGGATTGTTGCTACTTTATCTTATCTTCATTATTTTTACATTTTATATTTTATTATATGTTACCTCCGTATTTCATAACAAAATGGGATTACTGTGCAAAGAAATTCAAATTAGTACAGTATTAGTGGTTTGCTTCATTTGAGAAATGTTCTCTGCTATAGAGTTCCCAACGTATAGAATCTTCACTAATAATGGTTTATCATTGGAGAAAAAGTGTCTGACAGGAAATTGAAAATAGCCAATGGGATATCTCCAGAGAAGGGAACTTTTAACCACATTCCAAAAACTCACACTGCCATGGTCAAGATAAAGAAACACCACACCCCGGCCAAAAGACTTCTCTATATAATGTGTCAGCAATGGGGAGGTGGTAAAAAAAAGTGTAAAGAATGTTCCCTTTCACAAAAGGAGGAAGAAAAGGTTCTTTGATTCAGGGTGGTGGGCCTAGAAAAGGGTGTGTACCTGAGTTCTCATTTAGGGAAGGTGATTTACATATCATTTGGGGTTGGAATTTCCATCCTGGTAACCACAGCTTTAACTTCCTCTTTCAAGGAAATGCCTCTTACAATTTCCTTAGAGAGTGACAAGTGCTGTGTATTTTGGTTAGGTGCAAGTTAAATTTGTACAGGATTGGAAAACATTTTTTTCCTTACCTTTTTTTATCTTTTGTATCTTTTTGTATCTTTTGTACTATGCTGAACTGATTTCAAAAATGAAGGACATTTTAAAGTAACTCATTAAAAATTTCATAAAAGCTATGAATATGGAGCTACATATAATTCATTACTTTTGTTTAATTTTTCACACCACAGTTGTAGAGTATGCTCAAAGGTGATTTTTATACTAACCTTTTTCTTGGAAGAATTTTTTAAATTAGGAAAATACTTTAGAGACATTAATGTTAGTTCAGCTATTTATTCTGCTTCATAAGGAATGTGATTTTAAGTTAATACACAGAAAATCTAAGACAGATGATACATTTGGCATTTAGATCAATTTGTGTAATTACTTTTTTATTTAAATACTGAATGCCTATTTCTGAATTTTCAATTTATTACCTGAGTCAAAGGTATATCATTACACCTGAAGAATCTAATCCACTTTACAAAGACTAAGTAACATATTAGTATGAATTTTATTTTTTTAGTTGAAAAATAATATTCAACATATATCACTTCAGTTGGTTTCACTGGAAAATTATTAAGATACGCATATCTATATATATTTCATAATTCTATATTCTTATTTTTGGATTACATTTTTGTAATCCATGTGTCTGTACTCCAATTGTGTTAGACTTCCAATTGGTCATCTGACATCTTTGCTTTGTTCCAGGATTTCAGCATTAATGTTTTCATGTTTTCAGTGATTTTTATTATTTTTTCATCTCACTATCGCCATTGTAACTTTTTAACATACAAAAAAGAAAATTTACTATTGCCCAGCTCAGCATTCTTTACATTTTCAAAAACCCAAGTGAAGCTAGTGACATGCAACATGAAATGATTGATAATGTATACAATATCAATTGTATACAATACAGTAATATCAAAATATTGCATACAAATTTTAAAAAATGTAATGTTATGAAATTAAAATACACTATTATTAAACTGTGACATCTAACATTTTCTATTATTACCATAATATAGTAATCACTATCCAACTTCCTTTGTAAAGCATGGACTGGTAATGAATGGACTGTTAAATGTCTCTAGAATTTCGGCCACCTCCCAGAAGCCTCTGGTATGTTTGGCTCCTCCCCTCTATCACCCATTATAATTAGGCCTGAGAGAATGCCACCTAGTCCTCATGCAACAAAGTAAGTTAGAGAACAAGTGCCCCATTTCCCAGCTGGACGCATCCAGGTCTTCATGCAAAAATGATCTCCAAGTTGTCATTTGCCTCAGTCCTGCAGCCATCATTGCCCAAGCCTGTAAACTCAGGTAGGTGCTTAAATAGCAAGCTGTTGTAGCACAAGCTGCTGAATGAACCTCAACTCTTGGACATTACATCTGAATTTAAAAAAAATTCCCTAAAGCTGGCCTCTTATGACCCTGAAATTTGAAGATTATGGTCTGGATAATGGTTTCAAGCTAATCACTGATCCTCAGATCTCAGCTTCCTGAATACCTAGGATAGAAGGTGTAAGCCACCAGCACCAGATTTGCTCTTGCTTTCTTTGGTGTAATTGCTTTACAAAATCTTATCTCATTTAAATCTGATTTCATTCTGATTTCTACCCTAAGCAGTACATTACAGATGAAAATTGCTCATCCTGTGCTGTCTCGGTCTTATGAAAACAAAGATTACTCTTCAGTGGATTTTTGCTGGTGCTTACCAAGTACACCATTCCTTACTCCACTCCATGAGTAATTATTACATATTTAAAACCTTCCATAAACTACAGGAACCCTAATTTCCTGGGTTAAAGTGTTGAAATATTGGATGTCTCCTTCCCTAATCTTCTTTTCTTTCCTTGTTGTTTTTTTTTTTTTTTTTTTTTTTGTCCATCGTGGGTCTTGAACTCTGGGCCTAGGTATTTTCCCTCAGCACTTCAGCTAAAGGCTAGTGCTCTACCGCTTGAGCCACAGTGCAACTTCCTCCCTTATCTTCTTGTTTTCTCTGTCTACACTCATAGCATCTCAACATCTATTTTCCAATCAACTAGCAATATATTTACACAGCATAGACCAAAAGGGAAGGTAGTCAAATATACTTGTACAAATCAAACTAAGCATGAATCTAACAAATATTCTTGATTGATTCACTTAAAACTCTTGACTGGGATAAATAGTTCTAGTTGCAATTGTGGCATAAATTTCTTTTTTTTCTGAAATCAAATGATGGAAGAGACATTTCAGCAAAGGGAAGTGAGGAAAGTGCTCACACCTAAGGAAGAAAGAGGGACCTCTCTAAGCTTATGCAGTACCATAGGAAAAATATTGAAAAAGGAACAGCTAACTTTGAAATTTATGACAGGTATGATATCAAGTACCCACTCCTCGTTAAAGTAAGCCTGAATTAACAGCATTAATAATTTTAAGCTAGTTTTCAGTGTTTCACACCTGAAATATCTAACCACACTTGAGGGTAAGATCTGGAGAACTGAGGACTGAGGCCAGCTTTGGCAGAAATTTCCTGCCAAAAATTATGAATTTTCACTATATTGATTATTATCATTTTTTAGTTTCTCATCTGAGAACAAGACTAGTCAGTGTGATTTTCACATTAGTAGAAATATCACTGTCATATCATAATTAGAAGTTCTATGAGAAGAACCAGGTATTTAAGATTATACCTTGTCAAAAGAGTCTATCCTTCTCATTCGCAGTCTTGGCCTTCACTTGTATCTTTGTTCCCCACTATGACCTTTCAACAATAATACTGTTCTATCATGGCTTTAAATGCCTAAGATTCTGACAACATCACAAAGAAAATATTTCTGAATTCAGGATAGATTTCTAGATAAAGGCTTTTAACAAAATAAAAATTAGATATTTTTGCTTTTCATATTATCTTTTCTTTTTAAAGTGTTTGTGATTGACACATAACAATTCTATACACATTAGAGGTAAAATGAGCTGTTTTATTTTTGCTTTGCTTTGCTTTCTGCATTTCTGGGATTAAACTCTGAGCCTCACACTCTCATTCTGGGGGCTCACCTGGATATAATATGTTTTGACTTGTGCCATCATTAGACAATTGAATCTGAGCAATCAGCATATTGATCTTTAAAGTTAAACATTTCAAAGTCAATGGGGATGTTACAAGTTCTTTTTCTAAATTTGAAATTTCTTAGCAACATAGAAAATAAATAAACATCAGATAACAATTCAACAGGTTGAAATACAGAGAAATATACTATATAAAGTTTTTCACAAATGCCCACGTGAATAGATGAAATTCTAAAGAAAACAGTTTGAATTTACCCTGAAAATATATTCTATGACGCAACAATGCTTGATAAGAAATGTACTCATTACCTTGCTCATGTAATTGTAATGCCTCTGTACAGTATTTTCACAATAAAATAAGTAAAATAAAAATATTCTTTAAAAAAAAGAGTAAGGGAAGAAGTGACATTGTCAAAAAAAATGAACTCTTTACCTGACTTATGTAATTGTAACCGCCCCCCATATACATCCCTTATAACAATAAAAACTTTAAAAAAAATCTATCAATTGTACTCAATATAAAGCAAACATAAAAACATATATTCACTAGCTCTTCTTAACCTTCCTGAAATTTAATGTGTCCTTTTTCCATGATATAGCAGTAAATATATATTGACTATAAATGTGTTGATCACCAGGTGTAAGTGGCTCACAACATAATCATAATAATAAAGTGTGCTGAGATCAGAAGATTGTGATTTAAAGCCAACAGGCAAAAAAACCATCTATGAGACTCTTACCTCCAAATTAACCATCAAAACGTGTAAAGTGGAGTAATTGCTCATGACAGAACATTAGACTTGAGAAAGAATAAATAAATAAACAATAAATAAATGAATAGATAGATAACTCAAGGACAACATACCAGGATATTAGTTCAAGACCCATGATCAACACACACACACACACACACACACACACACACACACACACACACACACACACACACACACACACACACACACACACACTGCTTTCTGCTCTTCCATTTGTGTTGAAAATATTATTTAATGTGAGAAGCATTTAACATACTTTTTAAATTTACAAATTAAAACAGTATCCATTTTATAAAAAAAAAAAAAACAGGTATTCTAGGCACTTGCTATCTGCTAGGAGACATTAATACCTTGATATAGTTAATGCCTTAATTAATTTTCCTAAATCTGACAGGTAGACATATATTATTATTATTTCTCCTCAACAAATGTGGAAAAAGTTGGAAGAAAATGTCATAATAGTGGAATTTCATAAAATTTATGTTTCATAAGAGGTAGTAATCATTGCAACTCCTAAACATGGCTTAAAATCAATAATGCAGTGACATTGAATTTCTCTGTAGTTTATATAGTGTGCAAAAAACATCATTGATACTATAAAATGTTTCCTTTACATTTCCTGGGAAGAAGCTAAATAATAATATATACAACTTAAAATCATAAAATGACATTTTGGTTATACTAATGAAATGCCCACATTCAAAATCATTAATAAGTTTATGCAAATATTACAGCTCTTAAATATTCAAATTTTGAAAGTTTTGAAACAAGTCATTCCAAAGTTAAAAACTATAATAAAAACAATCATTTTAATCAAACTAAGCATATCCTTGATTGGAACATCCACTTTCATAGGAATAGATAAATCTAGATAAATATTATCCTTGAGCATGTATGTGTTGTGTTTGCACAGGTATACAAGTACTTGTGGCTCTTTGATATTTATATTGCATTCTTCTCTTTGGTGTGTATTGATTTACGTTAATACTAGTTTTGCATAATTCATCATGCATTTAAAAACATGAAAGACCAAGGTATCCAAAGGTAGCCCTCTGTAGAAAAATGGTGGCATGTGAAGAGCCCATCACTTTGAAATCAAGCAGTGTGTCATTATTTATTATTCATTAGGACCATGTTGACACACAGCTTCAAACATCTCCTCAGTGTTTATATTGGAGAAGGGAAAAATGCATAGATGCATGCACAGACACATGTTGTTACCTAATATATCTCCTCATGCTTTTAACTGGCAGTATAAGTACCTGACCTCGGAAGCGACCTCTCATCTACAGTCTTTATATAGAGATGTAGGAACAGCTTTGACAAGCAAAATGAACTCTTGATACTCTCTGACACTGTTAGCATGGCTTAAGCCACACAGCCTTTCCTTCAATTTTACAAACATATTTCAATTTTACAACATACTTTTTAAAACTCTTAAATAGAACCATGCTGTACAGGACTAAAAATGCTAGGCACACAAGAAGAACTAACTAGTCCAATAATAAAAGAATAATAATAATAAGCCACAGGAAAGACAATTTTAAATCCACACAAAATTGCAAGAGGGAAAGATTAGAGTGGCGATATCAAACCCATGAAATTATAAAGAATGAGGCAATAAAAGTAAAGCACTGAGATGAAAAGTAATGTTATTAATTGTCCAGTAGTTTTTCTCCCCACTGGATCTCATTTATTTTTGGAAGAAGTTTAAAGAAAAATCACAGACACTGCATAAACTTTGTTTTTCCACTGTCAGGTGTATCAGCAACATCTTGTATTTACAGCTGTCTTCACAAATCACAGGCAATTATGTATGTGTCTTTTCATTTACAACAAGTATCATCTTTGCAAAACTCTAAACTTTATTTTTAAATAAAGTTTTAAATAAAAGCCTGTGATTTATTAGCCTATGGTTTAAGAAACAATTTAGAAGACATTGAAGAGTTCATTGTTGCCACACCATGACAGGTTCTATTACTTAAAAAAACAGAGTAGATTCCATGCTAATGTTCATATGGCCAAATTGTATATATTAAAGAAAATATTCTCAGTACATCTTAAAACTTTTGATGATACTTGGCTCTTTACTTATTACATTTCTTTATGATTTGTTAAACTATCGTTAAGAGAGTTATTATTTCTTTCCCAAATGCAAAGAAGAAATAAATATTTTTACTTAATGATATATCAGACATCAACTCATATTCTAAGTTGATTTGACCAGAAAATTGATATTTCATTTCTCATTATGACAAAAAATGAGCAGTTCATTCTTAGATGTACTTTGTTTTAAATATATATAATCACTAATGATTAAGTTTACCTGAAAATAATGGCGATCCAAAATAAAACTGACAAGAATAAGTAAAAAACATAATATTTTGTCGGACATTTTGAAAGAAAGCATTCTGTTTGATTTTATTAATGCCTTAAAATCTGCAAATGAGTATCATGGTTCATCCTCCTGAATTTCAATAGTCCAATCTAGAAACAATGGAACCTTTCCTCATTTCTAATCCATAAAAAATCCTCTTGGCTGTTTTTTCAAACTGTACACTAAGTCTAATTACTTCTGTCACCTTTAGTGCTACATTTATGTTGAAGCCAGAACCTCACTTACTTGAATTATTGCAATAGACTTCAATAAGTTCTTTGTATTGTTTCTCATACTTTTATAAATTCAACATAACAAACTGATACTTCTAAATTGTAATTCTGCTAATTTTTCCCTTCTACTCGAAACGATTCTGTGACTTCTCATACATGTAGAATTATAGGTAAGTTGGTCTTACATAAGTTTCACAACCATCCCTACTTCTTTGACATGTTTTCTCTTATTCTTATATTTTATAACTTCAAAAACTTTAACTTGCATATTGTTTACTGAACAAGACTGACTCCTTTACTGTCTTCCAGCCCATCTTTTTAGAATATTCTTATCCTAGCTATCAATTTGGTAGTAATGGGGCTTGCATGGCCTTACCATTGGTAGGGTAGACTTCTACCACTTAGCAGCAACTCCCAGGCTAGCTACTAATTTTGATTCTTCAATTCCTTGCTTAGGTCTCACTTTCTCAATGAGGACTGCCTTGAGAATGGTATCTCCCACTGAAACTTCATCCTCACTGGACCTCAAAATTTAAACACCACATTTATTCCATACCATAATTTATTTCAAGTATGCTATATGTTTTACTGATTTCATAGATATTTATTTAAGAATAGTCTTTTTGTCTAGAGTCGTTTCTACTTTTGTCTATTATTTAGTGATTTTTTTGTGTGCCCTAGATCAATTCAGAGCACTTGCTTTATGTCCCATATTCAAGTGGTTTTGTTGATTGAAGACTTTTATTAGAATGGAAGAATAAAACTAGGGTTGGTGATAAGTAACCACTTATGACCACCAAATCTATAGTATGCTCAATTGATTAAATCTCTTTTCCTTGGCAACATTTAGCAGTGAGTTGGATAGAAGTAATATCCATTTCTGGATTCATGGAATTTTTTACAAATGAAGTTAAATTTGTCTTCACATATTTGATTAAGTCATTATTACCACTATTTCTTGATCAGTATGACTGAGACTTATGAGTCAGCCATTTTCCTAGATCAGAGAATAAAATCTAAAATTAGGTATTGAAATGTGATTTATAGATATGAGTAAATATACATTTTTCTATGTATATTTAATAATCAATGGCTATTGTCATGCATTCTTGCTCACTTTCTCGCTCTATTTCTCTGTTTGCATGTATATAATTATCACTCTATTCTTTTATAATTTACCCTTTTCCTGTCAGTCATTGGGCTTGAACTCAGGGCCTACGCACCGGGCTAACCCTCTACAAATTAACTACAGTGCCACTTCTGGGTTTCGGTGGTTAAAGGGAGGTAAGAGTCTCATGGACTTTTCTGCACTGGAAGGCTTCCAACCACAATGCTTATATCTCAGCCTCCAAAGAGGCTAGGATTACAAGCATAAGCCACAGGTGCCCAGCTTGTATATTTCTGTTTTATTCTCTGCATCTAATAGAGAGGATAAGTAGGTTTGAGAGCCTTTGTGGAACCAGAGAGAGATCCAATCTACAGAAACATCTTACACTGTTCAGGAAATTTTACCCTGGACCATTCTCCATTATCCACAACAAAATCCCAAGTTAGGGTACTGGAGCTGTGGCTCAAGTGGTAAAGTGACAAATGGATTGAAAATGAGAGTGTGAGGCCCTGACTTCAAGACTTCAAGAAGCTCTACTACTGGCATGAACAAACAAACAATTAGTTAACTAACTAATTACCTGGTTAAATAATTAATTCCATAAATAATTACTTAAATTTTGAAACCTTATAAAATTGAAGCTAGAATGTAGCTCTTTCAAAACATTTAAGACCAGTTTGTTTAAAAATTTGAATATCTATAAGTTTTAAAAAGCAAAGTAAATAAGAAATGTTTTAGGTTTTAGAAATGTTTCATTTTAAGATGCAGAGTTGTACGATAGGGTCAAGTTGTACAACAGTTGTTCAAAGCTTATAATTATCTCCATGTTGAAACAGTGTGATCTCATTGTTAAATGCAAATAAATATGGAGAAATGTGGTATGGATTCTAATGTGTGTAGCTTAAATTGCATAATCTATGTGCTTCAAAGCAAATTAATTATCATGATTCATTTTTCACATTGGAAATAAATCAGTTGACAAAGGCTTTGCTTCTTTGGTTATAATTGTAAAAGAAAATAACTGGCAATTCTTGGTTTATAAAGATTGGAAGCTTAGAGCACCAATTACTCTAAGATAAAGCAGAAATATATATGGTAAAATAGTGCAGAGAATGTTCAATTAGATACATGGACTTTGTCAGACTATTGGCTTTTCAACAATTCATGTAAAGCTCTCTGACTATAAAATATACAGATTCGTAAGTATACCCTGCTGTGACTGGAGAGGGATAAGCCATTGTGAAGGCTGCTTGAGAAACATAAATCATTTCAAAATAAATTTTCTTACATTCTACTAGACAGCACTAATAAAATATGTTTTTGATTAAGGACATTTGTCTTAGCTGAAAAAAGGGCTGAACTATACAATATAGACACGTTCACATAGATGTATGGACACATTATCTTAGATTATCTATCCATTCTGATATATGATGTTTCCCATTGATTGAGGCCATAATTAAACTTCCCTATATGATTTCTGAATAACTAAATGTAACATTACATTAAAAACATGTATAAATTTCAACAATTTATTGAGAAGCATGCTTGCTTCATTTAATATTTGTGTCTATTTTATTGTCTCGAGTTTTGGAAGTTGTGTCGATGTCTTAAAACTTTAAATATATTTTCAGCTTCCAAACACATTGTGACCATTAATGTATACAATTAATCTTCCTTTAAATTTAATCTCTTACTTGCCTTTTCTTCCCTTCTCTGATTTATGCGTGGATAACTTTGCTCCTGTCTCCTTAACTACTTTTACTAACATTTGGGTAGTGATTGTTTCTCTATGTTTTACCTGATAAGAACATGTATTTTAGTTTTAAGGATGGTAATAGAAGGTTAGAATTGTAGCCATTTCCTCTGTTTTCATTATGTCTAAAACTGTTTTAAGATATTATGATCTTTATCCTTTGAAATAAATGTGCACCTAAAACTGCCCATTTTAGGATGCCCTATTTGTCTTTACATATTAGTGATTAGATGATGAAAAACAAACTATAGCGTTATGGTATTTGTAGTTAGATCGTCCAGATGAGACCTAACATCCCTGACCAAATCTGAAAATTTTTCAGTTGTTTTCCCTGTGATTCTCACCTTTAATCACCCTCTCTGTTGTATTTGTGCACATTCAACTTTTTATGTTTTATAAATTATCCTCATAATTCCATTTGGCTCTTGTTGCATTGTTTTCCCATCATTTTTGCCTGAGTGTTACAATGTAGATATTTTGCTGATATATTGCTTCTGGAATATATAATCTCTTACAAAATCTACCTGTTAAATTTATATTAAGTACATTTGTTTATTTTTTGTTTATTTATCTATGTTGAAGTGCTTGGGATAAGACTGTACTGGAGTCTTAATCAGCAGGGACACTGGATATAAGTATAAGGACACTGTACTACAGCATATCAGTGTCATATATTAATTATTACTATTACCATTGCATTGTGGGGAGAGTGTTATTGATATTGAGTTTTCAGCTCAATGATTCTTACTGTTTTGGCTTATTTGCACAGTGTACCCTACCAGTTAAATCACACTCCAGCCTGACATTTTTGTTGGTTCTTTTGGTGACAGAGTATCATGGACTTTACTGGCTTTGAACTATGATTGTCTGGATTTCAGACTCCTGAATTGCTTAAATTGGAAGCAAAGCCAAGGGAACCAGCTGTCAATGGTCAAACTGCAAAGATCATGTTTGAATATCAATAATTTTTATACTTGAATCAAATTCTCAACCTTTGTTTCTGAAGTTAATGCAGATCAGTCAATGTATATGATGTGTAAGTAAACATAAAATATATAGAGCTACAATTAGAGCGAGTTGCTCTATGAAGAACATTCTCCAACCTTTTTTTTTTCTTTTGGTTGTGGGACTTGAACTCAGGACTGGGCACTGTCCCTGAACAATTTTGCTCAAGGCTAGATCTCTACCACTTGGAGCCACAGCTCTAGTTCTGGTGGTTATTTGGAATTAAGAGTCACATGGACTCTTCTTGTGTGGTCTGGCTTTGAATTGAATCCTCATATCTCAGCCTCCTGAAGAGTTAGGATTACAGGAATGAGCCACCAGCACCTGGCTAACTATATTTTTTTTGGCTTTTTCTTTTTTGATACTGGGGATTGAACCCAGGACATTGCCCTTGCTAGGCAAGCACTTTGCCACTGAACTACATCCCAGCCCCATCTTTAAGACAGTTCGTAATCATGTCCTAATTGATCTCCTTAATGAGATTGCTGTTAGGTTTCTCTTAGATACTACTTTGACAAGCAAACTTAGTTTAGATGTACTTTGAGCCTATTCTATTTTAGATGGTGGAATATCTACAGTGTTTATGTTTAGAATGAAGAGAATAGATGCTAAATTTTATTAATTTGTTCAAGCCACAATATCCACACTCACCTGCAGAATCATGACAATCATACTACATTTAACTATTCATATATGCCCATAATTTAAATAAAAATTTAAAATATAAGAGGATGTGTTTATTTAAAGTATAGAGTTTACTTACATCCTCATATTCTAAAAAGTTCTCTTTCAATTTTTCCATTGATTATTGTGTGCTTCTTCATATATTTCAACCAGAATCTTTGGTTCTCCATTGACAAACAGATTCCATTTAACATAAAGTCACTCAGCTACAGGATTTCTTCTTGCAAAATAAGAGCTGCAACCTAGTATGTAAGGCACATTCTGGTTTCCAATAACCTTCACAAAATTTATTATGGCTACTTAACTTTTTTCAATCTTCAGTGTGTCTTTTGTTTGACACCTAATATATTTAAAACATGCAATCTCATCATACAGGAAAGCTTGTCCAATTAATGTAAGCATTATCAATCATGTTGACTAGGCTAAGTCATTTCTGAATAAACATTGCATGCATGTATTATGCTAAAGAACAACTTAAGAAGATATAGTGTATTTTCTTGTAAAACTGAAAGAATGAGGTAAGTTGTTTAAAGCAATATTTCTTCACTTTGTAATTGTTTATTGCTTATAGAACATATGGTTAACATTTGGCTTATAAAATCTTAAATTACACTGTAGATATTGTTGTTATTTTGAAAATAGATTTTTCTACAGTCATATGATTTATGTATAATTAATAAATATTGAGTACTATGGTGCAAATAAATGGGTATTAGCCAGGTGCTGGCATTGATGCCTATAGTTCTAGGTATTCAGAAGGTTGAGATCTGAGGAAATAGGTTCAAAGCCATGAAAAAAATCCATGGGTCTCTTAGATATAATTAACTAGAGAAAAGATGGAATTGGAAGTGTGTTTTTTGTGGCTTTGATTGAAGAGGCCATGTGAGAGCTTGAAGCCTAATACACTGTTGGGAGGAATATAAATTAGCAAAACCACTTTGGAAGGCAGTTTTGGAGATTCTTCAAAAAAAAAAAAAAGAAAAAGAAAAAGAAAAAAAACATAAGCTTCCCCTACAATCCAGCTCTTGGTCATCTACCCAGAATATTACAAGCCAGTACACAGCAAAGCCACATACAACCATATTCATTGCTCATTATTCACTATAGCCAAGTTATGCAAACAGCATTAATGTCTTTAAATGGATGAGTGGAAGCAAAAAACTGTGGTGCATAGTTTCAGTGGAATTTGCTCAACTACTGGAAAGAAATGATTGAACCTGAAAAACATCATGTTAAGTGAAGTAAAACCAGCTCAGACAGCCAAGGAGCAAATGCTTTTTCTCATGTGTTTATAAATTAAATTATAAACATATTCAAAAACATGTAGGAGTCATGTAACATAAACCCCCCAAAAATTGTCTACAGCAAAGAATCCTTGGGGAGGATTTTAGTGATGTAACTCCTTGGAACACTAGCAAACAATTTCACAAAATGAAAACCAGAAAGTTCAGAAACCAGCTTTGTAGGGTGTCTGGAGGAATTGGTCAAAGGCAGTGGCAGATAAATGGAAAGAGGAAAGTTGAATGGCAATAGACATTATATTCAATGCACATATATGAAAATGAAATCATGTAAGCTGAGGAATGGATAGAGTTGGGAGAGATGGGAGTGGGAATGATGGAAGGAGTGACATGAATCAAGATGTATTATACTCATAGGCTGACATGTTGAGTTGCAATCCCTTTGTACAACTACTTACAGGCAATAAAAATGCCTTGTCTTTGTTAGTTTGCCAGAAATATACAGTGTTTCTCTTCACTAATCCAGTACCAATTGTTTATTCTAGCAAGGAGTTATGCAGTTCATCCAAAAGTTTATTTCTAGGTCTCAGCTTAAGTGAGCATTTGTGTTCCAGTTAAGCTATATAAACTATTACTTGCCTTTAGTTACATCATTCCAAAGTTAATTTAATACCTCTGGTGAAACAAACTTGGCTATAAGCTGATGCCCACTGACTCACAATAGCATTTCTCTAGCAGTATCTTCTGCTCGACATTTCTTATAATGTTTAAGTACTAAATTCCTCAACAATGAGTTAATCATTTGAACAAAATGCCAGATTCAATATAATTTCATGAAAGTAAAATTTCTCTGTCTTGTTTAAACAATCTATCTACGGCATCTGGTTGCTCATTTCTGGAAAATGAATTCTATCCAGGAAGTCTATCTACACCTACCAGTTGATTTCTGATCCTCACATGATCCATCAGTTAACAATCTCAGTGTTTAGCATAGCTTATTAAATCATTTTGCTTACAGTATTTGTCTCTTTATAGTATGAAATCAGCAAAAGTTTTATGTCCTTAAATAATTTTTCCAGTCTTTGAATTACTCACATTTTTCATGTTAATATGCACTACATACTGGTTGAATTGAATTCAAGGAGGATATTGTCACTATGAATGCAATGAATGCAAACAGGGAATGCAAAACCTTATTTCTATTTTAATTTTTTTAATTCCAAAGCCAGGTTCAATGGCTCATGCTGCCTCTAAACTTAGATACTCAGGAAGCTGAGATTTTAGGATCTTGGTTTGAAGCCAGCCTGAGCAGACAAATTCAAGACAATATTCTTACCAAAGAGCTGAAAACATGTAGCTTAAGGTAGAGCACCTGCATGAGTGACAATATACAACATGAGTCCCTGAATTCAAGTCTCAATACTGACAAACACCAAAACAAAGCAAATTAGTCAACTGTATAACATATAAAAAGTATTAACTTTTTATGCCATTATCCCTTTTTGTTTATTTTTGTAGTCAATAAATTCATTGTATATGAATCTGCTATGGTTTTGCAAGACATATCTGTACTGTAACTTATGTGCTGTTGTTCTGGAATCCACAATATTTCTCTCAATGTCACATTTATCTGAATAGTCTATTACTAGACTTTTAACTCTTCATCTATAATTGAGTCATTTCATTGTCATCCATACATTTTCGAAATAGATTCACTCAAACTTAAAAGAATACAAAATCAACATTTTTATGTATAGAGATATATAGTTATTCATTACAGGTCAATGACATATATTCCAGTAATATGACTATAAAATTAAAATATTTTTAAATTACAAAAGTGACTAAGCAATGAGAGCCATGTCTATGAATGGACCTCACAGCACAGAGTGAAATCCTCTGGTTACTAATTGAAAGTGTTGTACAGCCATTTTGATTATTAATGGGAGGAAAAGAGCATCAGTGGAAGTATTTCAAACTCAGTATCCAAGTATATTAGCACAAAGATAAACTCCACTGAATAGTTTTGAGCTTGGAAATGCCAACAATGGGTCTCAAATCTAATGACTTTCTGGTCTGTCATTTATTTATAGACTGATTTAATGGGGAACTTAATTCTCTTTGGCAAGCATTATTTTTTTTTGTAAAATGGGAATACTATTACTTATTAAAAGAGTATAAAGGATAACATTTGTGTTCACATATACAAATATATTCAGCATGCAGTAGATTATATTAGATGATATTTTGTCGCTATTTGGAGGATTTTTTGTTTAGTTGCATTTAAATCACCATCCTGCAGACCTCAGCGCCTACGTAGTTATAATTACCAAGTCCTAATGAGCTTTTCAGTATGTATGTTTTGTATGGCATTATAATTTGGCCACATTATGTCAATTTATGATAAAAAACAATCTTTAGCCAAACACTTCATAAATGAAATTATCCAATAGGAAATTAGTGCAATACATTAAAGTATTGACACATGAGAATAAAAAAACTCATTCAAAAATCCAAAAATCATAAGGCTCATAATTTGGGGGGAAGGATTGCAATCATCAAATTCTTATTCAAGAGGAACTAAGGCTATTTGCATATTACTAGGTACATGATTGGAAATTCAGATATGCAAATAAAGCACTCCATGTTTTGTCACGGTTTCTGGGTTTTGGTGGGTTTAATTGCCTTGAAAGATTTTAAAATTTGAAAACACAGAAAATTTCTTTTCCAATCAACACACAGACAACAAAACATCTTTTAAAATGTTTATAAAAATTAACATACTAGGCTTTGGAGAGGTGACTCAATTAGTAAAGCTCCAGCCAATGACTGTCCTGATCTTGGACATAAAAATTAATAAACTAGTCTATACATTTATGTAAATAAAGGCTGTTAGTGATGATAGTCATAAAAATTACTACTGGACTTGCACTCAGGGTTCCAGCCTCACTTGTATTTTACCACCCAGAATTTATGCTATACCACTTAAGCCCTGAATTTTGCTGATTACTTGGAGATGAGAGTCTCTTGGATTTGTCTGCCTGGGTGGCTTAGAACTTCTTTCTGAGCTCACAACCTCTTAAGTATCTATGATTGTAGATGTGAACCACCAGTGCCTAGAAGGATAAAAGAATTAAATTTCTAATAGTTTGCAAATAAATTTTATATTCTACTAAAGAACAATTGAATAGGAAATATCTATCAGACACATTATCTTCACTTCTTAAAGTATTTAAGTACATGGTACAATAATTCAAGTCATAATCACATCACCATTTGTCAGCACACTAACCATTCTTTCTATATTAATTGTACTTTGAATTATCTAGATTTTGTGAGAACATGTTTATGTATTATCTAGGTATTATGAGAATGATCGTTCATATATGTACCTATATGTTCATGCATGTGCATGCATAAATGTAGCAAAGTAAGGTTGTTGGATGAAAATGAGCAAATACTTTTTGATTCTATTATAGTTTCATATGAGCATTTGGGATCTCACAGTAGTTCTCAAAATTTCTAAAAATCATTAGGCATATAATTTGGGGAGATGGATTGCGACCATCAAATTCTTATTCAAGAGAAACTAAGGCTTATTTGCATATTACTAGGCACATAATTGGAAATCTGGATATGCAAATTTAGTGCTTCATATTTTGGCCTTGTTTCTGGGTTTTTGTGGGTTTAATTGCCCTAAACGATTTTAAAAAGTTCAAAACATGGAAGACTTCTTTTACAATCAGCACACAGACAACAAAACTTGCAAGTACTGACAAGAGTCAATGGTTGTGACACTGTTTACATTATGTGAAACATTTGTATCCTTAGCCAGGAAAATTTTATTTTCTCTTTCTTACATTTTTCATTTCTTACCCTCTAAATTTTTACATTAATCACTATATTTTTATGAGGTGACACAGATAGGTATCGATTAAATTACAGTGGAATAAATACAAATTCGAGTATGTGAGATCCCCTGAAGATTATTGTGAGAGTAAGTTTATGAATGCAAGCGATGGCATCCAAAGGAACCTATGTTTGTGCCTGGGCTGAAGTGTGCCCCTCCACCAACTTTACTTTTTCAGCCCTCATCCCTCATATCCAGGAATATGATACTTACAATAGAGATTTTGAACCAAGGAAAAAGTTAAAATGAGGCCTTTAGGGCATAACACAGTGAAAATAAACTATGATCCTTTATTGACAAGGAAATATAGTAGAGAAACAAGCCCAAGGAATAACAGTAGCAGGAAAACAAGTGCAGGGGAGGAGATAGGACCCCCATGGAAGGGCGGGGAGGATGCTTCCAACACCAGCATCAGCTTGACTTCCAGCCTCTCTAAGTGTGAGAATAAACAAAAAATTCTGTTATAGTTCACCTTGTGTGTGGTATTTCATTTGAAAGCCTTAGCAAAGGAATGTAAAGCTTACAATGCTTTTTCTTAGAGTTTTTTTTAATTGTGAAAATACTGTACAGAGGGGTTACAGTTCCATGAGCAAAGTAATGAGTACATTTCTTATCAAGCATTGTTGCTTCCTCCTTTGTTTCCCCTACCATTCCTTTCCTCCCACCCCACAACTCCAGTCCCCCCACCCCCCCACTCCACTCCCAGCCTAAATTGTAGTTTGTTTTTCAACATAGTGTCTTCTAGATCTCATTGTTACAATGGGTCCACCTGTAACCCTATTAAAATTGTGTTTTTATTCCCTTCCCCTCCCCAAATTATGCTAACATCAAATAAAGTGAAAACAGGGGTTATACCATTTGGGAGGGGCATACAAAGCAACAAAAAATCACCTTATAAATATGTTAGGAACAATAGCAAAAAAGAAAAACCACTTGAGTCCTTATCATGGAGTTCATTTTGCCTAACATCAAATTATCTGTTCTTTTCTGCCTGTCTCCGAAATATACTAGCTATTGCAAAGAGGGAAACCATGGGACCTATGGTTCTTTGTGCCTGGCTTACTACAATTAGGAAAGTAGTATGGAGGTTCCTCAAAAGACTCCACATAGAGCTTCCCAATGACCCAGCAATTCCACTTTTGGGCATTTACCCGAATGATCACAAACAATACCATACTAAAGCTACTAGCACATCTATGTTTACTGCAGCATTATTTAACATAGATAAAATATGGAACCAACCAGATGCCCCTCAGTAGATGAATGGGTCAAGAAAATGTAATATATACACAAAATGGAATTTTATGCCTCCATCAGAAAGAATGGCATTGACCCATTTGCTTTTATTATATGTTTTTCTTGTCACTAATCCTTGAGGAATCACCAACCAGTTTAAAGTAGAAGCTGTTATTTGAAATGAAAAGTATACTAAAAATCAATGTGCTATCTAGTTACTGATACATGGTACAAAGTGTAGAAGAGTTAATTGTGCCAGAAATCCCTGCATACATTTCTTTCCTCATTTTAAGAAGAGAGAAAAAGCATAATGTAGTTTCCAGGCAGACCTTACTGCCCCTTCCTAAAACTAATCCATATAATAGATACATTTTAATCAAGATAATATCCTTTTATAGCACGGAAGTACAATCTGAAATGCTTTACTGTTTTTTAGTCTTTTAAAAATTAGTCTCAGATTGACTCTCTCCAACAGTAATGCTTCTCTTCAGTTAGAACAAAAGTCCCACTGGCACTAATTTGATTTCCTTCTGAGCTATTACTGCAAAGACATCTACTAGTGCTCTTATAGCTAAGAAACTTTTCTCCAGAAGTTTTTGTCTTTTTTTTTTTTTTTTTGGTACTAGGGATCGAATCCAGGACGTTGCACTTGCTAGGCAAGCACTTTGCCACTGAGCTACATCCCAGCCTTTCCAGAAGTTTTTGAAAACTGAGTCATTCTTTCATTCTTTTAAAATAGAGTCATATAGGGCTGGGAAGGTGGCTCAGTGGTAGAGCGCTTGCCTTGCATGCCTGAGGCCCTGGGTTCGATTCCTCAGCACCACATAAGCAAAAAGAAAAAAAGCCGGAAGTGACGTTGTGGCTCAAGTGGTAGAGCGCTAGCCTTGAGCTGAAGAGCTGAGGGACAGTGCCCAGGCCCAGAGTTCAGGCCCCATGACCGGACCCAAAAAAAAAAAATAGAGTCATATATATATATATATATATATATATATATATATATATATATATATATATATATATATGCAAAGTATACAGAGAATGTCTGTCAATTCTTTACCATCTTTGTTACAATTAAACTTCTTCATTTTCAGTATAAACAACTCACTGAAATACTGTATCAAGAAAGAATGATCTCATTATATTTCCAGCTTACTGTGAAGTGTGTGCTTCTTGTCTTCCATGGCTGAAATTGCCGGGTAACTGCTGTGGAAAACCTTCAGAGACATCTTGGACAATGTAAATTTCCTACCAAGTAATGAAAGCAATCAATGAATGGAGAGTCAAAATATCAAATAATCATAATAAAAACATCATGTATGTGTAGTATGCAAGAGTTCTCAAGCACAGAACATTTCAACTTTGTTGATTTCCCTTTCTCTTTTCCACAGCTAAATGTTTCCTATTATTCACTTGCTTTAAGGAAAAATAAATGTGGAGGAAAATATTCCCTTCAATGAATCATCTTTTCAAAAGTGAAGAGAATGGGGTGAAATCTCCTGATTTCCTAAGTACACCCATGAAACTGTAATCGCAAAGTAGATGAAACCAGTAGCATGGTTTAGGATGAACCAAGTCAGAGCCAGATGAATTATATTTGTACATGTCACTCTGAAACTCCCTTGTTCAAGACAAGCAAGTGATGCAAATAAAAATATGAGGTAAGGAAAGGGTATTGAAACTTAGAGAAAGTGTCATGGATTTGGGGAGCACATTTGTTGAAGAAAACTTATGATTGAAGCCATATTAAAATAAGAGGAGGAGGAGGAAAAGGAAAGAATATAGAGGAGGAGGTGGAAGAGGAGGAGGAGGAGGAAGAGGAAGAGAAGGAAGAGGAGGAGGAGAAGGAAGAGAAGGAGGAGGAGAAGGAGGAGGAAGAGGAGGAGGAGGAGGAGGAGGAAGAGGAGGAGAAAGATGTATAATAGTTTCTAGTTTTAGTCTCATATATTCTTGTAACTTATTTGTCCATAGCCACATGTTCTAAATCAGAAACACTTAAATGAATCAAAAGTTATTATATATGACATTCTATAAAAATAATTCAAAGAACATGATTATGGTGAAGAGTTATAAGGAATACAAGAAACATAGCCAGGAAAATGCAAACAATAGAAATAAAATATGAAGACAGTTCACTTGGTTAAAATGATTTGTATATGTGCCCAGTACTGTTAGTTGGAAGCTGGGAGAAAAGGCAAGAATTCAGTGAAAGAAAGGAAATATTACGTAAGAAAAGAGCACTTAATGCTTTGGTGAAAACTTAGGAAGAAGGGTAGGCTAGGGTGAAGACAATTATAAACTCTAATAGTAGACAAAAATAGCCTTCTATCTGAGCTCTGGTTGCTCACACCAGTAATACTAGCTAGTAAAGAAATTGAGATCTGAGGATTGTAGTGTAAAGGCAGCAGAAAACTCCACAAAACTCTAATTTCCAAATAACCAGCAAAAAGCTGGAAGTAGATTTGTGGCTTAAGTGACAACATTGAACAAAAATGCTCAGATAGCACCCAGGCCTTGAGTTCATGCCCCAAAGACAGGTCCACGTATACACACACACACACACACACACACACACACACACACACACACACACACACACACACACACACACACACACACACACACAAAACTAGTTTTGTATAGAGTTCTTTTTCTCCAAATTTCTAATGCAGATGGTTTAATAAAGAAAAACAAAGACAACAAGCTAGTCTTCAGTAGGTAGCAACTAACTTTTTGATTTATACAATGAGAATGGTTTTTTCTGAGGACATTACAGATGAACAGAGCACAGTTTTCCTGCTAATCCAGTATGATTACAGCTTTCCCAAAAGTTGAAATGGTCTGTAAGAGGTTCAAATTATCTCAAAAATGAAAATACATCAAAAATAAAAAAGAACAATGCCATATAATTTTTTTAATTTAATTTAATTTTATTTGAGAGCATACTGTACAGAGGGGCTACAATTACATGGGCAGGATAATGCATACATTTCTTACCAAGCATTGCAGCCTCCTCCTTTGTTTACCGTTCACCTTCCTTCCCAGCCTCCACCCTCCCCCCACTCAATTATACCCCCCTCCCCCACACACACTGACATTGTAAAGCTGGTTTTGACATGACATTTTGTACTTCTCATTGTTGCAACAGGTCCACCTGAATCCTTAAACGACTTGTTTGTCCCCATCTCCTCCACATGTTATACTGACATCAAATATAGTGAAAGCGGGGGTTACACTGTGGGGGAGGGACATACAAAGCAACAAAGAAATAATCTTATAAATGCGTTAGAAACACATGCATAAAAGAAACGAAAACATTAAAATACATATTTAAGGATTCATTTTCCTAACATCACATTATCTGACCTTTTCCTCTTGACTCATACCTATACTAGATATTGCAAATAAGGGAAACCATGGGACCTATGCTTCTTTGGGCTTGGATTACTTCACTTAATATAATTTTTTCCAAGCCTTTCCATTTCCTAACAAATGGGGCAATGTCATTCTTTCTGATGGAGGCATAGAATTCCATTGTGTATATATACCACATTTTCTTGATCCATTCATCTACTGAGGGGCATCTGGGTTGGTTCCATATCTTAGCTATGGTAAATAATGCTGCAATAAACATAGTTGTGCTGGTAGCTTTAGTGTGGTCTTGTTTGTAAACATTTGGGTAAATGCCCAAAAGTGGGATTGCTGGATCATAGGGGAGATCTATGTGAAGTCTTTTGAGGAACCTCCATACTGCTTTCCAAAGTGGTTGAACAAGTTTACATTCCCACCAACAATGAAGTAAGGTTCCTTTCTGTCCACATCCCCTCCAGCATCTGTTGTTGTTAGAGTTCTTGATTTTTGCTGTTCTAACTGGAGTGAGGTGATATCTCAATGTTGTTTTGATTTGCATTTCTTTTATGGCTAGGGATGTTGAACATTTCTTCATGTGTCTATTGGCCATCCTTCTTTCTTCTTCATAGAAGCTTCTCTTTAAGTCTTTTGCCCACTTATTTATTGGGCAGTTGTTTCTTTGAGGATTTGTTGTTGGGTGGTTTAATTTTTTGAGTTCCAAGTATATTTTAGATATGAGACCCTTGTTCGTTGTATGGCTAGTAAAGATCTTCTCCCAATCGGTGGGCTTTCTATTCATCTTGCTAGCTATGTCATTTGCCCTGCAGAAGCTCTGCAACCTTATGCAATGCCATTTGTCCAACCTTTCTTTGATTTGTTGTGCTTCCGGTCTCTATTCAGAAAATTTCGGCCTGAGCCAAGGAGACCTAAGGTTTCTCCTATTCCATCCTGTAATATTTTCAAAGTGTCTGCTTTGAGTTCAAGGTCTTTTATCCATTTGGAGTTGATTCTGGTGCAGGGTGATATATAAGGATCTAGCTTTAGTTTTCTACATGTAGTTAACCAATTTTGCCAGCACCATTTACTGAAGAGGCTGTCTTTCTTCCATTCTATTGTTTTAGCTTCCTTATCGAAGATTAGATGGCTATAGGTCTTTACGTTCATTTCTGGGTTTTCAATTCTATTCCATTGGTCCTGAGGTCTGTTCTTATGCGAATACCAAGCTGTTTTGATTACTATGGCTTTATAGTAGAGTTTGAAATTTGGTATTGCTATTCCTCCAGCAGTGTTCTTTCCATTGAGGAGCGTTTTTGCTATTCGGGGTCTTTTATTGTTCCATATGAATTTTTGGATTGCCTCTTCTATTGCCTTGAAGAATGAGGGTTTAATTTTGATAGGTATCGCGTTGAATTTGTAGATAGCCTTGGGAAGAATTTCCATTTTCACGATGTTAATCTTGCCAATCCAGGAGCATGGGAGGTTTTGCCATTTTTTAAGTTCTGTGTTGATTTCCTTTTTCAAGATTTTAAAGTTTTCATCATAGAGGTCCTTCACTTCTTTGGTTAAGTTAATTCCTAGATATTTTATTTTTTGTGGGGCTATTACAAATGGAGTTGCTTTCCTAATTTCAGCCACACTTTTCTCATTGTTGGCATATAGAAAAGCCATTGATTTTTGGGGGTTAATTTTATAACCTGCTACTTTGCCAAAGTTTTGAATCAGTTTGAGTAATTTGGGAGTGGAGTCTATGGGATTCTTTAAATACAAGATCATGTCATCTGCAAAGAGGGAGAGTTTTATTTCTTCTTTCCTTATTTGGATCAGCTATATGTCTGCATCTTGTCTTATTGCTGTAGCTAGTCATTCTAATACTAGATTGAAGAGAAGTGGAGAGAGTGGGCATCCTTGTCTTGTTCGTGAGTTAAGAGGAAATGGCTTTAGTTTTTCACCATTGAGTATAATGCTGGCTGTAGGTTTGTCATAAACAGCCTTTATTGTATTGAGGAATGATCCATGGATTCCTAATTTTTCCAGAACCTTCATCATAAAGGGGTGTTGGATCTTGTCAAATGCTTTTTCTGCATCTATTGAGATAACCATGTGGTTTTTATTCTTGCTCCTGTTGATGTGATAAATGACATTAAATGATTTGTGTATATTGAAGCAGCTTTGCATCCCTGAAAAGAAACCTGTTTGATCATGGTGTATGATTTTTTGGATGAATTGTTGAAGTCGATTGGCCAAAATTTTGTTGAGAAGTTTTGCATCAATGTTCATCAAAGAAATGGGTCTACAGTTCTCTTTCTTTGATGAGTCCCTACCTTGTTTTGGGATGAGGGTTATGATGGCTTCATAGAATGTGTTCGGTAGTGATCTTTCTCTTTCAATTTCATTGAAGAGTTGGAGGAGTATTGGTGTGAGGTCTGCTTTGAAGGCCTTGTAAAATTCCGCTGTAAAACCATCTGGTCCTGGACTTTTCTTAGCTGGGAGGTCTCTTATTGCTGTTTCTATTTCAATGCTTGATATGGGCCTGTTACGCTGGTTTAACTCATCTTGGTTTAGTTTTGGCATGTCAATATTTGCTAGGAAAAGGTCCATTTCTGTCAAGTTCTCAAACTTATTAGCATAAAGTTTTGACAAGTATTCCCTTATAATGTTCTGAATCTTGGTTGTTTCCGTGGTGATGTTTCCATTCTCATCTCTGAGTTTATTAATTTGGGTGTGTTCTCTCCTTTTTCTGATAAGGTTTGCTAAGGGTCTGTCAATTTTGTTAAGTTTTTCGAAGAACCAACTCTTTGTTTTGTTGATTCTTTCTATAGTTTTTTTGGATTCTAATTCATTTAATTCTGATTTAATTTTGATTATTTCTTTCCGTCTACTGGATTGGGGTTTATCTTGCTGCTCTTTTTCAAGGAGGTTCAGATTTGTCATTAAATTGTTAGTTTCCGATCTCTCCAATTTGTTGATGTCGGAGCTCAGAGCTATAAACTTGCCTCTGAGTACTGCCTTTGCTGTGTCCCAGAGGAGATGGTAATTTGTGTGTTCATTATTGTTGAATATCATGTACATTTGAATTTCCTTTCTAATCTCTTCCATGACCCACTCATGATTCAGCAGTGTGTTGTTCAGCCTCCATGTGATACCGGACTTTCTTTGGTGGCTTTTGGTGTTGAGTGCTAATTTTATTCCCTTGTGGTCAGAGAGAATGCAAGGTATAACTTCAATGTTTCTGAATTTAGAGAAGTTTGCTTTGTGGCCTAAAATTTGGTCTATTTTAGAAAACGTTCCATGTGCTGCTGAGAAGAAAGTGTATTCTGATGCTGCTGGGTGAAATGTTCGGTAAATGTCTGGTAAGTCTAGTTGATCTATGCAGCTGTTTAGATCTGCAGTTTCTCTGTTGAGTTTTTGCCGAGTTGATCTATCTAGTGGGGAGAGTGGTGTGTTAAAATCCCCAACAATTAATGTCTTTGGATCAATATGGGATTTGAGGGAAAGTAGTGTTTCTTTGATAAATTTGGGTGCTCCATTTTTTGGCGAATAGATATTTAGAATTGTAGTATCCTCCTGAAAGAGAGATCCTTTAATTAGTATGTAGCGACCTTCTTTATCTCTTCTCACGAATTTTAGTTTGAAGTCTATTTTATCTGATATTAGGATTGCAACTCCCGCCTGTTTATGAGGGCCGTTTGCTTGGTAGATTTTGTTCCAGCCTTTAACATTGAAAATGTGTTTGTTTTTAAGGGCAAGATGTGACTCCTGCAGGCAGCAGATAGAAGGGTCTTGTTTTTTAATCCAACTAGACAGTCTATGTCGCTTAATTGGAGAGTTCAGTCCGTTAACGTTAAGAGATAGGACTGAGAGGTATTTGGGAGTTCCTGCCATGTTATTCACCTTCTTGGGGGCTGCGGATACTGAGTTCTTCTAAGGTTCTTGGATTCTCAGTTTGGGTGCAGTTTCTTGGCCTTTGTTGTGGTCTTGTTGGTTTTCTATGTGTAGGACATCTTTAAGAATCTTTTGTAGGGCTGGTTTGGTGAAGATGTATTGTTTCAATTTTTCTTTGCTATGGAAGGTTTTTATTTGGCCTTCAGTTATGAAGGAGAGTTTAGCTGGGTACAGTATTGTTGGTTGATAGTTGTTTGTTTTTAGGGAATGGCATACGTCATTCCAGGCTCTTCTTGCTTTGATTGTCTCTGCTGAGAAATCTGAGGTAATTCTAATTGGTTTCCCTTTATAGGTGATTACCCTTTTCTCCTTGACAGCTTTAAGGATCTTTTCCTTGGTCTGGGTTGATCCTGTGTGGATTATAATGTGAAGGTGGGATGTCCTATTCTGGTCTGGTCTATTTGGGGTTCTAAAAGCTTCTTGCATTTGAATAGGCCTATCTTTTTGTATGTTTGGGAAGTTCTCTGCTAGGATCCTGTTAAACAAATTTCCTAGACAATTAACTTCTTTTTCTAGGTGCTCCTCTACACCCATTATCCTTAGATTGGGCCTTCTGATGGTGTCTTCCAGGTGTTGGATAGACCTATCATATTTCTTGGACTTGTCTTGGATGGTTGTATGTTCTTTCTCTATAATATCTAGGCTGTCTTCAATCCCTGAGATTCGATCTTCTGCATGGTCTAACCTGCTGTCAAGACTCTCTACTTTGTTTTTTATCTCTTTTCCTTCTAATTGGTCAGCTTTGATGGCTTCTAGTTCTTTGGTGAAGCTCTGTTTTAGGTCTTGTATGATTTTCTTTACTTCCTTAATTTGGTGTTCAGTGTTTGTTCTCAAATCACTTATCTGATTGGTTATGGTTTCTTGGACTCCCATTCCTTCTGTTGGGTTCCATTCAGCATTCCCTTTGTGGTCTCCCTGACTTCCTTCAGCTCTTTGTTAATGGATTCCATGAATGCCTTTAGTGATCTTTGTGTATTCTCTACCTGGTCTCTCAATTCCTGAATTACTCTTTGATTAGCTTCCTCCCGTCTGTGGGATTCCTGCAGGTCTCTTTTTTCCCGTTCTTGGGATTCCTGCAGTTCTCTTTTCATGTTCTCTGCCTGCTCACGCCATTCCTCCCTTTCAATTTGTGTATTCTCAAGTTGTTCAAGCAAATCCTGTATCAGTTTTTGAGTAGCTTCCTCACGCTTATGATATTCCTGTATAAACTTTTGGGATGCCTCCTCTCTCTCCCTATCACGCTCATACAGAGTCCTTTGTACATTGTCAAATTTCTCATTTATCAAGTTTGCTATTTGTGTTTGTAGAGCTATTTGGGAACTCTCCTCTGGATTATTCTTTATCTGTTCTAATCCCTGATTATCAAGATTGGGAATTGAGATACCCGAATTTGCCATTTTTCTTGTGTTTTTCCGGCTTACTCGGCCCATTTGAGATGAAGATTGCACCAGTTTTGTGCTAGAACACTATCTTAAGGCAACCATCAACCAAAGTTTGCGTTTGTACTGTCAATAGTCTACAGATACAATCTAGTTCAACAGAAAAATCTATTCAACATCAAACAACTATATGCTAAAGGACTTCGAACCGCAGAAAAGAATTTGGAAAACCAGAAATTATTAGGATTAGGGAGAGATGTGGGTAAAAAATAGGAATAGATTGGTGTGGGGAGGCACAGGGAGAGTTACCTATGTCCTAATCACAATGCAGGAAATGGGTTGGGTAGGATGCTAGTAGAGAGAGAGAGAAAAAGAAGCGACAGAAAGGGGAATGAAGAGAGACCAGAAAAAAATAGAAACGTAAAAATTAATGTTATTATAGAGGTTAAAAGACCGTCTATTTAGAGAGGAATGTGAATATGTTCAGAGAAGGGGAGGGACATAGAAGAGATGTGAAAAACTTTAAGGATGGGAAAGGGAGAAGAAAAGATCAGAAGTTCAGTAGAGCTAGACAAAAAACAAAAAGATAATTAAGAAAGAAAGAGAAAGAGAAAGAAGACAAGAAAAGAAAGGAAAACGTTCATTCACATATTCCTAAAATAAAAGTTATAAGATGAGAAAAAAAAAATGTTACTGGAAAACAATTATTTTTTCAGAAGAGGCAAAAATTAAAGATTAATAAAAGTTTTAGAAGGGAAAAAATATGTATATATATATATATATATAAGGTAACAAAAAACAAAAAAAAGCAAAAAAAAGAAAAGAAGAAGAAGAAAAAAAAAAAGAAAAAAAAGTCTTTTGATTTTTTTTGGTGGGGGGAGGAGTGGGAAGAATCCTGTATCTCCCTTTTGTCTCTAACCAGTCTCTTGTTGGAGTCTCTGGTCAGCTTGAGGTCCTGTGGCTTGATTGGTTTCTTAAGTCGGTTGTTTGGAAGAGGCAGAAAAATGCTCTGCTTTACCCAAGATTTTGAGATCCCCCTCCCAGGTTAGTTTTCTGGGAGGGTGATCTGCTTTGAGAATCACAAAAGAGGGGGTTGCCATGATGAGGCTAGGTTCTGGGTAGAGTTGAGGCCTTTCAACAAACAGTAGCTTTTCCCTGGGACTATTTTGTGATAAAGCTCACAGCGCCCAGCCTGGAGCCATTCTCAGGGTTTCTGTTTTTCAATTGATTGTGGTGGCTGCTAGAGGGAGGGGCAGCCTCTGGCTCTGGTTACCCAGTGAGGCAAGGCACTCCAATGGCTGGCGCCTTAGCTGAGTGACTTTTCCCAGGATCGAGCTGAGTCTGGCAGGTCACTTCGCCGTTAACTTCTTGTGACTTGCTAAATGACTCGTTTCATTCCAAGGCCTGAGCTGGAGCTAGCAGCTCCTCCAAGCTTTGTCGGTATCCAAGATGGAGATCACCGGTGCTGGGGGGGGAGGGGTGGCCTTCCCTCCTCTGCTCCCTGAGAAGGAGTGAGGACGTCCGGCTTGTACTCATGCCGAGTCTTGGATCCTGGGTCGTCTCTGGTCTGCAAACAGCAGGATAAAGATGTCCGCTCCTTGTCAGTTCTTGTTGGTGTTGAGTAGAATCCGCTCGTCCGCTGCGTCTGGCTCCTTCATCCCGGACTCTCTGTGTCTCAGGTATGACCCCGCGGCGGTGGTCACCGCCGCGCCCCTGCCGCCACAGTGGCAGCTGATGTGTTTCCTTGGCTTCCCCTCTCTTGTCTAACTCTCTGTCCTGTGATGGCACACTTGGTTTTATTCTCTGGATTAGGACTGTTCACTGGAACTCTAAAACTGCTTTCTATGTGAGAGCTTGTTCAGATTCCAGCTTCTCCTCCGCCATTTTCCTAGAACTCCCCAATGCCATATAATTTGAAAGCTGGGTATTTGCTTTTTGATCAACAAAAAGGAAATATTAAAAAATAATTATATAAACCACAGGTAGTCAAAGATGACACTAGAAAATGTATATATGGGAACAATAAACATTTAAATAAGTATATATATAATTTTTCTCAATGATTGAGTATTGGTTTTATTTATTCATATATTTATTTTCTGAAACACACTTTTCATTTGTTTTTTTTTCAATTCTATATGTCAGTTTATGAGTCCATTGATATTGATCAATGTCACTGCTTCCACTCTTAAATCCTTCTGAAATATTTTTATATATATCAAATATGATATTTGTAATAAGTTTATCCAATTTTTATGGGACTTATTGCTAAATGTATTATGCATGATTTTATATTACTGTACAATTAAGTTGTGGATTTAGCCTAATTTCCTATAATAATAATATTAATAATAATAATTATAATAATAATTACTATTATTGTCATTTGAGGGGCTTGAACTCTGGGCCTGGGCACTGTCACTGTGCTCTTCAGCTCAAGGTGAGCGCTCTACCACTTGAACCATAGCATTACTTCTGGTTTTCTAGTGGTTTGTTGGAGAAAGAGTCTCATGCATTTTCCTTCACACACTGTCACACACACATCCCACATTCCACACTATTGCCTGGGGAATTCCCTTATCTGTTAATACTCAGTACCCATGATGGCCTGATCCACGTGTATTTCTTTTTTACCATTAATCATTTCTGTCTAGGAAATGGAAGACATATTCACTTATATTTTGTTTAAGAACCCTGACACACACACACTTACATATATACTACCTATAACATATATTTGATACATAGATCTCTTCTTTTCACAGAGAATTCAAGATATATAAAACCTGGAAGAAATAATCTGTTAAGCACAGGAAGAAATTTGGCTGGGGAAACTTAAAAGTTTATAGTTTGGAGACCTTTACAGCCAATAATGTTAATGTGTGTGTTAATGTTAATGTTAGGTGTGATGTCAATACGATAAAGATTAAATGTTTTTTTTTTGACTAATAGTTACTCTGGAAGTGGCCAATAGCACTAGGGAAACAATTCAGAGACTACTTGAAAAGTAAATCATTTAAAGGATACAAGAAGTTGTTCCAAGCTTGGCGCTGGTGGCTCACGCCTGTAATCCTAGATACTCAGGAGGCTTCGATCTTAGGATTGCGGTTCAAAGCCAGCCCGGGCAGGAGAGACCATGAGACTCCTTTCTCCAATAAACCACCAGAAAACCGGAAGTGGCACTGTAGCTCAAGTGGTAAAGCGCTCGCTTTGATCTGAAGAGCTGAGGGACAGCGCCCAGGCCAAGAGTTCAAGCCCCACAACCGACAAAAAAAAAAAAAAAAAAAAAAAAGAAGTTGTTCCAGGGTTTATTAATTTAAATTGAGACTGTGGTTAAAGATTATTATTGTCCAGGATATTATTATACTAACTGAATATAACCACATGTTTATTGAGAAATATTCCTTTGACAAAATTTTGTCAACTTACCATTGTGTTTTTCCTTTTGCTCAACTTTTAATAGTGGCCTCGAGATCTTTTCCCAAAGGTAGTTTTTATTTGTAATATTTCTTCTTTTTTCTTTTTCACAATTTAATTTCATGTTTGTCTACAGAAAAAAAAACCCTCCATTTTTGTCGTTGATTACTTCAGATGAATCTAAATTAGACTGGCTCATACTCAGATAATTTAGCTAAAAACTATGAAAAAATCTATGAGAAAGGGCTGTTTATTAAATAAGAAAAATGACAGAATATTTGTGATGCTTGGCAGTGATTTCTCATTTAATTCCACAAGCAAAGTTCTAAGCATTGCACAGATTTTCATTCATTTTGCATGCATTTAAAATTAGCAGATTTGGAATCAGTTCAGAGAAAGTCAGACCTGAATGAAAAAAAGTTCTCAGAATTTGATACTTCTGTGGTAATTGAATGGAGTGTATAAACAGAGGTTATCAAAACACATAGCATACTGTGACATTAAAATGATAACCTCACCACAATAATTTTTTGTCTGTTGTGGGGCCTGAACTCAAGACTAGAGCTACCACTTGAGCCACAGCATCACTTCCGGCTTTTTCTGCTTATGTGGTGCTGAGGAATCAAACCCAGGTCCTCATGCATGCAAGGCAAGCGCTCTACCACTTAGTCACCTTCCCAGCCACTCACCACAAGATTTTTATAAGAAGGAAATTAAAATATAGAAGTTCAAATATGTAAGAAATATTTGATATATGAGCTTGTAGCATAATCATTTACACAGACATAATTAAAATAAAAAGATTCATAAAATATAGCAAAATTCATAACAAATAATAGATTCATAAAAATATCAGTAGATAATTACAGATCCAGTTAGTAAATAATTTTTAATTTTAGTGACTTCATTTGCTACATATATATATATATATATATATATATGTTCAAGTTCTTTTTTCTTTTTCCTTCTTTCTTTCATTCTTTACTTCATTCCTTCGTTCCTTCTTTCCTCCCTCCCTCCCTCCCTTCCTCCCTCCCTCTCTCTCTCTCTCCATTTCTTTGTTTCTTTCTCTTTTTCTTTGTTTCTTTCCTTCTTTCTATCTTTCTTTCTCTCTATATCTTCTTTCTTTTTTATCATTCTGGTGCCTGTCAGGTCGTGGTGCTTTTGCTTAGTTTTTTCACTCAAGGCTAACATTCTACCACTTGAGACAAACCTCCACTTTCAGCATTTTGCTGATTAATTGCAGATAAGACAGTGATGGATTTTTCTGTCCAGGCTGAATTTGAACCAGGATCCTCGGATCTCAACTTCCTGAGTAGCTAAGATTACAATTTTTAGATACCAGCTCCCAGCTTATTATCTTCACTAGTAGACACCATGGAATTATTAAGAGGGCTAATTTACCTACAATATATAGAAGCATATTTTAATTCCAAAAGCATAATATAGGGTAATTTCCTATCCTGTGATTTTTAAGCTTCTTCCACTTTGACTAAATGTTTACATGTTTCAATGAAAATATAGTTAACATATAGTGCTACAGTGTTAAACTACTGTAAATTAATGTGCTATTTTAACTATGTTTTTGTATAGTTATATATAGACTGTGACTTAAGCAATTGCTAAGTATAGTTTGCATACATAATATATATTACATATATATGAACACTCATATCTTCATGTGTCTCATGACATTTATTTTTTTCAATGAATTACCAAATTATATTGTAATTTAGCATAATAAAAATTAACAAATAAGTATATATTTCAGTAAGCATAAAATATTTGAGCCAAGTGCAAGAGTTTTAAACATTTTTAGTTATTCAGGAAACAGATCTGGAGGAATTGGCAGCCCAGGTAAAGACATCTTTAAGACTCTATCTCTAAAATAACCATCACAAAGCTGATAAGAAGCTATGGCTCAAATGGTAAACTGACAGCCTTTAACAAGATATGTACATGAACATGATGTCTTAGACATGAAACTGGCAAATTAAAAGTGAGAATTTGGTAGAAATTCATCACAATGCAACTACATGTTCTCTAATTTTTCTTTGATTTTATCCAGAAATATGGAACAAATTTTAAAATCTATATTATGACTCAACTAAATGTTATCATAGGTTTAAACGTACTGGATTTAAAAAAAAAAATACTGGTTTTACTTGACTGTGTTTTGAAGAGTATACAAAAAGAGGAGATCAAAATGGCCTAAGAATTTTAAACATCCCCTTTGAGTTCTAATATTTCTATATAATCTTGTTATGTGTAGCTAAATTGTTATGTCATTATTATCTACCATTTGTATTTTAAATTAGAGTAACAATGTCCTGTTGGTTTTTAGGGGATTCCCTTGTTTAAAGACAAATTCTGATTTAAAAGTTCTTAATTCAAATGAAATTTTTATACAGTGTCTCATCTTAAATATGTTATCAATACCAACGGATGAAGAATTAAGTATAATCTATTTGTTGTTGTTGTTCAAGGCTGACACTTTATCACTTGAGCCACAGCTGGTTAATTGGAAATAAGAGTCTCATGGACTTTATTGCTGGCTTTTAACATAGATCCTCATATCCCAGACTCCTGAATATCTGGGATTACATATATGATCCCACAAGTGCCTGGCTAAAGAGAATCATTTAAATAGGAAAATGTTATACAACACTAATATAAAATAACCTATATATATATATATATATATATATATATATATATATGTATATATATATATATATATAGAGAGAGAGAGAGAGAGAGAAAGAGAGAGGGAGATTTGTACATAGACATGTATAATACATACTCATAATGATGTGGATATGTATATATACACATTTGCGTAGATTTTACATAATGTTATACCCAGGACACTGTCACAAATAATAAGATATTAAACAAAATTATACTCCTGCCATTCTTGAATGCTTCCTGATATCCTTTAGAAGAAGCAATGTCTCTCTATTCTTGGCCTACCTTGAAAATTGATTAGTTTTCAGTTTCTAGAGTTTTATATACAAAATAATATAGTATATCACCTGTTTTTGCCATCTATAAGTTAATTGGTAACATAATTTGGTAAATCCACCGGATTGGTTGTGGTTTTGTATATTTTTGTATGTTTACTTCCTTTAGCAATATTCTGCCAAGTTAACAGGTAAATTTTGTTTACCTTTCACTTGTTAATGAACATTTGAGTTAATTTAATTGTCTACTAAAAATAAAGCTTTCAGTCAGCAATAAGAAAACAATTCAGTTAACATTAAGTCAATTTGCAATTAACTATTTGATTAGGAAAGATAAGGTTTTGCTATTTATTTGGTTTAAACCATTTTTGTCTCCACAGCTTTACAGAAATCTCTGTCGAAACACCCATGTACTACAAGCTAAGGGAAAGTTGAATGCAGAAATGACGAGCCTGACTCTTGGACTTATTACTGAATGCCTCTCAACTCTACAAACAGTTCACCTAACCAAAATTGATGTGCCAAAAATACATTATTTTAACAGTTTCTCCGTGTTTGTGTTCTATTTAGTATTTTCATCATATACCTTTTCAATTTTGTGGTTAACTTCATAGTCATACTTTGGACTTCAAGTATACATTAAATTTATTAGAGAAAATTTTAAATGGAGTATTACTAATTTTTTCAGACTTCCCTGTGGAAAGATGAAAAGAATAACTTTATATATATATATATGTACATATATATGTATATATATGTATATATATGTACATATATATATGTATATATATATGTACATATATATACATATATATAATTTAGCAAAACAATTGTAATAGAGATAGAATCTTGGGAACTGATGGCACAACATTACCTCAGCAAACAGGAGGTCATGTAGTATTTTTTAGGAAGTTCATAATTTTCTGGTACTTTCACTATGGAAGGTTATTCAAAATCAGACTTTTAAGACCAACATAAGTCATCTTAAATGCAATAGAAATCTTTATAAGAAATAAAAGAAAAGTTGTAGATGAATGGATCAAGAAAATGTGGTATATATACACAATGGAATTCTATGCCTCCATCACAAAGAATGACATTGCCCCATTTGTTAGGAAATGGAAAGACTTGAAAAGAAATTATATTATCTGAAGTAAGCCAAGCCCTAAGAAACATAGGTCCCATGGTTTCCCATATTTGCAATAACTAATATATGTCTCAGTGAAGCAGAAAAGTTCAGATAAGTTGATGTTCGGTGAAATGAACCCCAAGATAAGGAATAAAATGATTTTTCTTTCTTGCTATTGTTTCTAACATATTTATAAGATGATTTCTTTGTTGCTTTGTATGTCCCTCCCCACGGTATAATCCCTGTTTTCACTGTATTTGATGTTGGTATAATTTATGGAGGGTAAGGGAAAAAAAATTGTTTAACTAGGGATACAGGTGGACCCATTGCAACAATGAGATGTACAAGACATTATGTCCAAAAACGAACTTTACAACTTTCGCACGGGAGGAGGAGTACAGAGTGGAGGGGGTGTGGGGGGTAAATGGGCATTGATGGGAAGGGGAAACAAAGGAGGAGGCAACAATGCTTGATAAGAAATGTACTCATCACCTTGCTCATGTAATTGAAACCACTCTGTATGGTATTTTCACAATAATAAAAAAAGAAGTAAAAGAAAACTAGTACAAAAACAAGTAATCAGCAAATAGAACCAAGGTACCATGTCACTATGTACACATTTCAAAATTCTACTTCCATGTAGTCTCAATTATGAGAATCAGTCTTTTTCTTTTTGACTTATAATTAAATGAACATCTTAATAAAGGTAACAATAATAAATACTTCTTAAAGAAATATCTTCTTGTAGGTAATTATTTTGCATTCTGTATTAATTCCTGGTTCTCTATTTTATGCCTTTACAAAGAGGAAAAAGTAGCAAAGAGAAAAAATAGTAATGGAATGATAATGGTGTGATACGAAAGGACAGAATTTCATAGGGGGAAAAAACCCTCACAACCAAATATGACCAAAATTATGTTTTTCTAAGAGAAATAAATGTATCTAAAAATTATGGTATATAGACACACTGGGTTAATTATAATAATTTAATCAAGAAAGGTGGTGTACCACTGTCAAGTAAAGAAAAAATGTTCATAAATGTAGCTACACAGAGATAGAGAGAGAGAGGGGGGGGAAATCATGTATTTAAAATGGAATTAATGCCATCATTAGAGAAAGTGCAGCTAATGTGTGCTGTTAATTTAGAGATTCAATACCAGGCAGATAGATGTAGGAATGCTAGAGTGATGTCAGAGAAAAAGAAAAAAAAACTTAATAAGGTAAAGGAGTGTCTGATTTGTAGGGGGAGATTAAAGCGACATGATGTTTATAGCTGGCTAAGGGAATATGAAAATGATCCGAAAATAGCTGAAAGATGTAAATAACAAGTAGTAAAAGAATTCTGGAGGAGGAAGAAGAATAGAAGCAATGCAGTTTGAATGAAAAGTGGCAAAGTTATTTATGCCACATAAGGATTCACACACACACACACACACACACACACACACACACACACACACACACACACACACACACACACACACACACACGTTCCTGACTGAATTACTAAACAGAAGCAGATCACCATCTTTCTCCTGAAACATTAAATGCCCTTCTGAATGTGGATTGCCCATACATTGGCAAGAAAACTGTGAATTTTTTTATTAAAATCAGGAAAAAATATTTACCTGTGAGGTTTTCTAATTCACTGTCTGCGTTTGAGTAGGACTCAATATTTTCTTCACTTTAGGAATGCAAAGATTTATTTTATGTTTTCTTTTTCTTATCTTTTGCATAAAATGTAATTGGGAATGACTTATTAGCAGACCTTAAAAAAAGAAGTCACACAGAAAAAGATATGCAAAGATATTGCTCCAAGAGGCAATGATGAATGATAGGTACTCACAAAATTCACAGATGGTAATTTTGCCTATAGAGACTTTACATGTGCATCTATATTTCTTGTAAGTACCATTTAACCACTATGTGTCAATTATAATTTCAAAAATGTGAATTAAAAACCTTGCCTTTGTAACTTTTTCTTATAAATTCTTTTTGTACATCTTTTAATAGTTTGCATCTTGAATACCACAAGGACCACAGATGAAATGCTGGTTCATAGATGTCACCATAGAGATGTCTCCTTAGTGGGAGAGATCTTTAGGTTATTGGTTATTGTCCACATGTCCTTGAGAGGTTAATAAGATGCTAGACAATTCCTCTTCATGTCTTTGCCCCTTAGTATGCAAGGATATAGTTTCATAGTGTCATATGATTTTGCTACAGGGTGTTTCTCATTACATGCCAAAAGCTACAGGAACTTATCATGTACTGTATCCTCCAAAACTATGAGCTAAAATAAACATTTTTAATTTATAATTTGATTATCTTGGACTTTTTTTAAGTAGTGATACGAAGCTAACTGTAAATAATTCCTGTAAAACTCTTTTCTCCCATTGTAATATTGAGTCCTATTTCAAGTATATTTCTTTTCTGTGATGTATGGATGCCCAGATAGATATCCTTTCCAGCAACTTATATCTTTAAGGCAAGCTGATACTGCACTACTGATTTTATATATTTTATGTATTTATTATATTGTCTGTCTACTCACAGAAGCATTTAAAATTATTTTCAATTGTGATCATTTGTGCTTGTTACTCATATTTTAGTATGAAGGCCTTGTGAGACACTTGGAAAAATTCCAAGATAAAATCTAGACAGTACATAATATCATCATTTTTTTGCAGTAACATGAGCAAAATTGCCCAACTTGAAGCAGTGATCTTCTGTTTCTTGAAAGAGAAGTAAATGTAGTACTGATTTTTATTTTGAGAATCACTCAGAGAAGTTGTTTACCCTTTCACTTAGATTACACAGTAAAATCTCACTGCCTTCTCTTCTCCTTATCCTCAATGCTACCCCTGGTGTTGTCAAGTATGTGTCTGAATTTGACTACTTCTTAATCTTCCCAGTCTCCTGAATTATGACTCCACATGCTACATTATCTTTTGAAGAATCCTACAAGCACTTATCCTTTTCTCACCTTATTTCAAAGTTACTTTGATTTCACTGAAGAAAAAACAAATTATTAATCAACCCATGGTTTCCAATTTCACACTACTGAATTTCCCTACCTACCATACACTGAAAATTTATTACTATTATTTGCACAAAAAGGTATCACTCTAACCATTTTCTCTTTCTCTACTACATTATTAGTTTTTTCTTTCAGTGCTTACATATTTATGATTAACTGGACAATGTGCAATCAGCCAATCAACACTGGCAGGGCTGGGGTTCAACTAGGGATACAACGCATGTGTTTCTGTAGAAGGCCCTGGGTTTGATCCACAGCAGCTCCCATCAACATAAATAGCCATACCAATAACTCCTCTGATGTCGGCCTTTCTTTAGCAACATCTCCATGCTTCTCCCTTATTTTTTTCAGCAGTGACCCATGACTTGAATTTGAGTCGAAAGACATAAAATTTCTTCAGATGGTGAATATTGTTAATAAGTGACAAATTTTTAATTAAATTCGGAAAAATCAAATCACCCATGCCCCTTTGAATTATTTAGAACTCACAAGTTAGAATTAAATACATGATAGTGGATGATTTTCAACAAATATAGAGAAAATCCTTTAAAATATCTTGCTCCTAAACACCATTTTTTGCTGTACCCATTTAAAAGAGATAAATAGTTCAAGTCCTTAATAATCTGAACTAAATCTGTTGTGTTGTCATTCTCCTCATTTATCATCAAGTGAAATATTTTTATTGCTTAGATTACATTGTGTTCTGTCTTTTCAAAGTCCATGCACATTTTATTATTATCTTTCACATATTTTGTTACCTTCATGAGAGCTATTTGCTCTCATCCTTTGATAAATGTGTTTACTATTTTACAACGAGGGTATGATATTGATTACAGTCCTCATTTTATGTGCAAGTGTAAACAAAAGTACCTTCAGACCAAAGAGAGGAATATATAGCTAAATATATCGGTAACTTTGAACTTCTGATTTGGGGATGTGCTAGTTGCATTAGCACAATTCTAAGATATGACTCTTTCATTAATAAGACCTTGCTAGCTATAGGGAACAGAAACTAATTTGAGGAAAAATAATGAATAATTTAATAATTAGAAGTTTGCAGGACATTTATTATACAAATTGACTTGTATTATATCAACCAAAAGTAGCCATGTAACATTAGACCACTGACTTTCTTGGCCAATTTATTAATTATTTCATTGAAAGAGTTTAGATAGTTTCTCAATCTATACAAAATAATATGTCCAGTAATGAATCTAAATTTGCATAAGAAATTTAAAAAACATAAAAAATACAACCTATAGTTACTAATTCCAAATATCTAAAAACTCTGATCAGTCCAAGTTATTATGTCTAGGTTGTAATTGTTTTAGAGTAGTCATATAAAAGATCAAGTTTAGTTTCTAATTTATATTTTAAGTAACTGTATGGGAAATTTGCACTCAGTGTGGAACATATTTTCTGTAATATACAAAAGCTATTTAGTTGATCATGGCTGATGTGAAAGAACAGTTTCACTTTTACTTGGGCAATAAAGAAAGATAATTTAGAGGTGTCAAGACCATTTGCACTATATAGCATATTATGATGCTTATTGAAATGTTTGGTTGTGAATGTATTTTTTACCTAGAAAGATTATTATCACTTACATTTCAAAAAATATACTGTTGTATAGATGAAACATCCAGTAGCACAATAGGTGATCTGTAATCAAGCTGCAGACCCTGCCTCACATTCAAACTGCCATAGATAATTTAGAGCCATTAATCCTTGTCTTTCCATTATTTCCTTTCTCTCTTAAATTTGCAGTTTTTTATTTTATTTCGTTTGAAATATCACTATGTTATGGAATGCCTTAGTGTCTAGAATAAGCTCAGAGACTACACTCCCTGTGAGGATACACCACAATCCCTTCATTCACCATATCTTGCCAAATACTCATTATAAGTGGAGATTAAGTACAGTGTTATAGTGAAAAAAACCACAATGCAGATTTCTACTTGAAAAAAACAGGTTTGACTGTTGTGTGTGTGTGTGTGTGTGTGTGTGTGTGTGTGTGTGTGTGTGTGTGTGTGTGTGTGTGTGTATCCATTCAATTCATCTACTGAGGGACATCTGGGAACTATGCAGTAAGTATAGTTGTACTGGTAGCTTTAGTGTGGCCTTGTTTGTGATCATTTGAGTCAATGCCTAAAAGTGGGATTGCTGGGTCATAAGGGAACTCTCTGTGTAATATTTTGAGGAATCTCTATAATACTTTCCAGAATGGATGAAAAAGTTTACACTCCCACCAACAAGGTGGTAGGGTTCCATTTTGGCCACATCCACTCCACCATCTGTTATTAGATTTCTTGATTATAGTCATTTTAACTGGGATTAGGTGGAATCTCAATGTTGTTTTGATTTGGATTTCTTTTTGGCTAGAGAAGTTAAACATTTCTTCATGTGTATATTGGCCATTCTTATTTCCTCTTCAGAGAAGTCTCTCTGTAAGTCTTTACCCAACTCTCTCCACAACTCTTCAATTTAGTATTAGAATGCCTAGCTAGAGCAATAAGGAAAGATGCAAACATAAAGGGGATCCAAATAGGGAAAGAGGAAACAAAATTCTCCCTCTTTACAGATGACATGATCTTGTATTTAAAGAACCCCATGGATTCCCCTCCCAAGTTACTTGAACAGATCCAAAACTTTGGCAAATAGCAGGGTATAAAATTAACCCTCAAAAATTAGTATCTTTTCTTTTTGCCAATAATGAGAAGAACGTGGCTGAAATCAGGAAAACAACTCCTTTTGTAATAACTCTACAAAAAATAAAACACCTAGGAGTTAACTAAAGTGAAGGACCTCCATGATGAAAACTTTAAATATGTGAAAAAGGAAACTAAAGCAGAACTAAGGAAGTAGAAAAACCTCTCATGATCCTGGATTGGGAGGATTCACATTGTGAAAATGATAATACTGCAAAAGGCTATCTATAAATTCAATGTAATACCTATCAATATCCCACCCTCATTTTTCTTTTCTTTTTTTTAAAGTATTTTTTATTGTAAAGGTACAGTACAGAAGGGTTACAGTTACATGAGTAAGGTAATGACATTTCCTTTTGAGCATTGTTACGCCCTCCTTTGCTTTTCCCCTGCAATTCCTTCCCTCCCCACCTCCCGAACTCCCCACCACCACCACCTCCAAGTTGTAAAGTTCGTTTTCAACATAGTGTCTTGTACATCTCATTGTTACAATGGGTCAACCTGTATCCTTATTTCAGCGTTTTGTTATTTCCCTTCCCCTCCCCAAATTAAAAAAAAAATGTATATACAAGATACAGGGCACCAGAATCAAATACAGTGACAAGAGGGGTTATAACATGGGGGAAGAACATACAAAAGAAACAAAAAAATTACATAGTACATTAGAACAACAGCAGGAGAGAAAAAACCTCTTGTGTCCCTATCTTGGGGTTCATTCTTCCCACCCTCATTTTTCAATGAAATAGAAGAAGCGATCCAAAAATTCATATGAATTTATATTTTTTTTTATTTTTGTCCTTCGTGGGCCTTGAACTCTGGGTTGGGCACTGTCCCTAAGCTCCTCAGCTCAAAGAGAGCACTCTACCTGTTGAGCCACAACACCACTTCTGGTTTTCTAGTAGTTTTTATTGGAGATCAGAGTTGCATGGACTTTTCTGCCCTGGCTCGCTTTGAACCGTGATCCTCAGATCTCAGCCACCTGAGTAGTTAGGATTACAGGCGTGAGCCACTGGCACCCAGCTTTGAATTTACATTTATAAAGAGAAAAATTGTAAAAATCTGATGATTATTCCATTATGCTGTATAATACAAATGATGTCCTTAAAAATGTTTTTAATTGTAAAGTAATAGTTATCCATGAGTGTTTACCATTTTGTAATAAACTATTTTGTAAAAAAAAAAAAAAAAAAAAAAAAAACTTTAAGAACTCAATAAAGCAAATGTTGTTGGTTTGATTGCTTATTGTACCAATCAAATATGCACCTTGGAAAAAAAGGAATATAACATAGCAAGAAGCAATATCATGTACTGGTTGAAGAGATTGTTAATTCTCTTATTTTATTTTATTTCTCTATGAACATCTAGGGCTGAGAAGATGGCTCAGTGGTAGAGCACTTGCCTTGCATGCCTGAGGCCCTGGGTTCGATTCCTCAGCACCACATAAACAAAAAGAAAAAAACCGAGAATGACGCTGTGGCTCAAGTGGTAGAGCGCTAGCCTTGAGCTAAAGAGCTGAGGGATAGCACCCAGGCCCAGAGTTCAGGCCACACGACCAGACTCCCCAAAAAAATACAAAAAATTAAAAAAAAACATCTAAAGAAAAAAAATAGCATCAGCTATAGTTGTTTTGACAAGGACACTTTAATATGAAAGATGTTTTGATGAAACTCTTTCAATCATGTAAAATACCACATTTTTTATGCCAGAAATCAGTGCATCAGCAATGTCTTAAGAGCAATCTTTAAGAGAAAAATGCTTTCTGAATTTTAATTAAAAAGTGTTACAAAATAGAATTGTAATACAAATGGGTAAGGGACCTAAAATTTCAGGAATATGTAGAAAAATACCTATGTATTAAGTTTTTTTTTAAAATATAAGTATATATAAGTTATAAAAATTATGTGTTTATGTCTGTAGATAAATGAAAGATAAATATCAATAGCTATAGAAAACCCCAAATTATTGACATAACACCAAAGAGCATTTATTCATCAGAAATCCTTTATGAGCAATGGCTTGCTTTTGTACTGTCCAGGGATGAAATGGGATTTAGCCTCTATCCACCAGTTTTCTTTGACTCCAATCAACTTTCAGGCCTGCCTGGACATAAATGTTCATGAGATGTCATCATTGATGGGGAGATGAATATGATGGCACTGATTGTGGTTCTAGCCATGAGAGAAGACTCAAATAGGTCCATCATGAATCAGGTAATTCTCAGGACAGGAAGTGAGACGTTATCTTAAAGAATGGAACCAAACCAGATGCCCATCAGTAGATGAATGGATCAAGAAAATGTGGTTTATATACACAATGGGATTCTATGCCTCCATCAGAAAGAATGACATTGCCCCATTTGTTAGGAAATGGAAATACTTGGACAAAATGTATTAAGTGAAGTAAGCAAGGCCCTAAGAAACATAGGTCCCCATGGCTTCCCTTATATACAATAACTAGTATCTGTCAGACAAGCAGAAACGGTCAGATAAGTTAATGTTAGGTGAAATGAACCCCAAGATAAGGACTCAAATGGTTTTTCTTTCTTGCAATTGTTTCTAACTTATTTATCAGATGATTTTTGTGTTGCTTTGTATTTCCCTCCCCCAAGGTACAACTCCTGTTTTCACTGTATTTGATGTTGGGATAATTTGTGGAGGAGAAGGGAAAAAACAAATTGTTTAAAAAGGGACACAGGTGGACCCATTGTAATAATGAGATGTACAAGACGTTATGTCGAAAAATGAACTTTACAACTTTGGCAGGGGGGAAAGGCTGGGAGGAAGGGGAGTAGGGAGGGAAGGAGGGCGCGGGGCGTGGGGTGGGCGTGGGGACAGGGGAGGAGATGGGAAGGGATGGGAAGGGGAAACAAAAGAGGAGGCAACAATGCTTGATAAGAAATGTACTCATTACCTTGCTCATGTAATTGTAAACCCTCTGTACAGTATTTTCACAATAATAAAAAAGGAAAAGAGTCAAGAAATGGACCTAAAACCTGAAAAAAATACTAATGAAAAACAGGGCGAGTCATCCAGCATTGTCCCAGCCTAACAAGTATGAGGCATTGAGTCAAAACATAAATCTCAGATGCTTAGAAAACGCCTTTATAAATCTAGCTTACTAGGCTACAGGTATGAAGGCATTTATTATTTAGAATTAGAAATGCTTGATTCAATAGATAAGCTATTTTCCCCAAAGTTATTTCAGTTTCTAGTTAGAAAATTAAAATACCTCATATGTAAAACAAGCAAATAAATGCTAGAGACACAGCTGAATTTCCTCAGTTTAATTATAAATTAGAAATTATTAATGAAGTAAAGGATAGGTATAAAAATACAGTCAATACGAAAATAAACAGAAAGCCAAGCACTCATGGCTCATGCCTATAATTCTAGCTGCTCAGCTCCTCAATCTGAGTATTGCTATTCACAGCCAGCCTGAGCAGGAAAGTCAGTGAGATTCTCCTCTCCAATAAACTGCTCAGAAAAAAAAACCAGAAGTGGTAATGTGGCTCAAGTAGTAAAGCGCTAGCTTTGAGCACAAAGAAACACAGGGAAAGCACTGAGGCTCTGAGTTCTAATGGCAGGACCGGAAAGAAAGAAAGGAAGAAAGGAAGGAAGGAAGGAAGGAAGAGAGGAAGAGAGAGAGAGAAAGAGAGAGAGAGAGGGAGGGAGGGAGGGAGGGAAGGAAGGAAGGAAGGAAGGAAGGAAGCAAGGAAGAAAGGAAGGAAGGAAGCAAGGAAGGGAGGAAGGAAGACAGAAAGGGAGGGAGGGAGAGAAAAAAGGACGGGATGGAGGGAGCAAGGAAGGCAGGAAGAAAGAAAGGAAGGAAAGAAGGAAGGAAGGAGGGAATGAAGGAAGGAAGGAAAGGAGGAAAGGACAGAAAGGAAGGGAGGAGGGAGGAAGGAAGGAAGGAAAGATGGAAGGAAGGAAGGAAGGAAGGAAGGAAGGAAGGAAGGAAGGAAAAAGGAGAGAGAAAATAAACAGAAACTAGCAGACAGGAAATTAATACCGATGTAATAGGCAAGACTCATTAAAATTGATGTATACTATTTTAACCAACAATTCGGATTTCACTTTAGTGGGTACAGTGTCCTATCTGCTATTCAATGTTACTGGCAATTCATAAAAAATTACTGGAAAAAAGGGATCTAGAATAATTTTAGAGGTAGAGATAATCGTGGTGTAGGAAATTTGAATGGACACAACTGTAACAATTATCCACTGTGCTTTTCACCACAAAACCTCCAAATGGATCATCTCTGAAATAACCATTTTGCCATCACTTGAATGATTCAAATTTCTCTGTCCCACCCATGCGATGAAACTGAACAATCATTTTCAGTACAAATAAGAAAATAATTTCATGTCTTGTTTTGATTCCCTCTTGGTGATAAAGCAAAAAAGAATTAAACAAAATTTGCCAGTTAAGTGGAAAGGAAATTACAAATTACTCTGCATTTATTTTGCTTCCTTTTTCAAATACTGTACCTTGACACTTTGATATTACTAATTTACAAACAATTTCCTTATTTCACTTGCATTCTTTTATAACATACTATCATGTATTAATTGTACAAGGGTGTTGAATTGTGATACATTATATATGGATGCAAATGCACGCCTTTATCTTGATACCTCATCCTTCTCCCCATTTTACTTAAAACAATTTCAACAAGTTTCATTGTTTTGTTTTCATACATGTTGAAAGGTATTTTGACAAAATTTTCCCTCTTTCATCTTCTCCTATCATTCACAATTGTACCTTCCCCTAAGCAAACCTATTTTATATTCTTATTATTCCTTTCATTTTTAATGCATATCAATTAAGAGATTTCATGTGGTATTTCATATGCACTTATACATTAATCTTGTCAATGTATCCACTCTATCATTCTCTCATTGTCCATCTTTTCCACTCTTCCATTATTTAACAGTTTCCAAAAAGTATGCTACCTTCACACATATAATAAGGTAAAACAGTATCATTACTCACACTTGACTGTTCTTCCATTCACCTTTTTCCTCATTCCAGTACCATCCCATGTTTATATTCATCTTTTTTATAAATCCATATGTAGTAAGAATAAAAATTCAATATTTAAATAAAGTCAGAAATGAAAGTGCAGACGAGTTCCGGGAAGATGGCGGAGGAGAAGCTGGAATCTGAACAAGCTCTCGCATAGAAAGCAATTTTAGAGTTCTAGTGAACAGTCCTAAGCCAGAGAATCACACCAAGTGTGCCATCACAGGACAGAGAGTTAGACAAGAGAGGGGAAGCCAAGGAAACATATCAGCTGCCGCTACGGCGGCAGGGTCGCGGTGGCGACCACCGCCGCGGGGTCATACCTGAGACACAGAGAGTCCAGGACGAAGGAGCCAGACGCAGCGGACGAGCGGATTCTACTCAACACCAACAAGAACCAAAAAGGAGCAGAAATCTTCATCCTGCTGTTTGCAGACGAGAGATGACCCAGGATCCAAGACTCGGTGTGAGTACAAGCCCGACATCCTCACTCCTTCTCAGGAAGCAGAGGAGGGAAGGCTAACCCTCCCCCGCCAACACCGGTGATCTCCATCTTGGATACCGACAAAGCTCGGAGGAGCTGCTAGCTCCAGCTCAGGCCTTGGAATAAAACGAGTCATTTAGCAAGTCACAAGAACTTAACGGCGAAGTGACCTGCCAGACTCAGCACCATCCAGGGAAAAGTCACCCAGCTCAGGCGCCAGCCATTGGAGTGCCTTGCCTCACTGGGTAACCAGAGCCAGAGGCTGTCCCTCCCTCTAGCAGCCACCACAATCAATTGAAAAACAGAAACCCTGAGAATGGCTCCAGGCTGGGCGCTGTGAGCTTTATCACAAAATAGCCCCAGGGAAAAGCTACTGTTTGTTGAAAGGCCTCAACTCTACCCAGAACCTAGCACCATCACAACATCCCCCTCTTTTGTGACTCTCAAAGCAGATCACCCTCCCAGAAAACTAACCTGGGAGGGGGATCTCAAAATCTTGGGTAAAGCAGAGCATTTTTCTGCCTCTTCCAACCAACCAACTTAAGAAACCAATCAAGCCACAGGACCTCAAGCTGACCAGAGACTCCAACAAGAGACTGGTTAGAGACAAAAGGGAGATACAGGATTCTTCCCAATTCTCCCCCCCCAAAAAAAAAAATCAAAAGACTTTTTTTTTCTTCTTCTTCTTCTTTTCTTTTTTTGCTTGTTTTTTGTTTTTTGCTACCTTATATATATATATATTTTTTTTCCCTTCTAAAACTTTTATTAATCTTTAATTTTTGCCTCTTCTGAAAAAATAATTGTTTTCCAGTAACTTTTTTTTTTCTCATCTTATAATTTTTATTTTAGGAATATGTGAATGAGCGTTTTCCTTTCTTTTCTTGTCTTCTTTCTCTTTTTCTTTCTTTCTTAATTATCTTTTTGTTTTTTGTCTAGCTCTACTGAACTTCTGATCTTTTCTTCTCCCTTTCCCATCCTTAAATCTTTTCACATCTCCTCTATGTCCCTCCCCTTCTCTGAACATATTCAAAATCCTCTCTAAATGGACGGTCTTTTAACTTCTATACTAACATTAATTTTTACGTTTTTTTTTCTGGTCTCTCTCTCTCTCTACTTGCATCCTACCCTACCCATTTCCTGCATTGTGATTAGGACATAGTTAACTCTCCCTGTGCCTCCCCACACCAATCTATTCCTATTTTTTACCCACATCTCTCCCTAATCCTAATAATTTCTGGTTTTCCAAATTCTTTTCTGCGGTTTGAAGTAATTTAACATAGAGTTTTTTGATGTTGAATAGATGTATCTGTTGAACTAGATTGTATCTGTAGACTATTGACTGTACAAACGCAAACTTTGGTTGATGGTTGCCTTAAGATAATGTTCTAGCATAAAACTGGTGCAATCTTCATCTCAAATGGGCCGAGTAAGACAGAAAAACACAAGAAAAATGGCAAATTCGGGTATCTCAATTCCCAATCTTGATAATCAGGGATTAGAACAGATAAAGAATAATCCAGAGGAGAGTTCCCAAATAGCCCTACAAACATTAATAGCAAACATGATTAATGAGAAGTTTGACAATGTACAAAGGACTCTGTATGAGCGTGATAGGGAGAGAGAGGAGGCATCCCAGAACTTTATACAGGAATATCATAAGCGTGAGGAAGCTACTCAAAAACTGATACAGGATTTGCGTGAACAACTTGAGAATGCTCAAAGAGAAAGGGAGGAATGGCGTGAGCAGGCAGAGAACAATCAAGGAGAACTGCAGGATTCCCACGAACGGGAAGAAAGAGACCTGCAAGAATCCCACAGACGGGAAGAAGATAATCAAAGAGTAATTCAGGAATTGAGAGACCAGGTAGAGAATACACAAAGATCACTAAAGGCATTCATGGAATCCATTAACAAAGAGCTGAAGGAAGTCAGGGAAACCACAAAGGGAATGCTGAATGGAACCCAACAGAAGGAATGGGAGTCCAAAGAAACCATAACCAATCAACTAAGTGATTTGAGAACAAACACTGAACACCAAATTAAGGAAGTAAAGAAATTCATACAAGACCTAAAACAGAGCTTCAACAAAGAACTTGAAGCCATCAAAGCTGACCAATTAGAAGGAAAAGAGAAAAAAAACAAAGTAGAGAGTCTTGACAGCAGGTTAGACCATGCAGAAGATCGAATCTCAGGGATTGAAGACAGCCTAGATATTATAGAGAAAGAACATACAACCATCCAAGACAAGTCCAAGAAATATGATAGGTCTATCCAACACCTGGAAGACACCATCAGAAGGCCCAATCTAAGGATAATGGGTGTAGTGGAGCACCTAGAAACAGAAGTTAATGGTCTAGGAAATTTGTTTAACAGGATCCTAGCAGAGAACTTCCCAAACATACAAAAAGATAGGCCTATTCAGATACAAGAACCCCAAATAGACCAGAACAGAATAGGACATCCCACCTTCACATTATAATCCACACAGGATCAACCCAGACCAAGGAAAAGATCCTTAAAGCTGTCAGGGAGAAAAGGGTAATCACCTACAAAGGGAAACCAATTAGAATTACCTCAGATTTCTCAGCAGAGACAATCAAAGCAAGAAGAGCCTGGAATGACGTATGCCATGCCCTAAAAACAAATAATTATCAACCAAGAATACTGTACCCAGCTAAACTCTCCTTCATAACTGAAGGCCAAATAAAAACCTTCCATAGCAAAGAAAAATTGAAACAATACATCTCCACCAAACCAGCCCTACAAAAGATTCTTAAAGGTGTCCTACACATGGAAAACCAACAAGACCGCAACAAAGGCCAAGAAACTACACCCAAACTGAGAATCCAAGAACCTTAGGAAGAACCCAGTTTCTGCAGCCCACAAGAAGGTGGATAACATGGCAGGAACTCCCAAATACCTCTCAGTCCTATCTCTTAACGTTAACGGACTGAACTCTCCAATTAAGCGACATAGACTGTCTAGTTGGATTAAAAAACAAGACCCATCTATCTGCTGCCTGCAGGAGTCACATCTTGTCCGTAAAAACAAAAACATCTTCAATGTTAAAGGCTGGAACAACGGCCCTCATAAACAGGCGGGAGTTGCAATCCTAATATCAGATAAAATAGACTTCAAACTAAAATTCGTGAGAAGAGATAAAGAAGGTCGCTACATACTAATTAAAGGATCTCTCCTTCAGGAGGATATTACAATTCTAAATATCTATTCGCCAAACAATGGAGCACCCAAATTTATCAAAGAAACACTACTTTCCCTCAAATCCCATATAGATCCAAAGACATTAATTGTTGGGGATTTTAACACACCACTCTCCCCACTAGAAAGATCAACTCGGCAAAAACTCAACAGAGAAACCGCAGATCTAAACAGGTGCATAGATCAACTAGACTTAACAGACATTTACCGAACATTTCACCCAGCAGCATCAGAATACACGTTCTTCTCAGCAGCATATGGAACGTTTTCTAAAATAGACCACATTTTAGGCCACAAAGCAAACTTTTCTAAATTCAGAAACATTGAAGTTATACCTTGCATTCTCTCTGACCACAAGGGAATAAAATTAGCACTCAACACCAAAAGCCACCAAAGAAAGTCCGGTATCACATGGAGGCTGAACAACACACTCCTGAATCATGAGTGGGTCATGGAAGAGATTAGAAAGGAAATTCAAATGTTCATGCTATTCAACAAAAATGAACACACAAATTACCAGCTCCTCTGGGACACAGCAAAGGCAGTACTCAGAGGCAAGTTTATAGCTCTGAGCTCCGACATCAACAAATTGGAGAGATCGGAAACTAACAATTTAATGACACATCTAAACCTCCTTGAAAAAGAGCAGCAAGATAAACCCCAATCCAGTAGACGGAAAGAAATAATCAAAATTAAATCAGAATTAAATGAATTAGAATCCAAAAAAACTATAGAAAGAATCAACAAAACAAAGAGTTGGTTCTTCGAAAAACTTAACAAAATTGACAGACCCTTAGCAAATCTAATCAGAAAAAGGAGAAAACACACCCAAATTAATAAACTCAGAGATGAGAATGGAAACATCACCACAGAAACAACCAAGATTCAGAACATTATAAGGGAATACTTGTCAAAACTTTATGCTAATAAGTTTGAGAACTTGACAGAAATGGACCTTTTCCTAGCAAATATTGACATGCCAAAACTAAACCAAGATGAGTTAAACCAGCGTAACAGGCCCATATCAAGCATTGAAATAGAAACAGCAATAAGAGACCTCCCAGCTAAGAAAAGTCCAGGACCAGATGGTTTTACAGCGGAATTTTACAAGGCCTTCAAAGCAGACCTCACACCAATACTCCTCCAACTCTTCAATGAAATTGAAAGAGAAAGCTCACTACCGAACACATTCTATGAAGCCATCATAACCTTCATCCCAAAACCAGGCAAGGACTCATCAAAGAAAGAGAACTATAGACCCATTTCTTTGATGAACATTGATGCAAAACTTCTCAACAAAATTTTGGCCAATCGACTTCAACTATTCATCCAAAAAACCATACACCATGATCAAACAGGATGCATTTCCGGGATGCAAAGCTGGTTCAATATACTCAAATCAATTTATATCATTCATTACATCAACAGGAACAAGAATAAAAACCACATGGTTATCTCAATAGATGCAGAAAAAGCATTTCACAAGATCCAACACCCCTTTATGATGAAGGTTCTGGAAAAATTAGGAATCCATGGAACATTCCTCAATACAATCAAGGCTGTATATGACAAACCTACAGCCAGCATTATACTCAATGGTGAAAAATTAAAGCCATTTCCTCTTAACTCAGGAACGAGACAAGGATGCCCACTCTCTCCACTTCTCTTCAATCTAGTATTAGAATGCCTAGCTACAGCAATAAGACAAGAGGCAGACATAAAGCGGATCCAAATAAGGAAAGAAGAAATAAAACTCTCCCTCTTTGCAGATGACATGATCTTGTATTTAAAGAATCCCATGGACTCCACTCGCAAATTACTCAAGCTGATTCAAAACGTTGGCAAAGTAGCAGGTTATAAAATTAACCCCCAAAAATCAATGGCTTTTCTATATGCCAACAATGAGAAAAGTGTGGCTGAAATTAGGAAAGCAACTCCATTTGTAATAGCCCCACAAAAAATAAAATATCTAGGAATTAACTTAACCAAAGAAGTGAAGGACCTCTATGATGAAAACTTTAAAATCTTGAAAAAGGAAATCAACACAGAACTTAAAAAATGGCAAAACCTCCCATATCCTGGATTGGCAAGATTAACATCGTGAAAATGGCAATACTTCCCAAGGCTATCTACAAATTCAACGCAATACCTATCAAAATTCCACCCTCATGTTTCAAGGAAATAGAGGAGGCAATCCAAAAATTCATATGGAACAATAAAAGACCCCGAATAGCAAAAACACTCCTCAATGGAAAGAACACTGCTGGAGGAATAGCAATACCAAATTTCAAACTCTACTATAAAGCCACAGTATTCAAAACAGCTTGGTATTGGCATAAGAACAGACCTCAGGAACAATGGAATAGAATTGAAAACACAGAAATGAACATAAAGACCTACAGCCATCTAATCTTCGATAAGGAAGCTAAAACAATAGAATGGAAGAAAGACAGCCTCTTCAGTAAATGGTGCTGTCAAAATTGGTTAACTACATGTAGAAAACTAAAGCTAGATCCTTATATATCACCCTGCACCAGAATCAACTCCAAATGGATCAAAGACCTTGAACTCAAAGCAGACACTCTGAAAACATTACAGGATGGAATAGGAGAAACCTTAGGTCTCCTTGGCTCAGGCCGAAATTTTCTGAATAGAGACCCGGAAGCACAACAAATCAAAGAAAGGTTGGACAAATGGGATTGCATACTGTTGCAGAGCTTCTGCAGGGCAAATGACATAGCTAGCAAGATCAATAGAAAGCCCACCGATTGGGAGAAGATCTTTACTAGCCATACAACGAACAAGGGTCTCATATCTAAAATATACTTGGAACTCAAAAAATTAAACCACCCAACAACAAATCCTCAAAGAAACAACTGCCCAATAAATAAGTGGGCGAAAGACTTAAAGAGAAGCTTCTCTGAAGAAGAAAGAAGGATGGCCAAGAGACACATGAAGAAATGTTCAACATCCCTAGCCATAAAAGAAATGCAAATCAAAACAACATTGAGATATCACCTCACTCCAGTTAGAACAGCAAAAATCAAGAACTCTAACAACAACAGATGCTGGAGGGGATGTGGACAGAAAGGAACCTTACTTCATTGTTGTTGGGAATGTAAACTTGTTCAACCACTTTGGAAAGCAGTATGGAGGTTCCTCAAAAACTTCACATAGATCTCCCCTATGATCCAGCAATCCCACTTTTGGGCATTTACCCAAATGTTTACAACCAAGACCACACTAAAGCTACCAGCACAACTATGTTTATTGCAGCATTATTTACCATAGCTAAGATATGGAACCAACCCAGATGCCCCTCAGTAGATGAATGGGTCAAGAAAATGTGGTATATATACACAATGGAATTCTATGCCTCCATCAGAAAGAATGACATTGCCCCATTTGTTAGGAAATGGAAAGGCTTGGAAAAAATTATATTAAGTGAAGTAAGCCAGGCCCAAAGAAGCATAGGTCCCATGGTTTCCCTTATTTGCAATATCTAGTATAGGTATGAGTCAAGAGGAAAAGGTCAGATAATGTGATGTTAGGAAAATGAACCCTTAAATATGTATTTTAATGTTTTCGTTTCTTTCATGCCTATGTTTCTAACGCATTTATAAGATTATTTCTTTGTTGCTTTGTATGTCCCTCCCCCACAGTGTAACCCCCGCTTTCACTATATTTGATGTCAGTATAACATGTGGAGGAGATGGGGACAAACAAGTCGTTTAAGGATTCAGGTGGACCTGTTGCAACAATGAGAAGTACAAAATGTCATGTCAAAACCAGCTTTACAATGTCGGTGGGGGGGGCGAGGGGGGTATAATTGGGTGGGGGAGGGGGGAGGCTGGGAAGGGAGGTGAAGGGTAAACAAAGGAGGAGGCTGCAATGCTTGGTAAGAAATGTATGCATTATCCTGCCCATGTAATTGTAGCCCCTCTGTACAGTATGTTCTCAAATAAAATAAAATAATATTAAAAAAATAATAAAGAAATGAAAGTGCATCTGAATTACTCCCCCTTAAACTTGTGTAAAAACAGCTCTCAGCTGGGTGCCAGTGGCTCTTGACTATAATTTTAGCTACTAAGGAGGCTGAATTTTGATGATTGCAGTTGAAAGCCAACCCTGGAAGAAAACTCTGTGAAGCTCTAATCTCCAATGAATGCCAACATCTTAGCCTCTTGAGTCCTAGGATTACAGGACTAACCCACTGATGTCTACCTGTATTTTTAGTTTGTTATAGGAATCTCCATGATACTTTTTTTTGGGGGGAAGGTCCGGTCATGGGGCCAGAACTCTGGGCCTGGGAGCTGTCCCTCAGCTTTTCAGCTTAAGAATAGAACGCTACCACGTGAGCCATAGCACCACTTCTGGCTTTTTTTTTCTGCTTATGTGGTGCTGAGGAATCGAACCCAGGGCCTCATGCATGCAAGGCAAGTGCTCTATCACTGAGCCACCATCCCAGCCCTCCATGATACTTTTAATAATGCTTTTAATAATATATGATTCTATCATCATTAATAATAGTTTCTCTTTTTCCTCAATCTTTCAACACTTCTTTTTTCTTATTCAAGGAAGGCTGCTACTCCAAGTACTGAGTTTTTTCTATTTTCTTAATCATGGCTTGGGGGGAAATATCCTTTTAATTTAGTTGCCTTCTAGAGATGAGAAATCTAGTATAAATACCTGATCACTGTTGCATTAAAACTATGTGAACTCTCAAGTTGGAATTTTCCAACTGTGCTAATTGTTCTATATGAGCATGATTCTGAGAAGGAAAAATAATTCTATTTTTTAGTTTTAATAATTTTATGCTATCTATGAAATGCATTCTGCTTTGTACTACCACATCTATTAAGAAATAGAAATTGGATCAAAGAAAGTCATTAGAATAATATCAGAATCAAATTAAAATTTACTTCTGTTAGATATCAAGTTTCTGCTTAGATGGATACTAATCAGGCAGCCATATTCTAACTAGTGAAAACCATGCATTTATTTTTCCCTTATATGTGGCCCTTGAAATTATTAATCTTGCAAACATACTGTCATATAACTCATCTGAGTTACTAGAGTTTAAATAGTGAAAGGTACAGAAGAACTAAATGCACTTTATAGTTGTTGTGTTGCTATGGTATGTCATCATTCTGTGTGTGTGTGTGTGTGTGTGTGTGTGTGTGTGTGTGTGTGTGTGTGTGTGTACGTTGATTGTGAGTCTCAAACTCACTGCCTAAGTGCTCTTCCTTAGCATTTCACTCAAGTCTGGTGCTCTACGAGTTCAACCACAGTTCTCACTCAGTTTGCTGCTTAATTAGAGTTGAGTCTCCTGGGACTTTCCTGTCCGGGCTGGCTTTGAAATTCCTAAGTAACTAAGATTAGAAGTATGAACGATTAAAACCTGACTCACAAAAAATTATTTGTACCTAGAAAAGTGTTAAAAGGGTTAATACATACACAGTATCTGTGGAAGCATATTCTGCCACGCCTACTCCAGTGGAGTCTGCTTAGCATGGAAACCCTGCTTTCAGACCTGAGAATGGGGCTTCACAGAGACCTATCTCTGAGAATGGGACTTCACCGAAGTCTACCTCAGAGAATGGGGCTTCAAAGAGACCTATCTCTGAGAATGGGACTTCACCGAAGTGTACCTCAGAGAATGGGGCTTCAAAGAGACCTATCTCTGAGAATGGGACTTCACCAAAGTGTACCTCAGAGAATGGGGCTTCAAAGAGGCCTACCTCCAGGAAAGGCTGGCAAGCCCCTGGGAAAGATGTATTTCTGTTCCTGTTTTTCTTTTCTTCACTGTATAGGAGTGCCTATTAATCTTTTACTGTTCCTGCTGCTCATTGTCCTTACTCATGCTCAATGTTCCCTTATTCAAGGCTCTTTCTTAAGAGGGTTGACGACTCCAACATCTGATGAGTGTCTTAAAAATATGACTAACTCACCAGTTAAATGCTACCCTGAAAGCCCCTCTTATGGAGGCTAGTAGACAAGTCATAAGTAAATATAAAAATATTGGGGGTTTCATGACGTCACTTCAGCAGAAGGAATTGTTTGTAAGAGATTTACAAGAAGCTGTAGGCTCGGTAGAGCAGAAAGAGTGTATGGCTACTGGGGATTTTCCTTTAATCCTAAAAACATATACAATAGATTCACATAGATATCCTGTAGATAAGAAATATGTAGTGGGATATTTAGACCAAAAGCTAAATAAGATTCCTAAAAGGTTGGTAGATAAAAGATGACAATGGCTTATCAGAGGAAAATGGTGGGCTCCTCCATTTTCTAGAGGACCCCAGAGACTTCCCCTAAATCCATAGCCTTTTACAGGTGTGTATGATAAGGATGGCAATTGCTGGGAAAACTACTTAGGAGAAAGAACTTCCTGTTACTCTCTTTCATTTACTAAGATACTTGCTAGATGTAGGCCTCGTTGATGCTTAATATTAAAGAAGGAACAAGAAAGATCTTATGGGACAGTTAAGGCCTCTATAGAAAAAAGTAAATGATTATGTGAAAGGGTTACAGAAAAGACACTATGAGCTTAAATTTGATATATGGCCAGATTTAACTAAGTATACTGAATATCATGATTTTTGGCCACAAATTGGGAACCCTCTAGGCACAATTGCTTAGAAGAGATTTAAAACGTATAAAGTACAAAACTAAACAAAAGTAACTATGAAGTACTAGAGTTCAAGCCTTTCTATTCAGCACCTTGCCCATATGCTCTGGTTAATGGTTAATTGATGATAAATATCGAAACCCATTGTATATCTTAAAAATAGAGGTAAAGCCAAAAACAAATGCCTATGGTCATAGCTCGTCATTAAAAAAAAAACAAAAAACAAGATCAGGCGACCAGCTGGTGACCACCCAAGAACGAAGCCCTGCAGCAAGATTATGTAAACTTTTGCCCTTTCTCATGGAAACTTTTGCTATAAAAGCTTGTTATCCTCTGCATTAAATTGCACTCAGCATCCACTCCTCTTGTGTGTGAGTTGGCTGTTTGCCATCTCCTCACCTATTCCAGTTCATCCACATGGTGTCCTCCATTGTCCTGACAGAGCCAGTCCGCAGCAATATTCATATTAAATATCATAAGTAGTAGTTTTCTCCATATATTTTTCATTTACTTAATAGTATGTTTTATTTTGTTAAAATCTAGGTAAATAGAAACCATCCTGTTCTCTTTATCTTATTGATCAGCTTCATAGAATTATGAAATGATTATCATGGGAGTCAAGTGATAGTCTTAGCATGCTTAGAGGTAATTTAGAGTTATATGAATCTGTAATATACTCAAGGGATTTGTGCAAACTAAAAAGAAACTATACAAAAATATGTAAGCATATTTAGGAAGGTGCTAATGATTCTGATTTTACCTTTAGATCTATGACCTTCCCTCCTTTTCCTTCTTAACAGTAATTCTTACAGCAAGATTATTAGGCTCAGTGCTGGAAGCGACACTCTCAATACTTCCCATGGACTCAGTAGAGCTTAATTTGTGAATTTCAGTGGTAGTAGTACCTTATATAACAAAAATATTAGTTGCTAAATTGATCCCTAGTGCATTGCAATGTTGCTACCTTTTCAAACTATGCACAGGAAGCCACATTAGTTATTCAGAGTAATTTTTTTCTCAAATCAATGACCATGAGACCCAAAAAAGTTCTGTGTCAAGCTACAGTACCACTCAGCATAAGATCTATAAACTCTCTCTATTCACACCTGTTGACTGAGCATCTGACAGAAATGACATTTCAGCTCTCATAGTATAAATGACACAAAAAGAAATTTCTTGCAGGGTGTAATCATTATCTTGAAAACAGCAATAGTAAAATGAGTGATTGTCGCCTGGTATTGTGGTACATACCTTTAATCCCTGTTACTCAGGTGGTAAGGTTTTAGTTTAAAACTCTGAGGCCACCTGGGCCAAAAAAAATCATGAAATGGTGGCTGAGTCTTGTAATCAGAAGACAGAAATTAGGAATATCCCAGTTTGAGACCAAGTAGAGAAACAGTGACACTTTTCATTTCAACCTATATAATGAGAATTGTGGCATTCTAGCTATGCAAAGGGAATGCATAGCAATTTTCTCCAGTTTCATTATTTTTCCTATGGAGTTACTGTACATTTAAAAACATTAACATCTTGGAACTGTGAGTAAATTGCTTTGGTTTCTATTGTTACAGAGAGTAATGGATATACACTAAGCTATTCAGGAGGCTGAGATCTGAGGATCACGGTTCAAAGCCAGCTTGGGCAGGAAAAGCCGTGAAACCCTTATCTCCAATTAACCACCAGAAAACCGGAAGTGGTGTTGTAGAGCACTAACCTTGAGCTGAAGAGCTGAGGGACAGCACTCGGGCCCACAGAGAGAGAGAGAGAGAGAGAGAGAGAGAGAGAGAGAGAGAGAGAGAGACAGAGAGAGACAGAGAGAGACAGAGAGAGACAGAGAGAGACAGAGAGAGACAGAGAGAGACAGAGACAGAGAGAGACAGAGAGAGAGAGAGAGACAGAGAGAGACAGAGAGAGACAGAGAAAGACAGAGAGACAGTGAGACAGAGACAGAGAGACAGAGAGACCGAGAGACCGAGAGACAGAGAGACAGAGAGACAGAGAGACAGAGAGACAGAGAGACAGAGAGAGACAGAGAGAGAGACAGAGAGAGAGAGACAGAGAGAGAGAGTCAAAGAAGAGAGGAAGAGAGGGAGGAAGGAAGGGAGGGAGGGAGAGGGAGGAAGGAAGGAAAGAAAGAAGAGAGAGAGAGAGAGAGAGAGAGAGAGAGAGAGAGAGAGAGAGAGAGAGAGAGAGAGAGAGAGCATTCTGGAATTGTGGCTCAAAGGACACCTGACATTAAATTCAGTTCCCAGCAATACACATAAATACACACACACACACACACACACAGAGAGAGAGAGAGAGAGAGAGAGAGAGAGAGAGAGAGAGAGAGAGAGAGAGAGAGAGAGAGAGAGAGAGAGAGAGAGAGAGAGAGAGAGAGAGATTTACAAGAAAATCCTAGTAAAAATCCAACTCCAACACCAACCCCATTTCAACAGAAAAGGCTTATTGAGGCAGCATGTATGTGTCATTCAAGGTACAACAAAAAGGGAGAATAGGATTAGGGTCCAGGCTGGATGACCCAGGCAAACAGCAAGATTGTGTCTCAAAATTATCAGAATAAAAACTGGAGTCATGCTCAAGAAGTCAAACACCCACCTAGCAACTGCAAAGCCTCAACTTTAGAACTCTGGTTCTACCAATTAACAATGTTAAACTAGTCCTGTTTAAATTCTACAGTGAGATCCACATTGTTTCCCCTCAGGTTAAAACAACGGAAATTAAAGAAAAATGGAAGATGGTAGAAATTGTCACACCTATGCCTCATTGGTTTTACAACACTAGCTATTACAAAGCTAAATTTTCTAGGGACAGCTACTGTGCATTTAGAATTTCCATATGATATCATCTGACTAATGGCCAGGTATGCACGGACATATCCATCTTCTTTTTTAAAGTTATTATTGTTTCATTCAATGGTTTCTTGGCCTGACAGCTTCATTGTTTCCTTTTTGTACTCCTTTTTTTTTGTCTGTCATGGGGCTTGAACTCTGGGCCTGGGCGCTTTCTCTGCACTCTTCAGCTAAAGGCAAGTTCTCTACCACTTGAGCCACAGTGCCACTTCCTTTGTACTCTTTTCTTAATATGAATCACAGACCAGAGATGCATTGCCAATATTCAACCAACATGTTGCTAGAGTTCTTAATCATTATTAGATTGTTTCTAATACTAATAGAGAGACCAGCAGAGCCAATGCCAACACAACTATCATAAATTAATTGTTCTTCAACTTATCTCTGCAGGATCCTTCAATACCTTAGTGTATATTCACTACTCTCTGTAACAAAAGAAACCAGAGCAATTTACTCACAGTTCCAACATGGTAATATGTTTTTAAATTTGCAGTAACTCCATAGGAAAAATAATGAAACTGGAGAAAATTGCTATTTTGATTTCAAAGAGTATCAAAGGAGATAATGTTTTTTTGAAACCATACAATGGTGCTGAAAAAGTCTATTAAAATAGCAGCAGGTTATAGAGCTAATATTTTATAGAATTATTATTTAAGTTACGAAGAAAGAAAACACCAATATGGTATCTATTATACTTGAGGCATTCTAAAATTGAAAATATAGCCAAAATATTAATTTTCACCAAAGCTAGCCTTATTAATCCTTTGTCACTTACTGCATTGGTGTGTAATTGTATTTTTGTGGAAGAAAAAGAATGACTGCTCATATGGCAGGGGATTGAAAAAATTTGAATTGGGATTTAACCTACTGATAATGCTACTAAATGTGCTTGAATATTAAGATTAATTTGTAAGACATTTTTGCAAAATTTCAATCAGAAAATTATACAAAAACATTTATACAATTCCTTTCAACACATTTAATCAAAAAAACTGCTCTCATGGAGGGCACTTTTAACTAGGCATCTGCCTTTGAATATAATATATATATATTATATATATATATAGATAGATAGATTATAATATATATATGTATGTATATATAAACAAAGAGACATGGCTGAATAGAAAACATTTTCCCCCTTTATTCTTATGTGTCTGTTTCTGTGTCAGTCCTGGGGCTTAAACTTCAGGCCTGGGAGCTGTCCCTGAGTTTTTGTGCTGAGGCTAATGTTCTACCACTTGAACCACATCTCCACTTCCAGCTATTTAGTAAGTGTCTCAGAGACTTCTCTGCCTGGGTTGGCTTCAAATCACGATTCTCAGATCACAACCTCCTGAGTAGCTAGGATTACAGGTGTGAGCCATCAGCTTCCATTTCTTTTTTCCTTTACTTTTCTTATTTTCGATGTGTGAGGACATGCAAACAAAACTGACAAAAGATTAAGATGAAAAAGCCAAATATATGTAGCCCCCATGACCTCCTGGAGATGTAGCTCAAAGGACAATGAGATAATAGATATGTAGGGTAACAAGTGGGGAATAAAAAAGACTGCTAGGGTTCCTGGTTAGGTATATTTGAATATATATAATATGTGTATACATGCATATGTATACATACATATGTATATATACACTTATAGATGGACAAAAGATTAATGAATCATCTTTCTTTGTGATGATCAGGATTATCTATCTTGGAAGAGGGGATTTTTGACAACCTTCATTAAGCTTCTGATTTCAATCCAATAAAGGTTTCCTTTGCATCTGTTACATCTCATTTGGCTACAGATCAGCATAACAGGTATGTGAATTCCGATATTCTGTGGTGGCATGTGTGGATCTCAAGCACAATGCAATGTGCATCTATTTAAAAACCTTTAATCTGGCCTGCTCACCCACTGGCTCAGTACCTTCCTATCACTCACAAAATGCTTGCTCCCAAATGGAAAGCCAGTGAAGTTTGTCAGAGGCTGAGTTGTGACCTTACAAAAGTGAAATTCTTCTGAAGAACCTATGAACTTTTGACAAATATCAGGAAGCAGATATATGTTTGGGCAGAAGAGTGCAATAAGCATACAAATAGAGAAAGGAAGGGTGAACAAATACAGCCATTAGATTCAATGTATATTATGTAAAAATTGAACTACATGATCCGAGTATAGGAATGGAAACTAGGAAAATGGGAAAGAATGACAGCAGAAGTGACTTTGAGCAAGACGCATTATAGATATAACTTGACCTATGGAACTGTAACATCTTTGTATAATGATTTTTTTGAGTATAGATCACTTTAGAAGTAGAACATAAACTTTATGGAAACTTTCTGGTGGTGGCAAAGGTTTGTATCCTAACTTGCCCACCACCCAACATTTATTAGCATCAATTTGTACAAGAACCTTTCACTCTGACATGTCAAAATACATGCACAATTTATGTGCACCAGCCTCCTATCACTGGTTCCCTCCCTCATCTCTTTCTACCCTTTTCCCAAATCATTTCAATACATGCCATTGTTATTGGCTTTGTTTGTTCCTTTGTTTGGATGGGACTGGGATTTTGAGCTCAGTGCCTCACATTTTCTTGTGTGATTTGTTAAGCTGGTGATCTACTAATTGAGCCACATCTCCAGATAAGTTTTGGTAAGTTGTTTTGGAGATTGAAGCTCTCAGACTTTGAACCACAATCCTCAGATCTCAGCCTTCTGTGCAGGTAGATTACAGTCATGAGCCACAGGTGCCGGACAAAGCTTGTTTTCTTTACAGTAACTGAGTTTTTAATTATTGGTTTTGAATAAGTGAGTGCTTAATGCCAAGGTGTCTCCATAGCATGAAAAGATCAATGTGTCTCATTAATATTATGTTCTGGTCCCTAGGACATGAGTATTAGCACTTTTCTTGTTCATTGTCATTCCTGTCCCAGTTTTTATGGGATAATTTGTCTTTTTCATGTTATTCCAAGAAGAATTTCAATAGAAAGAAGTTGTATTTCAATGGGAAAACTAGTGACCTCTTTGTTTTAAAAGGAGTTCATAGAAACCATTCAATGAGACTCTTGGAAACAACCTTGTTGATTGACATAGAATAGATGCATTAGAAAAAGAAAATGAAGAATATAGTCAAAATAGTAGATGTTCTGGTAAAAGATTAGCATGTACGTAAGGTTTGAAGTTCTTATTGCTTCCAGGTAGTGGCTATCAACAGAATGTGAAAATAAAATAAAACTCATGAAGCTGGTTTGATATTTTTAGCAAAAACAATTTTGAATTTTTCTTTGCTTTCCTTTTAATTCATCATTCATTGAAGCATATCCATTTAAATTTATTAATATCAATCAAATATTTCTTCCTTGAAATTTATCTATGTATCTCCACCACTGTACAGATACTCTTGTTTGAAAGAATTTAGCTTCTATATATTATGCTGTGTAAAAATATTTCCTGTAAATTCTGGCCTTTTTATTCTAGATTTTAATGTGTACAATTCTTCACAAAGTTCTGTAAATTATTAAAACTTCTTGGTTAATTAAGTTGAATGATTATTTGAAAATATCTGTAGATCTTCATCTTTGAAGAGAGATTTTTAAATGACTGGCAATTAGATGAAACATCATGTATACCTTTAATAGAATGTATTAAATTTGGGATATATATCATGTTAAAGTCATAAAACTGTCATTTTGATAAGCTTTCTGTTGTATGCAGTTGTTAATTGTTTCAGTATTACATTATGTCATTGCAGAAAGGAAAACAACAAAGCCCTAAAGACAACTTTTCAACATTTTCACAGTTTTAATGTTTGTGACTATTAATAGTCAGTATTTCTTTACAGAATTTTCCACAGACACTTGAGTTATTAAAGAAATCCTCACCTTACCTCAGTAAAACGTTTGTTTCTGGTTGTCTTAATCTTCTTTCCTTTAGTATTAGGAACAGATGGAGAATCTAATAGTGGTTCAAATACATAAGCAATGCTCACTAAAATGATGCCACACACACTTTATTCTTTCTGAAAATATAATGTGTAATGCAATAAATAAATGCAATCATTTCCATAAATATTTGACAATGTTTGTTCATGTTTTATAATTGTAGATTTATAAGTGGTATTACCAATGGAGTAAAGATGAACTACTTTTTCTTAATTGACTTTAAGGTGAGATATTTATCATATTTGTAAACGGTAGGTACCAAGTCAATAGGGTTGAAATTCCAAAATATGATTTCTTGGTTAACTTTTTGGTGGAATGAATGAGTCCCTGTTGTTGGTATAGGTGTTGAGTGAAAAGCAGCACCTCTATTTTTGCTAACTACATTTTGTGTGTGTGTGTGTGTGTGTGTGTGTGTGTGTGTGTGTGTGTGTGTGTGTGTGTGTGTGTGTGGTGTTGTTGTTGTTTTATAAGTAGAATCATTGGGGAAACTAGGGCAGAAGATGAAATGAAATTTAAGTACAACTTTCCATTGTTGTACTAATCTTCTGAGAAAAGGAAGAAAGATTTCTTTTGGCTTATAAGAGGCTTTTGCCCAAGATCTGTTTGGTTTCTTTTAGGCCTACAACTATGTTGAGGTAAGCAATGATTGTAATGACTATGGAAGAGAAGACTGATCACCTCGTGGCTGTCAGAAGGCAATGGAGTTACAGAAAGAGAAAAAAGAGACTTGCTATAACTCCCAAAGCCATGCTTTAAGGAGCCATTCTCTTTAAATAAATATACAACTCAAGTTCCCATCAACTCTTAATATGCCATCAGGTTAAAATTGACAATTAATGCAACAATGAGGTCAAAATGCCAGCTTTAAACATCGATGCATTGAGAATCAACTATTCAGCATTGGATGCTTTAGTGAGCACTTAAACTTCTAAACTATCACATATATATGGTCTAACCTGATTAAATTCCGTTCAGATACAATGTCAAGATATTACCCCAGAGAAATCACACCAAGAAAATACATTAATTTTTTTTCTTAAAATGTCATTTTCTCCAAAGAAAGTCACAAACACCCTTTAAAAGTCACATTGGTAGTGAGAATCATCAAACTTAGATAACAATTATCCTAAGAGAAACAGAGCATAAAATTCACACAGAAATTAGAGAACAACTGAGTTTGACCACTTCATAAGCCATATCTACAATTCATTCAAGAGCTAACATTCTCCTTTTATAGGCCTTAGGTTTTTCACCAAGAAAATTTTATAGCGTTGTTGAATTAATTAAATGAACCATGAGTTAAAGAAGTTAGTTCTGAGCAAATAGAATCGGTATGCAGATAACACTTAAAAACACTTAAGAATTTTGTCAGAAAAGAAAATAACATATATTTACATTCTGGTCATAATATCTTGTTATTCAGAAAGAAAAAAAATGTGTGCAGCAGCTTTGTTAAAGTTAAGCTTATCTTTATAGTGTATGTTTTCCTACTCATAAATGCCATATTCTTAAATCTCAATTGAAATTCGTGACCAATTTGCTCTATATTTTCTATTTTGTTGACTTTTTCTCTTTTTATGTAATTCTTACACTGAGGATTTATTCAGGAAAATAATTTTTAATGAGGCTGTTAGCCCATATTAAAAATAAAAGAACATTGCTTTAGTTATTCTTTACGTTTGCTCTTGTAACTCTTATAATATAGGATCTTTCCACTTGGAAGTATTAATATGACATGTTTTATGATTGGACTTTAAGTCTAACCTTTTAGTAGGCTTGGTACTGCTGTCTAGCAAGTACTAGCAAATAATATTTATCCTCAATTGCTATCTTTACAATTTATGAACTGTACTGTAAAATTTACAACTATTTTATACATGTTTTTATTATGAACAGTAAATTTACTTTATAGCAGGAAGTAAATGAAAAATGTTATGAAGATATAGTTATACTTATAAACTTTTGTTGATAACAGTCATAGTAATTGTACTGCTGAAGTATTTTATGCTCATTTCACCTCAACTTCACAAAGATATGTTTTAAATTAGAAATTCAGGTACCTACACAAATTACAGAGCATTGTCAATTCAAAATATATTCTATGAATTTCAGAAAATGTTGATAAATATTTTCTACTCAATATTATTTTCAAAATATCATAATACTAAAAAATGTCAATGCCTTATTTTCTCTTACCTGGTATTCCATACCAATACAATATGATCTCCATTATAATAACCAACTTTATGAAGATTAAAGGCTTTTGCAATTCAAACATGGCAAAATTGTCTTAAAGCAAAATCACACTAGCTTGCTTGTTCAGGATTTGAATAGTGGAATGAGAAATCTCTCTTATATTGCTATTGTGCGCTGGTCAGCTAAGAAGTAATTGCTTTTAATAAGACAAATTTGCTTTTACTTTAATAAGGTAATGAAATGAACCTGAAACATTTTCTTGGAAATCAAAGTCACTATCCCTGAAATGTCACCAGACAAATTTCATCATATAGGTTCAGCAAGCACATAATGAGAAAGTTGGGCTATGAGTTGATTGACAGTATTCTATTAGGAAGCCTTCTCACAAATTCATCCATAATTATCTGTGTTGTAAATCAATATCTATTTGACTTCTTCATATTTCTGTGCTGTTAACATGGAGAGGAAACCAAATCATATGTATTTCAAGGAGGAAAAAAATGCAAAACATATGCAGATGTGTTAAGATGCCTAAAATGAGATTCTTGAACTATTTTTAGGTAATCTATCCAGTACTATAGTTGTTTGAAAAACTAATTAGCAACAAGCTTACATGTTTG